>NC_058378.1:81003529-81313676 GCF_018350175.1 Felis catus
CACCATTCAGTGAAGGGTATCCAAATAGCAAATAACAATAAATTATACAACGAATTTGGGCATGTTAGAGGTAGAGAGACCTTAGAGAGCATTCCAAATGTGTTTCCTAGAACTGCCTCTTGTTTATAATGAAGTGCTTCTCTAAGGTCAAAAATCATGACCTTCTTGAAATATATCCTGGGGAGGCTGGCTCCCAGCCCCGTTCCAACAGTTTCTTAAAACGCGAACAGTTGTGGACTATCACAGTATGAGGACTTTACCTGTGAATTTGAGAGAGAGAGACAGAGGCAGAGACAGAGACAGAGAGAGACAGAGAGGGGTGTTGGGGGAAGGCAGGAGGACTCTCGTGTCATCAGCCCTGACATATTTAGCCGTCAGCAGTCGGGAAATAGTATTTGGAGTTCATCAAAATATGTGCTTCTCAGAAATCTCAATAAAATAAAACATCCAGAGTCTTCAACAAAGGTGTCCTTGGTGATGCCAACCCAAGACCCTAGATCCTGATGGAAGACATTTTCCATAGCAGCGATGAGTGCAGGTGACCTTCTGAGGCCAACTCCAAAAGTGTCGATTGTCCTCTCTCTATAGCTGAGACAAGACATTTCATCGCCTGTCCCTTTCCCCTCCAAACACATAGTGATGCTCACAACTTCTAAGTACTTGCTCAGTTAAAAGCCTGCATTCTGGGGGCGCCTGGGTGGCATAGTCGGTTAAGCGTCCGACTTCAGCCAGGTCACGATCTCGCGGTCCGTGAGTTCGAGCCCCGCGTCGGGCTCTGGGCTGATGGCTCAGAGCCTGGAGCCTGTTTCCGATTCTGTGTTTCCCTCTCTCTCTGCCCCTCCCCCGTTCATGCTCTGTCTCTCTCTGTCCCAAAAATAAATAAATGTTGAAAAAAAAATTAAAAAAAAAAAAGTTGTGACAAACCGAATTTTTGAAAATTGTAGTCAAAGGCATTACTTTCGCAACCATCGTTTCCAGCCTTACTCCTTCCATAAATATTTAAATATGTTTTCAGATCATTCTTGTTTAAAGAAAGATATACCAACAGCCTTACAAAAAAAAAAAAAAGATCTTTCTGGCAACTTGAAAATGTAGTTGTATACAATAAATAGTAAAGATTTTACAGCGAGTGCCCTGTAAGTAACAGAATATCTGAGCTGGAATAATCATGTCAGGGAGCAGGCAGGTGGGCAGGTGATTTTTCTTAAATAGAATTCAACCCGCTAATGCCAGCCGCAGTCCAAATGAGACAACTGCTGTGGGTCAAGGCAGGGAAGACTAAACTGCACAAAGACAGTTAGAGCTGCAGTAAACTGAAAACATCTCTGCGCATTTCCTCTCTGGTCTAACGCGCGCAGGAGAGGCATTGATCTTTGCCAGCCAGTCTTAAACACAGTCTGGAAGAAGAAGATGAATTAAACTCAGCCGAAGCGTGCTTGCTCCCGGGCTTCTGGAGAGGAGGGAAGGGTTTGGCGTGGGGGATGCCACGACTGACGGCGTCCGCAGGTGGGCAAGTGGAGGGATGCCGGTCTGTGCCCGGAGGTCATCAGAGGTTAGGACTTCCAGACCTGACCCCACCCAGACCCAGCAGGAAGTGTCTCAGCATGCATCGCAGTCCAACTGGCGAGGCCTTTCGGACCCCTTGATGACCCTGTACCAGGGCTTAAGTGGCTGGAGGAGGCGTAGAAACCAATGCGAGGTTCTTTTTGACACTGCTTTTCTGTCTAAGGTCTTCAACTAGTCTAAGCAACGGTTGCATCGCATCCATTAAGTCAAGCTGTCCAGACTCACACGAGTGTCTTTGTCAAACATGTTATTCCTCCAAGTCAGCCCCAAACCTGAGATCCGTAGGGTGTCCTGCCAATATTTGGTTTCCTTGTTTCTCCAAAAGCCATTTTTTGGGTTGCCTGTTTCTGTACGTGCGTTAAAAACTCAAAAGACGTCTGTCAAAAACCTTCCATTTAGTATGGTTTTTTGCGTCTGTCTTCTCACGGATAGGGACATGTTTTGTTTTCTTTACTGTTTATCTTCCTTCATCTGGCAAAGCCTGAGCCGTCCCGCCTGCCCCCAGCGATTTAGGACAGGGAGGGAATTAATATCAGGGCTTTGTTTAACAGCAGTGTTACATCTGCCATTAGACGACTTTTACTTCCTCTCTGAGCAGAAGAGAAACTGTCTTTCCTCAACCAAAATGTCAGATGAACGGAGGCCTTAAATAAGAACATGAATTTGACCTTTACCAGATGTCTTTATTCTTTAGCATTTTTCAAAGATACACACTTGAAAGAGTGAAGAGTTAGTGATATCCAGCACGGAGAGCGTATTGCCTGTTGTTTCCAAGAGGCCCGAGGCTTTGTTATGTGAACAAAATGCCTATTTCCGTCATAACAGAGCACGATTATTTATTCACCTAGCAGAGCAGAGGAAATCATTTTAAAACCAAAAACACGAAATGGGTTGTCCCTACCACAAACTCCCCCCCCCCCCCAAGCAGGAATCTTAACTTCGTAAGTAGAACCAGACCCTTACTCCATGCTCTGCCCAGCACAAAAATTACATGGCTTTTAGCTTTAATGGCCTTTTAGGCTTGTCGCCAGAAGAAGTTCCAGAAAAACTTCTCTGGTCCCCATTTGCCCTCTCAGCCCGGCTCTTTGGAAGCAGGGAGGAGAGCCGCTGGAGAGCATCCAGAGCCGGCTCTGTGAAGCGGAGGCCAAAGAACCACTTCGCACAACTGGGAGGAGAGAAAAAGGAGCCCCATGACCATAGTGAGTCAGACTGGAACAGAGCGGGTTTGCGGACGGGGGGCACAGCTACCGACACCATCCAGGCCAGCACATCCCGGCGAGGTGGGGCTGCAGGAAACCCCAGCGGTGTGGCAGGGGCCCTCCTCTCCATCACTCTGTTGATCTCCTCTCGTTTCTGTCTTCCAGAAACAAACATGGCCTTTGTTTTGTTTTGTTTTGTTTTGTTCTTATTAAGGATTTGAGCTTTTATCTGAACGTTTCATATCCCGGTCCTGGGTCCAGATTGTGAAGCAGAGACAACGCCTCTTTGGTTCCTCACAAGGATCTTGAAGCTAAAGCGATTTCAGGGAGGATCTAAGAACGTTCAAGAGTAATATCCACCCTTGCTTGCCTAGACATTCTCCCCTCCATTAGCTCCGAGGAAGGACACGCATCCGTCGCGCACGTGATAACGCCATCGTCGGTTGGTTTCCCTCTCCAAACATTAGATTCTCTCCTCATTCATTCGATGACTCTTTACGTGCTCCCGGGCGCACGAAGAGATCCCGGGGTTGAATTCCATTCAGTACTTGACCTCAGAGAGCTTAAAGTTACCCAGAGAGATCAGAGGATGGCACAAAGGACAGGGGTAGCCATCACGATTTGTTCAAATGGGTGAGGGCCACCAGGAAGGCCCCCGAGGGACAGCAGTTCTGTGGTGGTCAAAGATGGCCCCAGGGAGAAGCCAGCACCTGAGCCAGTCTTGAAGGCCCTTTGAGTTGAGATATGCAGAGGCTCTGGGCAGGCATCCCAATTTGAGCTGATGAGGAAGCGGGAAGAATCGTTTTCTCTCCACTTCCTCCAGTCAGGTCAGTTCCTAAGGGAGCTGGAAAATGCTTCAGCAATGCCGGTGGCTGTGCTCCAGGCACTTGCTTCCCCTCACAGCCAGCTAGGTTAATTTTTTTTTTTTTTACAGCTGGCACAAATAGACAAAAATAAAACAAAAACTTAAAATGATCTCGATTTGAGGAACTTAAAAAAAATTTTTTTTAAAAACAAAGAGGGAAGTGCCTTGTAGCTTCCATATATAATTTGGCTGCGTTCTCAATCACGCCTAGATGATCTCTGGGCCCCGCCTTGGAGTTGCTAGAATGTTCCGTACGTCTGAGAGAGTCTCAGACACAACAGGAAGACTAGAGCTCCTCCGTGGAAGCCTCTGGAGATGGAGCTTGTGTGACTGTTATCAAAATAAAGGATGATTCCTGAGAAACAGACACCTGCGAACAGCGTGACAAACTTACACCTCGGATTTCACATGAACAAATCCAAACCTGTGACTGGAATGTTCTCACAGTTATTTAAGTTCCCAGAGTGTGGCGAGTTTTCTCCTAACCATATCATTATTGTTGAAGTGTAAGAAAAGGCCAACCGAGAAATGACATCCTTCGGAATAAGTGTCCAAGCACGGGCACTTCCAAACCTTCCAAATATAAGACAACGTGGTTAGATCATTTTGACTACAGGCATAAAATAAAAATTAGTATAAAATATTGAATGTTTATGAGCACGACTCTGCTTTTTAACAATTTCTAATTTAGCAGTCAAAATTGTCCCATAATCACTCTCCTAAATACATGAGGTTCACTCAGTTTCACCTTCAGGCATTTAATGGCAAAAGGCCGTAGTATCTTTAGCCACATTTGAAATATTAGCTGTACAGTCAAGCAAATTCTACCACTGAGGCCTTTCCTTCTCTGTTCCCTGGTCTCTCGATGGCACATGGGAGGACAGCAGGCAGGGTGACAGTGGACAGAGAGTGCAGTTCCATTTCGTGGCACGGACATCAGCTACACCCTGGAGCTTCTGTTTTTAGCAGAACTTAAAGGATGGCTTGGAGAAAGTCAGGATGTTTAACGGGGAGGGTTTTGAAGGCTGCAGAGGCCCTTATGCAGACCTCCCCATGCCAGGGAACAGCACATTCCTCACGTTTGTGTCATATAAATGTCTGTAGCGGTGACAGCTCGCATGGGGGCAGGCCAGGTGGAGCAGGGGAGGGGGCTGTATCCTGCAGGCCATGCTAGGAGGCCCCACTAGCACTGCCCCCCTTTCTGAGACACTGCAGCCCCCAGAAAGTCCACTTATATTACAGTGTCTCAACCAGGGCGATATGGGCTGGTAAAGAGCTTGATGGAAACCCAGTGCAAAAGCTGGTCAATGGGTTTGAGCAATAGAGGCATCTGTCACGGAACAGATGGGGTTGCAGTGGCCCAGAGCAGGGCTTTGTTTGCACCTGGCTGGCCTGAATAGGTGGGGTGTCCATGCTTTGGGGAAGGTAGCTGCCCAGTGCAGGATTTTGGGGTGGAGAAAGCAGGGCATCTTCCCGGTGGGGAGACAGAGATAGAGGTAGAGATAGAGACAGAGATAGAGGTAGAGGTAGACAGAGATGTAGATAGAGCTAGAGAAATATCAGCATAAATGTGTGTATGTATATGTACATACGTTCCCTAGATCTGACCATCGAAAGGACCTGGAAGTGGGGACTCCTCGACTGCGTTGAGCAGCGCTAACCCCAGATACTGCTTCCGAAATACCATTCTTTACTAAAAGAAACCAGGGATCCTTGGAGAAATGGCTGATTCCCTGGCTGGCACAGAGAAAGAACGAAATGAACTTGAAACTTCTCTTTGTGCCCCCAAACGAGGAAGTGCTTAAAGAATGAGGCCAGAGGGACACAGGAACCAGACTGAAGGGGCTCCTACTGGCCAAATCTGGTACAATTTGAGTATCAAACGAAATCATTTTAGTAATGCGTTATAACCCATTGAATAAAATTGGGAAACCATGGAGTCCACGCTGATATAAACAAATGAATGAGTGAACTGAAAGTATGGTGAGGAACAGGATGTGTCCACAGTCTCACCACACCTCCCCACAAAATACTTATTAGTTACAAATAGAAAAGGAGAACTGACCCGTGGAGAAGCCTGACAGATTCTACCCTGGACGAAGGATCAAAGTAACGTCAGTAAGGGGACAAACTGAGATAGTATGCCACTTCAGCAGCATGTCTGTGCTCTCCCTGCCCCAGATACGAAGTGTGAATCCATTCACAAGGAGATAGCAAACCCTGAGAGGAGGGAAATTTCACAAGATAACTGGCCTGTGATCTTCAAAGTGTCAAGGTCATGATAATCAGGAAAGACCGATGGGATTAAAGAGAAATGACAGCTACGCTCAACATGTGATTCTGAACTGGATCATTTTGCTATAAAAACATTATTGGGATAATTAGAAAACCTTGAACGCCCACGAAGGGTCAGACTGTAGTGTAATATCAGTGTTGATTTCCTTCATTTTTTTTTTTTTTTGGTTGAATTTTATTTATGCCAGAGAACATCCTTGGTTGTAGGAATACACAATACCTACTAAATATTTGGGGATGTAGGGACATCATGTAGGCAGCTCTGTCTGAAATGGTTCACAGAAAGTTCTTTGTACCATATTTGCGATTTTCTCACACTTTGAGTTTGTTTGTTTTCTAAAGCAGTTAATTATTTCCTCCTTCAATGAACATGGACTCCCCTGATGAAATCAGCCATGGTTAGCCTGATCAGGATTTGTATTCTCAAATACAAATGTTCAGGAAAAAAAAAAAATGGGAGTTTGGGAAACATTAGGAATAACTGTACAAACAATTCAATTTCTTATTACTGCAAACAGGTACTCAGTTTTCTTTATTAATCTTATAGTCTCTCTGTTTTTTAGGGATCGCTATATTGGAGAAGTTTTCAAGCTCGCGATCATGTCCAAATGAGTGCATCGTGTGACGTTGAATATAATTCTTCAGTAGTGTGTCAACAGGATCTTTTTTGAAAAATGATATACTAATGATGCAAATTATTTAATTACACCATTATGAATGGGCCTATCATCTTGATTTATAGAACTTCCGGTATAAATCCTCCGGGCTCATGGAACTTAGGTACATGAGCCTTTGAGCGTGATATGTCCCCATGAGTAAAAACTTTTTCGCAAGCAGTCTTGCTAGCGATTTACTATCTTCTTTGTTTTTTTTTTTGATCCAAACTATCATTTCTCTTGAAGTTGTGTTATAGCTTCTATCCTCAGGGAAATCTTTGAGCCACAGAGTCACCCCCTGCCTTGGAATTCTTCCACACTCTTCTTGTGTTATATAATCATTTTGTTACTCTCTAAGAAACTAAACAGTGTATGTGTATGAATAATTAATGATGTAACATCTTTCAAGTGAGATATTTATGTATCTTGCTTTTCAAACTCCACAAAAACTCATGGAAATCCCTGGGCAACAACTAGCATAACTTTCATTCCTTTGAAAGTGCTGCATAATATTTCATAACGTGGATGTTACCTGAGCTATTCAATCATTCTCCTACTCATAGGGTTTATTTTAATTTCCTTTTGTTGTTTTTTTGGATAAGTGATGCACAAACATCGTCTCTGTATGTGTTTATGTCGTCCGCCTTTATTTCTGTGAATTGGATTTCTAGGAGTAGAAACACGGTATCTTAAAAAAAAAAAGCTGTAACAATTTACAACGTATGCAGATCCTTCTTTTCTCATCCCTAACGATACTAAGAATTAATATTGAGTTATTTAAACTTGTTTCTAGTCCAGTGGCTGTGATTCACTCACTCACTTAATAAACATTTATTGAGCACCTTTTCCATACCGGGCATGGTTGCTGGCAGCTGTATTGTATACACCTGTGAACAACGGAAGTCAAGTGCACCTGTGCTCCGGGAGGTTCTGTCCTAGAGAGGTAAACTGACGGCGTATAAGTAGTGAGTCAGAGGGGACCGGAAGAGAATGGGACAAGACTGACGGAGGCGGTGAAGCAGGCAGTGCTATTTGAGACAGGGTGCTCAGAAAAGACGTGTCCTAGGTGGCATGGGAGCGGAGACTTGAAGAAGTGTGGAATCGAGTCACAGGACGAGGGGACAGCCAGTGAAGGAGGGCTTTCGGGAGGAACAGTTTCCCTCCAGGGCCTCTACTGGCCAAACCGGCACCTAATTATATTACAAGTACTCTTGCAATCGTTTTTGGAATATTTTACGTTATACAGAGTCCTACAAATATTTTTTTCCAAAATTCTTCATTGCAAATATTTTTTTTCCAAATTTACCATTTGTCTACTGCCTTTGTACAAAGGCCGATTTCTCTCCTCAGAGTTTAAAAATTATGTTGAGTCATATACGTCTTTTTTTTTTTTTAAATCTATAACTTCTAGGTTTCCAGTGGTGGTTAAGAAGGCCTTCTCAGCTCCTAGATGGTGTGGATACACCCCTAGATTTTCTTGAGGTTTTTAAAGTTCTATTTTTTACATTTAAATCTTCAGTCCAAGTAGATTATGTTTTTAGCGTGATGTAAGTGAGGATCTAATTATATTTTCTTTCCGACAGCCCTGTACTGACACTATTTATTAAATAACCTTTTCCCACTGAAATGAAACTTTGTCATCTATTATATTTTTGTATTTGCTGGGATCTAATTTTGGATTCTCTATTCAGTTGCGCTGATCTATTTGCCTGTTCTTGAATCCACAATGATTTGCTTGCCCACCCACTGTTCTTTTTCGTAACTTTCTTAGCTATTCTTATTCTTCCAAGTAAGTCTCAATATCATCCCATCCAATCTGGAAACAACTCACTGAGATTTTAATTAGAATTGGATTACTTTTATGTATTAACTTGGGAGAACTGACGTTATGATCTGTCTCCCAATCCAAGGAGAACATCTGTTCAGATCTGGTTTTATACATTCCGTTAGGGTCTTCGGCTTTCTTCTTTTAGTGATTGCACTTTTTGGTTAAATCCATTTCTCTTTTTTTAAATCATTTATTTCTTTTTGAAAGAGAGACAGGGCATGAGTGAGGGAGGAGCAGAGAGAGGGGGAGACACAGAATTGGAAGTAGGCTCCAGACTCTGAGCCGTCAGCACAGAGCTCGACGCGAGGCTCGAACTCATGGGCTGTGAGATCATGACCTGAGCCGAAGTCGGACGCTCAGCCGACGGAGCCACCCAGGCGCCCCTGGTTAAATCCATTTCTAAGTATTTGTGGCTTTTGTTGCCATCATGAATGAAACATATTTTCCAGTTTTTACTTCCAGGTGTTTGGGTCAGTGTCCCGGCAGGAGATACACGGAATGGGATACTGAGAAGAGTTTTAAAAGAAAGCATTTGTAAAGGTGTGGACGATGGAGAAGCATGCTGGGGCAAACCCAGGTGGGACAGCAAGGGTCAGCAGGGAGCACTTTGCAGACTTGGAGAGAGAGCTGTGGTGGCAGGACAGGACAGCTGGCCTTTGGTAAGGAGGCAGCCATCGCCCTTCCCCAGTAGTACAGAAAGGGAGATACCCTCTCTCTCCCACCTCCTGCCAATGCTTTCCAGGGGCTGCACCCAGCTGGAAGTCAGAGAGCAAAGAAGGGGGCAAGGGAGGATCAGGAAGCCACAGGGAGACAGACTGCCCAGCACCATGTCCAAATCTAGAATAGAGAAAAGCTGTTGAATTTTTGTGACTTCATCTTGCATCAGGCCACCTTACATATTATTTTATTAATTCTAATAAGTTAACAAAAACCCAGATCCGTTTAGGTTTTCTGGCTGTACAATGATATCGTGATTTAAAACGGGCAATTCTCTTATTGTCCGATGTTTATATAAATTATTTCGTCTTCCTGTTGTATGAGCTTGCGAGGGTTGCCACAACCAAGTACCAAAAATCGAGTGGCTTACGCAGCAGAAATGTGTTGTCCCAGGCTTCCGGGAGCTAGAGGTCCGAGCTCAAGGACGCATCAAGGTTGGTTCCTCCTGAGGACGGAGAATCTGTTCTGTGCCCCTCCCCCAGCTTCTGGGGGTGCGCTGATCATCTTTGGTGTGTTCCTTGACCAGCAGATGAATCACCCTGATCCCTGCCTTCACCTTCACAGGGCATGCTCCCTGTGCGTGTATATGTGTCCAAATTTCCCCCTTTCATAAGGACATCTGTCGTATTGGATTAGGGCCCACCCTAACGATCTCATTTTAACTTGATCAGCTGCAAAGACCCTATTTCCAAATCAGGTCATACTCTACTGGGGATTAGAACGTCTTTTGCGGGAGGTGGGGGACATTATTATTATTAAGATAGTGCTTAATAATAACAGCAGTGGCAGGCGTCACTGTCTAGTTTCTAACTTAGTTGAAATTATTTTGAGTTTTCTTCTTATAGGATATATTTGCTGTTGATTTTTTGGTAAATAAATCTATTACATAACTTGTGAAAAATAGCTTAGTAAACAAATAACAGTTATTAAATTATTAAATTAAATTATTTTCTCTTTTTCCATTGGACTTAAAAATTGTTTCTAAGTTTGTTTATTTTGAGAGAGAGAGAGAGAGCACACACAAGTGAGGGGAGGAGCAGAGAGAGAGGGACAGAGAGAATCCCAAGCAGGCTCTGCACGGTCAGCACAGAGCCCGACATGGGGCTCAATCTCATGAACTGAGAGATCATGGCCCGAGCCAAAATTAAGAGTCAGACACTCAACTGACTGAGCCACCCAGGCACCCCGACTTAAAATTTTTATTAGTAATGAGATTACCACTACATTTTATCATTTGCCTTTCTAGTGTCTGCAGATTTGATCAAGTGACTTTACTCTTTTAATTTACAGACATAATGCATTATGTTGATAATTGTAGGATTGTTAAATCTCTCTTGCTTTTCTGTAAAACACTCATTTTGATACAAATGTCCCATTCGTTTGATATATTGATGGGTTCTATCTGTTAATATTTACTTAGAATTTTTACATCGATTTTTAGAAGTTAAATCAGACTATGCTTCTTTTTGGCAACTCTTTATCAGGTTTTGGTATTAAAGGTAAGTAAACTTCATAAATTTAATTGGGAAGATTTCTTTCTTTATCTCTGGCCTAGAATCATTAGGTAATTGGATTTATTTGTCTGATATTTGAAAGTTAAGTAAATTTTAGCTGTGAACCCACCTTGTTCTGTATGTTTCTTTTTTATTTATTTATTTTTATTTTTATTAAAAAAAATTTTTTTTAACGTTTATTTATTTTTGAGACAGAGAGAGACACAGCATGAACAGGGGAGGGGCAGAGAGAGAGGGAGACACAGAATCGGAAGCAGGCTCCAGGCTCTGAGCCATCAGCCCAGAGCCCGACGCGGGGCTCAAACTCACGGACTGCGAGATCGTGACCTGAGCTGAAGTCGGACGCTCAACCGACTGAGCCACCCAGGCGCCCCCTGTATGTTTCTTAATGATGCATCTTTATGAAGTTTTACAATTTCTTCTTTGGTAATTGGTCTATTCAAGGTTTCCACTTTTTATTGGGTCAATTTAGGCAATTTATAGCTAATTTGGTATTTTTCCCCCTCTACATGTTCAATGCACTTGCCATAGTATTACATGTAACACTCCCTTGTGTTTTTTCAAAGTTCTCTTGTATCTGTGAATCTCTCTCTTTCCTCATTCTTAATCCTGTATATTTTTGCTCTCGCTCTCTTTTCCTTCATCAAACTTGAAAGGAATGTAGATTTTTCAGTGTTCTTTGCAAAGAAAGAGCTTTTGGATTAATTTACCCTTCCACTGTCTTTATTGCTATGGTTTTCTGTTTCATTAATTTTGTCTTTTAAATGAATAAGTTCCGACTTTCCAGCTTCTCTAGGTTTATTTTATAGCTCCTTTTCTAATTTATTTTTAATATTTTGTCTTTTAAAAACTTTTATTATTTTTTCCTTATTTTTCACCTTTGGTAGGTAAATACTTAAATCTATAGATGCTGTTAAAGCTTTCTGGGGCGCACCAGAAGTTTCTAGAAAAAAGTGTTCTCTTCATTATTTTCTGTGGCTTGCTATTTCCCTTTAATTTTCTTTGTGTATGTGTTTAGGGTTTAGTGATTTTATTTATTTATTTTTATTGAGGTAGAATCGGTATATAACACTATATAACTTTCAGGTGTGCGACATTATAATTTGACATCCACACGCACCACCAAGTGATCACCACCAAAAGTCTAGCTACCAACCATCACCCCACAGTTGACCCCTTCACCCACTGAGCCCAACCCCCAACCTCCCTCCCCTCTGGTAACCATCAATCTGCTCTCTGTATCTATGAGTTGGTTTTTTTTTTAATTTTTTTAATCTTTATTATTTTTGAGAGAGAGAGAGACAGAGTGCGAGCAGGGAAGGAACAGAGAGAGAGGGAGACACAGAATTCGAAGCCGGCTCCAGGCTCCAAGCTATCAGTGCAGAGCACGCTATAGGCCTCGAACCCATGGACCAAGAGGTCATGACCTGAACCAAAGTCGGCCGCTTAACCAACTGAGCCATCCAGGCGCCCCTCTATGAGTTTGTTTTGTTTTGTATTGTTTTGTTTGTTTGTTTTTAGATTCCACATACAAGTGAAATCAGATGACATTTGTCTTTCTCCATCTGACTTACCTCACTCGGGTCATACCTTCAGGGTCCGTCCATGTTGTCACAAATGGCAACATTTCATTCTTCCTTATGGCTGAGTGGGATTCATACACACCACATCCTCTTTATCCATTCATCTATCAAGGGACAGACCTTTAGTTTCCTTCCACATCTCGGCGATCGTAAATGATGCTGTTGTGAACATACAGAAGCATGTATCTGTTCCAATTAGTGTTTTTGTATTCTTTGGACAAACACTCAGAAGTGGGATCCCTACATCATGTGGTAGACCTACTCTTAGTTTTTTGAGGGATATCCATACTGCTTTCCTTGGTGGCTTCACCAATTTGCATTCCACCGACAATGCAGAATGGTTTCCTTTTCCCCACACCTCACTTCTTCTCTTTTTGATAACAGCCATTCTAACAGCGGTGAGGTGATATCTCACTGTGGTTTTGATTTGTATTTCCCTAATAAGTAATAATGTTGAACATCTTTTTTTTTTTAATTTTTTTTCAACGTTTTTATTTATTTTTGGGACAGAGAGAGACAGAGCATGAACGGGGGAGGGGCAGAGAGAGAGGGAGACACAGAATCGGAAACAGGCTCCAGGCTCTGAGCCGTCAGCCTAGAGCCTGACGTGGGGCTCGAACTCACGGACCGCGAGATCGTACCCTGGCTGAAGTCGGACGCTTAACTGACTGCGCCACCCAGGCGCCCCAATGTTGAACATCTTTTCATGTGCCTGTTGGCCATCTGTATGTCTCCTTTGGAAAAATATCTGTCCAGATCCTCAGCTCATTATTTTTAAATTGGGTCCGGTTTTTAGTGTTGAGTTGTGTGAGTTCTTTATATGTTTTGGATATTAACCCCTTATCAGATATATGACTTACAAGTATTTTCTCCCATTCGGTAAGTTGCCTTTTCATTTTGATGATAGTTTCCTTTGCTGTGCAGAAGCTTTTTTTGAGTTTGATATAGTTCCGCTTTTTTATTTTTACTTTTGTTTCCTTTGCCATTGGAATCAGCTCCACAAACGTGTCACTGAGACTGATGTCAATGAGCGAACTGTCTATGTTTTCTTCTAGGAATTTTATGGTTTTAGATCTGACACTGAAGTCTTTAATCCATTTTGAGTTAATTTCAGTGTATGGTGTAAGATAATGGCCTAGTTTCATTCTTTTGTATGTGGCTTCCCTTTAATTTTCGATTTGACCTAATGCTTAACTGGGACTGTGGTTCTTCATTTACGAGATTTTTGGTCAATGTTTCTTTAATGTTTATTAATTTTTTTTTTATTTCGGTATAATAACATGACCTTGGGGCACCTGGGTGGCTCAGTTGGTTAAGCGTCCGACTTTGGCTCAGGTCATGACTTTGGCTCAGTTTGTGGGTTTGAGCCCCACATTGAGCTCTGTGCTGACAGCTCAGAGCCTGGAACCTGCTTTGGATTCTGTGTCTCCCTCTCTCTCTGCCCCTCCCCCGCCATGCGCTCTCCCTCTCGCTCTCTCTCTCAAAAATGAAAAAACGTTAAAAAAATAATAAAAATAAAAACAACAACAACATGGCCTTTACTCTATTTTTCATCCTTCTGTGTCCATGCTTACTTTGGATTTTTCATTATTGCTTCCTCTTTCTCCTTTAAAAAATTTTCTTGTTTAGTCAAGTTATTCATTTTATTTTCCCCTAACTAATGTAGAATTTTAACTGAACATTTCTCTTCAATAAATCGTTATTGGACTTCCCTGAGAACTCTTAAACAGAAACATATTCCTAAGTTATTATCATTATTCTTAAAGTTTTTATTTATTTATTGAAGTAGTATCTACACCCAACGTGGGGTTCAAACTCACGAGCCCAAGATCAAGAGTTACACATGAGCCAGCCAGGTGCTCCATGAAGTTATTATTTTAAATCAAGATACTAAGTATTTCCCCCTACCAGGAGGCACTGTTTTCTTTTTTCTTCTGGCCAACCCGATAAAGCCAGATCATTTTCAATTTATTTAATTTTTTTAAAAATTAATAAACTCAGAACCAAAAGGGAAACTGGGATTGTGTTAGAAACTGTATTAAGTAGATATTAAGGAGCAGTGGCATTTGAAAACATTTTCTGGATCCGAAAACATGATCTGTCTCTATTCATTAGGATATAATACCCTTCAGAAAAGCTTTGTCAATGTTTTATACCAAAGTTATGCATATATCAAATTCATTTCCCAAATCTTGTACTTTTCATTGCTACTGTGAGTAGATCTCTGTTTCCATTATATTTTCTAGCTGATTATCATTATGATAAAGGACAACAATTGAATTTTGTATATCCATCCTGTAAGTATTTAGAAAATCACCAGCTTCCTAAATTTCAAAGTTGATTACCATAGTTATGCGTTTGATTCTCTTGGGTTTTGTAGTAAACAATCATATAACCTATTAATAATGATGATGTCCAAAACTTCATCCAATTAAGTCCAATACTTAATTTTCTTTTTCTTGTTCTATTGCACTGGCTCAAGGTCCCACCCAGGGTAGACTAATGGCTCTTAGAGAAGATATTCTTAACCCTAACTTTAGTCCAAATATCTTTATTTAAAAATATTTAAATATTGTTTGTTTATATTCTAATATGTATTCTATGTCACTCGTATGGTTTTATTTTATACCTATTTCCAGAGTTGTTGCTTTTCATTTAAATCCAGAATAAATCTGAAATGTTGTAGGATGCCTTCACGTCTCCTGAATTGACCACCAGACGTTTTCTTAAGCTTTCATTGCAATGATTTACATTAATAGACTTATTAAGAGTGAATTCTCATTGCATTCTTAATCTATTTTATACCCCGTTGTAATTTATCTGCTGAAATTTTCTTCCAGTTTTGCATTTTTGCTCACGAGCGAATGACCTTTAGTTTTTCTAGCTCAACTGCCCTTGTCTGATTTTGCTATCAGGAATATGTTAGTCATTTAAAATGTGTCTGAAAGACACTCCAAGTGTGTTTCCACACACACAAAAATGTGAAGTACATCTTAATTCTATTGATGAGTGTCAGTCATGCCAACTAGCTCTTGAAAAGAAAGGATTCCATGGTCCAGCAGTTCTGGGAAGCATATCCCTCTGTTAGAGATTCACAATACATCAGGTACGAAGGCTTTGGAAACTCCTGCTGAGAAGAAGCTTTTTTCTTCAACCCAGGCTTTCCAAACTAATTTGAACACAGACACTTCTTTTTTTAAGCTTATCTATTAAAACATCCTACGCGATATCTTTAAAGAGGTATCCGTTTGGGAAATGCTGCTTTAAGCACAAAGCTGTTTCTTACAAATTATTTATAACAACAAAGATGAGAAAACAACCTAAACCAGAGGGGACGTTTAGGTAAATGATGGTAGAATGGAACATTATGCAGTCATAAACTGCTGTGTGCAAAGATTTCATAAAAGCATGGAAATGCATTCTTTAATGTTAAGTGGAAAATCAGGGTAAAAATATACTATGTCGGGGCGCCTGGGTGGCTCCGTCTGTTGGGTGTCTGACTACAGCTCAGGTCATGATCTCACAGTTCGTGGGTTCGAGCCCCATGCCAGGCTCTGTCCTGACAGCTCGGAGCCTGGAGTCTGCTTCAGATTCTGTCTCTCTCTCTCTCTCTCTCTCTTTCTCTCTCTCTGCCCCTCCCCCACTCTCACTCTGTCTCTCAAAAATAAACGTTAAACAATGTCATCACATGTACATTAAAACCAAACAAAGAAATGAAAACAGAAAATGATTAGGAATAAATCAAATAAGATTCAAATAGTCATCTTGGATGGTCGGGGTGTTTTGTTTTGTTGTTTTGTTGTGTGTGTGTGTGTGTGTGTGTGTGTGTGGTTTGTTTGTTTGTTTGTTTGCTTTTTCCTGTTTCTACAAGCATGGCTTGCTTCTGTATTTTTGGGAAAATGGAAATATCAAAATAATAGAAATCTCCCAGTTTCTTCCACGGAGGTGGATGTTTGCTGGCAGAGGGAGGAATGTCTAGGAGAAGGTGGTGGGTGCCAGAGCCTCTGCCTAATATTCTCCTCCCTGTGGAAGGGCTTCCTAGGGCTGGCCGTGTCCCTGGTGTGGACAGCGTCTCGTATGCGCCAACACTAGGCTCTAACTTAGCAAAACAGGCTGCTGCGCCGTGTTTCTTTTCCATCCCGTCCTTGTAGTAACTCTCTCTGCCTCTCTTTCCCATTTGACCGTAGGCTTCTCCAAGGACGGGGTCAGTATCTTAGGGACCTCTGAGTTCCTTCTGGTAATTAGCACAGGACCTTAGGCATGACACATGTCCACAAATGTTTTCTCATATGCTAAAATAATATAAGTGGTGTCCTTCTCTCTACATGCTCCCAAATCAATCCTGCTCAGCATAAAAGAGTGGAGAAGGAAGCTGAGGAATCCCATAGCTCCCGGAGGAACAAATGTCAGAGGAACAATTGGCTCTATACGGTCACTGAGGCCACGCTGCATTCTCTCCCTCCGAATCTGTGTTCTCTATTCGTGGCCTTGGGACTCCCCCCCACCCCCCTTCGGAGTAGGGATTTTCTATTTTGCATAATGTAAATTGATTGATCTTAATCGGTTACATATGACCGTTCGCCAATTTCAGAGTAACAAGAAAAGTTTGTAGATTGGACGATCACCTAGGAAGGGACATCTTCTTTCATTACAGAGAGAGAGAATTGGGATGTCTAGAGACAGCTCCAAGTCTTGACTATTTATTAATGGTATTCTGGTTCCAATTAATTACATGACAGTTTACATAATTCTTGACCTCTTCTGACACAGAGAACATTTTGCTACACAATTTTTGAAGGCTAAGGATACAGAAGCTCCTATGAGAGCTGAATCCACGCACACGCCTACACACACACGCAAAGTCAAGAGTCTATTTTTCAAGTCGGAACGGAGGAACCTTTTTTCCGCTTTCAAAAATCATGTGCAACGCAGAATCTCTTTGGCCACTGCCTTCCTCAACGTTATTTTTAACTTCTCTGCCAGGTAAGATAGAGCCTCGCTTTCGTAAGACTTTAACCTAGCTTAGACGGTGACTACTTAATACGAAGAGCAGCATGATCCTAATAGCTCTCCTGGACTGAGCTCCTCCTCGGGGCCAGACACCAGGTGACTGTCACTCATTTCATCCACAGAATCCCCCTGGGTTGTAGCTTCTGCTGTTGCAGGTGCACAAGCTGAGGCTCAGGGAGGCGAAGTCACAGCATACAATGGTGTGGCTAATAAATGCGCGGAAAAAACCAGGTCTCACTTTCTCCAGAGCCAAACCGGTTGTCTGTAACAGCTTCGCGGGGAAAATTGGAATTAGCATATGAAAGAGACAAAACTCATACGATAGGACAATAATAGAAGGAACACCCCCAATTGGCTAACCCCCAAGCAGCACTCAATATGCATCAGACACTGTCGTAAGCATTTGTCAGATACGAATTCATTACCTTCATCTCAGTATGACCCCAGGAGGTAGGCGCCATTGGTATCTCCAGTTTGTAGGTGAAGCCAGCACTGATAGGTCAGACAACTTGCCCAAGGCCATGCCCCTGGCAGCGGCGGCGGGGCAGAGCTTGGACCCCAAGGGGTCCGCTCTGGATCTGAGGAAGGAGCCACTACTCTATGCTACATGAGAACTCTCCTCTTGGCTGTCGGTCATCGCCATTAAAACTGATGAATTCAACGCTTGCCCTACTGTCCCCTGCTTGAAGAGACTTCTGGATTATCTTTGGAAATCAGCAAGGCATGTTTATTCTGGGCCAAGCCAGCCATCCCAGACTCCTTTCGACAGAACCACAGAACGTGTGTCTTCAAGCACCCTTGGGGGCAAACAAGCAGCCAGAGTAATCTGCCTCAATATTTGTTAAATCCACACGGCACTTTGGTAAAAATTGGGCTTTGGGCTGACTGCTTGGCTTGATCAAACATCTCTCTCCTGGTGTGCGTAAAGGGATCGTCCTTCAGGTTTTCCAGAATCCATCAAATAATAAGATGGTGGGGAGGAGAGAGAAAGTTCTGGAGTTGGCATCTTAAACTGCCTTAGGGCCACATTAGTGACACCTGGGAAGCTTTATTTTCCCGAGAGACTATCGTCAGAAGAGTGTCTCAAGTTACCGTTTTCCAAGAGCTTCCCAGCCCCTTCGTATTTATTATTTTGGCTTCAAATTACCTCAGTCAATAAAATTACCATTGTTGGTTCGCACCTCTCAGAAAATTTGTGTGCATTAAACACTTTGGCAATATTTATTTATTCTGCCATCTGTCTCACCATCTACACATTCTCAACAGTCTGGCCTAGAAAGGGCCCAGAATCACCTGAGCGTCGTAAAATTAGTCCGTGGCTGTCAGAGTAACGCACGGAGAACACAGCTGCTGTCCTGCTGGCTGATTTAATGAGGTTCCGAAAGTATGTGGACAAGGATGCTTTCCCTTGGTTACCATGGAAACAGGACGGGCTCTCAGAGCAGGTGTCGGCGGCGTCGAAATCAAGACGCATCAGCCGATGGCTCGTCATCCGCGGGAGGCGTTGACCAAGCCACGGTGGCTCCAGTTGGCGCATAATGGCACCCTCCTGCTCCTTCCTTCCAACTCCAGGACAGAGCCCCAAACTCCACCCAGACTTGCCTCCGAACATACCGTGTTACCATATAAGCTTTGTGAGTCTGAAAGGACTTACGCTTGGAGAACTGCACAATTAGAGATGCCCGGGGCACTACCGTCCTTTCAGATCCCAGTTAGTGGGTGATCCGTTGTTTGATCTGAAATAAGTAAATAAATAATACATAAATAAATAAGGCGTGACGCACCCCCGCACCTCCCCTCCTGCCCAGTAAACTTGAGTTTATTTGATTTTTTTCAAAGTCAAACTCATCTCAGGAGGAAACCTGGCGTTTTCATGAGCAGAATAGGCTATCCGGCGCGTCTGGCTAAACGCGCCCTTTCTGGGGTCGGAGGCTTTTGACACAAAGCTGGTTTTCATCCTAAATTATGTTGTCGCAAGTGAAGCAGCGTCATTTATGGACTCGCGTGTCCACTCCGCGAGTCGCTTCTCAGAGGCCACGTCACTTGCAAAGAACGGGGTACTCGAATATAAAATCGTTCTTTGCCATTCATCCCGTAAGTGTGGGATATTTTCAGCCGAGAAGGTATGAATGGAGAACGGGGTTGACTGAACTGAAATATCCCTGGAGCAGTGAGGACACACGCGAGCACCGTCGCCTGGGAAGGTCCAGTCTGGCACAGAAACTTAAAGCAGAAAACCTTTGGTAAATACAGATCTCTCGTCCCCGACTCGCGTGAAGAGGAATCTTTAACTTCGTGGCTTCGCCTTCTTAAGATTTTTCTCCATCTTCGGACAGGGTCAAACAGAATTCATTAGCCAATTAGCTCAGAGAAAATAAGGCAGCATAGATGCTACTTCATGTAGAAAAAGAGCAAAGGGTTCAATTTTTCTGCTTTTCGGCTGAACTGACAGATATTCTTTGTTCTCTAGGAAGGTGATGATTTAGGCCAAAATTCTGCTTCCTGAATAATTTAGATAATTGCCTTCACCCCACACTTTGCTGGAGTTGGAGAGATTTGACTTCAAAAGGCAGGTGATCAAATGAAAATCATGTTTGGACGGACCTTACTTTGAGCTCTTTTTGAAAGAAAAAGACAGATATTTACTGCCTAATTAAATGTTTCTGTGTATTTTGAAAACATAAATCAACCACACAAATACTGACTGTTATTAGTCGAATGTTAAGTGGTGAGCAGTGAAAAAGCTCTTTTGAAACAGAGCTCGATAACCGAGACTTTGTTCCCCAAGAATCATCCAATCAGACGTGTTTGTCGAGCAGATGTTACAGTTTAGATGTTGGAGGAGACAAAGCTTTCATCCAGGCCCTCAGGAGTCGTGGGCACAAAGTGATGCTTGTTACCCGGCTCTGCAGCTGTCAGACCGCATCAGTCACTCGGCGCCCCGGCCCGTGCTGCCCACGGAAGACGGGGGTCAGCGCTAGCCCCACCCAGCGTTCCCGGGGGTGAGGCTGGCACAGGGGCACCCAGCAGGCGCGGAGGACAGAAGTTAGCAGGGAGGGGCAATTCAATTTAAAGCAAGGGGACCGCTGTCGCATTTGCCTCCGGTAGTCGGGCAAGAGCGTCGTTTGGCCTCGTGTGATTGTTTCCTCACTGTGTAGACGTTTTCTCACGACCTTCGGTAATGCTACTCGCCTGGCAGGATTTGGCCCGAGCCGCGCGCCTGCCCTGTCCGAGTGACCCGCCTGTGGGGTCGCTGCCTGCGGGGAAGAGGGGGGCCTCACGTGCACCTGTAGCTGCAGAGTAGAAGGAAGAGAGAAAGAAAGGCGGGAGGCAGAGGGACTCATCCGGCCCTCGCGTCCGCTGCCCCGGGCCCTACCTGGGATGGACCCCACCCTGCGCCGGGTCTCAGCTCCCCGAACACGTACATCCTGGGCAGGTGGGAGCCTGTCCTTGGTGGGCCTCAACTCTGCCCTCTCCAGCTTCTACCGAAGACCATCTTGGATCTCGGCCCCTCCTCCAATGTCTACCCAACTCTCCAGGCCCTCCTCCCAGCAGATGACCTCGTCCCCCGCTCCCTTCCCTCCAGTTCACAGAGAACACAGAAGCCCGCAGGGAGGAACGCGCCCAGCCCCGTAAACTGACCTGGCCTGGCCCGTCCTGTCCTCATTTCTCCTGCCTTAATAATCATGTCACCCAAGATAAAGCTTCCAGGGCCCTTACCATGAAGTCTCTGCCTGTGCTTTTTTACTTCATCCTCATAGTACCCCCGTGATGGTCTCATCCCCATTTTGAGGGGCAGAGAGGCTAAGACACTTGTCCGGGGCCACACACTTAGCAGCAGCACGCGTCAGAGCCGGGAGGTGACCACTGTCCAGCCACTGTGCTTAGATGGACATCAGTCCTTCACCCCAGGCGGGTCCCTCTGCAGCCTCGGGGTCCTAACCCACCCCGCCTTCTGAGGGATTCGCTCTAACCGTTCCTGCCCCTCCGGGATCATCGGCCTCTCCCTTCTCATTGACTCGTCCCCATCAACAATGAAATACACTCAAACCACCCCCCACCCTGCCCCCAACATCCACCCATTTAAAGAAGTCCTGGATCCCTCTTCTGTCTTCTCCTTCCCCCTCCCTCCCTCTCCCCCAGCCCTCCCACCCTTCCCTCTTTCTCTCTCTCACTCTTTCCTGTCCTTTTCTTCAAACCCAAGCTTCATGACAAAGCCACCAGCACTCACGGCCACCATTTCCTCACCTTCCACTTGCTCAGCCCGTGGGCGGCTGGTGGCTGCCCCATCGCCCTAGAGATGTCCCTCAGGTGCCAGTGGTCTCCACTGGGTTGTTTCGGTCATTTTCTGGGCACATAATTGGCCTTAAAGAAATGTTTGTGTGGGGGTGGCTGGGTGGCTCAGTCGGTTAAACGCCCAACTTCTGTGCAGGTCGTGATCTCCGCTCGTGGGCTCGAGCCCCGCGTCGGGCTCCGTGCTGCCAGCTCAGAGCCTGGAGCCTGCTTGGGGTTCTGTGTCTCCCTCTCTCTCTGCCCCTCCTCTGCTCACACTCTCTCTCTCTCTCTCTCTCTCTTTCTCTCTCTCTCAAAAATAAACGTTAAAAAATTAAAAGAAAGAAATGTTTGTGTAAAACGTGAACAAATGGATACACAAATAAATGGATATAGAAGATCTTACAAGAAAAACTCAGCTTACTTCTGTCTACTCTGTTCCGCATCCCTCTAACAGCGCCTCTCTGGAGATCCCCCACTCAGCCCGAGGTCCCGGGCCCCCTGCGTGGGAATCTCACGCCCACCCCCACCCCCACTCAACCCGCTAAGTTAAAGTTGTCCGGGTGGGGTGTCCGGGTGTCCTCAGGGTCAGCAGATACCGGCGTTAAAACCCAGGCACATGGCGGCTGGAGGACCAAAGCTCCAAATCTGCCCTTCTGTTAATTTGCATGACTCAGGGGGCTCCTCGCCCACAATTAGATTTAAAGCCAAAAGAGGGGATGACGCCTTTGAAAATATTCGCCAGATACGAAGGAAAAGCCAGTGCTATCTTTGGCATTCAGTCATGCTCGTGGAATTTCATCGATCCTTGCCGTTTGCTTACAACACTTACCCTTTTCATCAAGGTCGTTATTAAAGGTTGCCACAGCAGAACAGTAGCGGGAGCAATCCAGGCGCGGACGTGCGCTCTGAGCAGCTCACGTGTGGGAACTGACATCTCAGAGACCGATGATCGGTTTTCTCTGCTCCCACTTTTTGGGACGAGAAAATCTTCTTGAGAGGGCAGAATCGCTTCTCAGACAAACGCAGATAAGGGAAGGCGTTCCCCCTTGTGCGAACATGCTCAGTGTTTTTCGTTCCGTGTGATCCATAACTCTACGACTTCCTGCTCAAACGTGGGATTGCCACTTACGTACCACTTCCTGTACCGTAGCGCGTTTTACTCTAACAACGGTACAGAGAAATGGGCAGGGCGTCCTAGGCCCCGTTCCTTCCACGGATTCCTGACTGCAGGTGCCGGCCGTGAGCCTGACCACAGCCCGGGTACCAGGGGAACGCAGAAGAGGCTCTGACTGGGATGCTGCTGCCCTCCGGTACTTTGAAGGCTGATGGAAGAGACAAGCTAGAGGCACAGCAGCTAATACAACCTAGAAGGTACCTTGAGACTAGATGGTAAGCTCCCTGAAGGCAAGAACTCGCTCTTTTGTGTCTCTGCACCAAGAGAGGGTCCGGCAGGAGCCAGCGTTCACTTAACTTGGTTAAATGGATGAGAACCATCAAACGCTTTGGAAATTTGGAGCTGGGTTGGGATTAGGGGGCGGATCGCTTCCTGCCTGGGGTAGACCGGTGGACCGGGGCCTCCCGAACAAGGAGATGTTTGGGCCCAGGGGCTCCTGCTGATCTGTAGAACTTCAGAAGATCTCATTTCAACTCTTGACAGATTCCGTGTAAATTCATGGGAAAGAGAAGTCAGAATATCAACCTGCCAATTTCACAGGTTGTATCTGGGCAGTAGGATTTCTTTACCCCAAGTGCCCACTTGAATTCAGTATTCTCTGATGTAGGGTTAGTTTCAAAGACTTTTCTCCTGTTTTGCCTTTGTGTTTGTTTTTACTCTATTTTCTCATAAGAAAAAAAGCAACACAATCTCATAAACATCTTGGAAAGTAGAGACAGGTTTGAAGAATTAGGGCAAAAATCACCCATTATCCCATAACCTAGAGGCAAGCATGAATATTATTCTTGGCAGATTTCTTTGCAGCACTCGTGTAGATATGTATTGTTAACATTGATAAGCGCTATTAAAAACACTATTTAGAGTACTTTCCACTGCCAGTAAAACTCAAAAACAGCCTTCAACCACCATGGAATGAGACATGTTGATAAGGCTGTAACTTAAATTTTCGTCATGTTCGGCATGTGGATTGTTCCAATTTTATGTTAGTATAAATAAAGCTGAAATGAAATCTTTATAAAGTGTCGCCCACATTTTGGGTTATTGGCTTAGAATAGATTCTTTAAAAGGGAAATTCTGGAATCAGTGGAAATAAACATTTTAGAGATCTTAATTAGATTCGTATTATCAAATTGCTTTCTGGAAAGTTTGCCTCGGTGTATCCTGCTCCCAGAGGGTTTGCTGCTCCCAACACCTCAGTTCACCGGCTCTTTAGTGATGTGCTGCCGTGGAACAAACTATCCCCCAAACGAGCTGCTAAAAGTTACAGCCATTTGGGGTGCCTGGGTGGCTCAGTCGGTTGAGCATCCGACTTCGGCTCAGGTCATGATCTCGCTGTCCGTGAATTCAAGCCCCGCATCAGGCTTTGTGCTGACAGCTCGGAGCCTGGAGCCTGCTTCGGATTCTGGGTTCCCCTCTCTCTCTGCCCCTCCCCCACTCATGGTCTCTCTCTCTCTCTCTCTCTCTCTCTGTCCAAAATAAATAAACATTAAAAAAAAATTTTTTTTAAAGTTACAGCCATTTTATTATCTCTCACAATTTTGTGGGTTAGGAATTCAGGCAGGGCTCAGCCGGCTGGCTCTTCTGCCCTGAGCGGCACTGACCGGAGTTTCTTGGAGGATTAAGTTGGCAGGTGGTCTGGTCTGGAGGCTCCAGGATGGCTTCTCCACATGTCCTGCACCTTGGTCCCATCAAGTCGCTCCCCTTTCACGGGGTGGCCTTTTCACATGGTCTCTCCCACAGGGAGTCAGACTTGTTACAGGGAGGCTCAGGGAGCCACAGTGAGCCAGCATTGCCCGACAAAGGACGTGGAAGCTGCCGGTCTCTGAAGGCACACTGTCACTCCTGCCATATTCTGTTGTCAAAGAGGTCACAGAGCCCACCCAGCTTCAAGGGAGGGGATTCAAGCATCATTTCTCGGCGGAGGGAATGTCAAAAAAGTTATGGCCCCTTCCGATCCTCGGTAAGAGCATCGAGTATTAGCACAAGGAATGTTTATTTGTTTGCTCATATGCAAGAAATGGTTAGACAAGAAAGTGGTGTTTTCATAGAATGTATTCATTCCAGTCCTCAACTTTCTCATGTATTTATTGCCACTTGAATTTTCCCCCCTGTGAATTGTTCGGTCCTGCCCCCGGGTCCCTCCTAGCTCCGCCATTTACAACTTGCAGATGGTGGACAGGTTATTTCAGCTCTCCAAGTCTCCATGTCTTCATCTGCAGGATGGGGGTAAAAATGGGATCTCCCTGAGAACCTGTGAGTGTCTCCGTGAAAGAATCTAACGAGCTGGTTTGACACTGTGCCTGACCCATGACAAGCACTCGGTACATGCCAGTGACTATTGCTAATCGTGTCATTCGTTCCGAGTCCTGTCCTAGCACTCAAGTGCCAGATTGAGGACACGCAGACGGCAAGATGCGGGGCCCCGGGGTCGCTGGGGGCAGCGAGTGACTTTCGACAGAGGAAATGCCAGGCATCCTCTGTGCTCTGCTCGATGCCAGTTTACAGCCCCAATTCCCTGGCACCTCTGCCCAAGGGCAGGGAGCTGATGGCTTGTGAGTGGGCACAATGCCATCCTTCGAGATGGGAATGAGAACAGGCAGCCAGGGGAACATGTATGTGTCCTGCCGTGTTTGTTAAACAAACCGTTCCCAGCCGGGGAGCGCTAAAACAGCTGTCAATCCTGGTCTTACAAATCCTGCTAATAGGAGATACGCGATCATCAATCCAGTTCGGGGAAGAATTACCTTTCAAACTTTTTTTTTTTTTGAAAGAAACGGTATAGTACACCCGGCAAATACAGAGAAGTTGATTTATGTCTCATCCATCAGACTGAAATAAATGTTATTCCGTGGAAATGAGACCAACACTTTGAGACTGGAGGTAGTAAATTCATTTGCTGGGCACTGAGGGAGGGGTGCTCACATTTGTCACTCCCCTCTCTTGTCTGAAGGTGACACTCTGCACCCGGCCACCACCAGCACAAGCTCTCTTGGTGGCTTTTTCTCCCCCATTGGCGACAGTGGGCTGTGTCCTGCCAGGCACAAACCCCCTTCCTCATGTGAGCCCCGTAGTTCCTGGCCACGGCTGGTAGCCTCTTGGGGGACATGTTGGGCTACAAGTACGTCACACAAATCAAACCTTGCCAGTCCTTGGCCCCTCGGGATGTTTTAGATGGGCGATGGGCCCGGACGGTGCTGGACATAGTGGGGAGGGACCGGTGGGTGGCGGGGACCCAGAAGGCAAGGGCTCCACCCGCTACCAATCATGTCACGTAGGCTTCCTGAGTCTCGGTTTCTGCGTCTGCTAAATGGGGATACAAATGCCTGCCTTGCTTACTTCACGAGAATAGGGAACCACACCAAACAAAAGCCCTGTTACCGTACGAGATGTAATCATAACCGAAGCAAACATATGTATCCTTTCTGTAGTGTTCTTTTTAAAAAAAAAATTATGTTTCTTTTTGAGTGAGGGAGAGAGAGACAGAGCGTGAGTTGGAGAGGGGCAGAGAGGGAGACACAGAATCCGAAGCAGGCTCCAGGCTCCGAGCTGTCGGCACAGAGCCCAACGTGGGGCTCAACCTCGAGAACCGTGAGATCATGACCTGAGTCGGAGTCAGACCCTTAACCGGCTCAGCCACCGAGGCGCCCCTACCTTTCTTTTCTAATGAAAATATAACGTGAACATTTTTGTGTCATTCTATGTTTTTCGACGACTCCATTGGGTTCAACTTTATGATTCACTCTCTGCAATCCCCACGGGAACACACTGTCTTCAAGTGGAACAAGGGTATGGTCTGGGTTCCCAGGCCTTGTTTTCATGCCCCCGTAGGTCAGTCCCAGCCGGGCTGCAGTGAGTTGGGACTCGGCTTGTGTGACTGCAGGTTTCTCACCTGGAGAAGCGCGTAGACACCCATCCTTCATCTTTCTGTCAGTTCACAGGACGCTGGACGGGGAGCCCCAGGTCACTGGGAACAACTCAGTCTGGCCCTTGGGCATAAGTCTTGGAAAGGCAAATGCCCTGCTGTGAAGAGGCTGGACTTGTCAGTCGGGCAGAACTGGGTTTTAATCTCTGTGCTTGCTAGTTGAGTAAGGGACTCCAGCTCTCTGTGTCTCAGTTGCCTCAACAATTGGGGAGAGTAAATCATGACACGTGCAGCTGTTGGGGGATTAAATAATGTTCAGTGTGCACAGGATCGGGCCCCGTGCCTGGCACAGAGGAGGGGGACAGGCCTTCTTCCTTCTTTCCGTATCATCTCTCTTATCTTCCACTGTTTTCTCCTTCCCTCGGCGTCTTGGAAATAGCTCAGAGATGAGCCACACCCAGCTGACCTTGGAGATTTCTTGAGTAGTCAAGTTCTGCAGATACGCTAAGGCGATGCTAATGGTCCCGGAGCTTGGAAGGACCGGGCTCTGAGGGTGGAGAGAAAGCAAGGCAGAGGTGTTCGTTCATATAATTCAATCCATTTCACCCACGTATTCCTTACTGGGTGCACAGCTCCTCAGGTGCTGGGTTGCAATATCACCACGGAAGCCCTCAAAGCTGCTCCGTCCGACGTTTCCAAGATAGCCGTGTGTGACCTGAGTGAATCCCGGGGACTGGATTACAAATTCCAATCTCCCTAGAAGAATATCAGGGGAAACCCAAGTTATAATACCTAGAAACACTTCTGAAAACCCCTTTTCCTTCTTTCCTTTTCCCTCCGATTCTTACACAATTCCTGCAGGGACTCTCGGACGCTAAACATTTTACTCTCAAAATCCTGCTTCCCAGCTGCCACCTGGGTGGCTCTTAATTCCATTCTTTCTGTTGGTTCCCTCTTCCCTCTGACCACTCCAGCCCCATGTCCCCTGAGCCATTTTTCTAGGTTTGTATCTCAAAAGACTGGCAGTGAGTGGGAAAAGAAGGGCATCTCTTCCGAGCGCAGAGGAGACAGAGAGGATGAGCCGGAGAGATGGGAGGTGGGGCAGGTGACAGGGTGGGGGCATCACACAGGAGTATCTTGT
Source organism: Felis catus (assembly GCF_018350175.1). Lineage (NCBI taxonomy): Eukaryota > Metazoa > Chordata > Mammalia > Carnivora > Felidae > Felis > Felis catus. Next base: position 81,031,215 of record NC_058378.1, read on the forward strand.
CCCCACTGCACGTGCCTGTGGACCAGAGAAGCTCTCTAGCCTTGCCGGTGGAGAAAGCCATGATGATGGAGTGGAGACAAGACACCCGGGGAGCTGGTGTCCCCTCACCAGAATCGCCGAGGGTGGCTCGTGTTGGAATGGCACGCGAGGGTCTGGGTGCATAAAATGGGGCTGTGGCGCGGTTCCCCAGGACTCTGTGGACACATCGCAGTGCTTTTCAAAACTCCCCGAGCAACCAGGGACAAGTTAGGTAAATTTCACGAGGGCTTAGTTAGATACACAAGTCTCTGATCCAACCAAAGACAATGTATTTTTATCTCCCTGAACGAAATAAAGTTAACTGCCAACTTATCACCTTGCAGGCTGTCACTTTCATCTGCTGAGTGATTCGTAATCTTACCTGCGGCTACGCCTTGTGCGCTGGGCACTGAGTGCCGCTGCAAACCCTTGCCTTCCGCCGGGTTTTCCTGCCTCGCGTTGTTGCTCTTACACTGCTGAGCTCAGTTTCTAGAACGCTGGCTCAGGAATTCCCCTGCCCTTTCATTTAGCTTAATGGCCAATGAGCCTGTGTTTGAGCAATCCTTGAAAGAGAGTAGGATATTGTGGGCACCACGAGATGTTTTTAGAACGGAGACTTTTGTTTTCTGTAACGTAGACTTTGTGATACTGACTATGCGACTTAAGTAACATAGTGTATTAAGAGGGTCATGTAGTGTGTTGCTGGGTGGTATGGGTGTGTGTGTGTGTGTGTGTGTTTCACTGGGCTAGAAGAATGAGCAGGGGGATGGGCCTTTCCAGCTCACCAAGTTGTTGTTGTATCATTGCCATTACCACCCATAATGCCTTCCCTTGTTGGGGCACATGCCTGACCTGCTACCCCCTCTAGTTTCCCCCAAAGCCCTGCGGTGTTTTTTGCTGATACTCTCTCTTGCACAAAGTTAAGATGTTTTAAAAATTTTTTTTTTTAATATTTATTTATTCTTGAGAGAGACAAGAGACAGAATGCAGGTGGATTAGGGGCAGAGAGAGGGAGACACAGAATCGGAAACAGGCTCCAGGCTCCGAGCTGTCAGCACAGAGCCCGACGCGGGGCTCGAACTCACGAACTGTGAGATCATGACCTGAGCCGAAGTCGGATGCTCAACCGACTGAGCCACCCAGGCGCCCCAAAGTTAAGATGTTTAAAGTGGTCAGGCTTTGGGGCGCCTGGGTGGCGCAGTCGGTTAAGCGTCCGACTTCAGCCAGGTCACGATCTCGCGGTCCGTGAGTTCGAGCCCCGCGTCGGGCTCTGGGCTGATGGCTCAGAGCCTGGAGCCTGTTTCCGATTCTGTGTCTCCCTCTCTCTCTGCCCCTCCCCCGTTCATGCTCTGTCTCTCTCTGTCCCCAAAATAAATAAAAACGTTGAAAAAAAAAATTTAAAGTGGTCAGGCTTTGGAGCGGGAGGGCTGTACTTCATGGTCTAGGCCGATGGGGCCCCACAAAACTTTCAGGTAAGCCTCGGCTCCTCTTGCCAGAAGGGACCATCGTGAGCCCTGGTCTGCCCCCCCTGCCAACCAGGCCTCTGGCGTGACCGGAATCATCACTTGGGTCCCTCTGCCTGTGTCCTTCCTGGGAATGGACTGGATCCCAGAGGGCTAGAGCCAGAAGTGACTTTGAAGCTCACTGCATCTAAAGCCCGGGAGAGCACAGGACTTGCCCTCAGGTCACACAGAGGGTCGGTGACAGGGCTGGGACCAGATTTCCACTGCCCTGAGTGTCTTCACACAGCAGGTGCCTTTTCGAAGGAACTCGCAATCACCCCTCTGGAGACGCAGGTGCTCCCCTCCCCCCCAACCGCCCCAGTTCTAACCACTGCCACATCTGGGGACATCAGTGACCCTGGAGAGTGTTCCGTTCTTATTACCCCTGCCCCGGCCCCAACCTCATCTCTTTATTTGTTTTCCAAAAGTCAGGCTGGCCAAGCTACTAGCCAACCTCGGGCTGTCACAGTCTATGTGTCTCCCCACCCCTTGGAGCCCCGGGGCCAGGCCCTCAGTGCCTGCTTCTCCGCCTGCCCCTGCCGCTCCAGCTCCGCTCACACCCCTTTGCGTCCAAAGGAAAAAGGAGAGCTTCACCCCAGGGTCCTCTCACCGCGAACCGCCCCGTCCTGATGGCAGAGAAGTCTGGGGAGAGAGGTTCCTCTTTCCACTTCCTCACGCCTGTCCAGCGCCCTCCTCTCCAGCCTCAGGACCCGAGTCCCGCTGGGTGGTTTCTACTTCCCCACTTCTCCACTTCTCCCCACCCTAATCTCTCCATCAGGCTCCTCCCGCGCTAATGGCCTTTCAGTAGCATCCACCCTGAACCCAGGGGCTCCCTGGCTCCTCTGAGTCTGTGCTGCCCCTTCTCAGGCCCCCCGGGGCTTCACAAGCGCCCGCCGCTGCCCCATGCTGTTCCCTCTGAGTGCAACACTCTTCCCTCGCCTGTCTTCATCCAGCCACGGCTGACTCGGCTCAGCACCAGCTCCTCCGGGAAGCCTTTCTGACCACCCTCGTGGTCCAGGTGGGGAGCCCCTTCCTTGTAATGACTGTCACTCAGCAAACACCTGTTGGCTGCCGTGTGCTGGCCACGGGCGGGCACTGGGGACACAAAGACAAACGAGACGTGGTGTTGACCTGCAGGAAGCTTGGAGTCCCCTGACCCAGAGCAATGATGTCGGGGAGACAGGACAGGACAGTACGTTTCACAGTGTTTTTCCCGGACCATCATGCTCTGTTTGTCTTTGTCTACTCATCTGTCTTCCTCACTGCGCACCCTGGAGTCCCGGGAAGGGTCAGAACTGTGTTCGCATCTCCACGGAGCACGGGTCTTAGCACATAGAGTCCTGTGCCCTCCCTGAACACAGGAGCGAGCGGGTGGGTGAACAGATGGGCTTGGCCGTGTAGACCACGCGAGCCGCTACCTTCACGCTGCCTGTCACAGCGAGAGGTTGCCGATAACCCTCTTGGGCAGACGTATTGATGGAGCAGTCGTAATTTGGAGTTCCCCGAGCAGACGTGGAGGCACAGAAGCCAACGGGCTTCCTGCCACGGTACTTTTGCTTCCTGCTGACGTGCTCTTTCTCGAAAGCTGGAGCCGTACGCTAGGTTCTGGCAGGACAAGGTTTCATGTGTGAGTGATTCACAAAGGAAGCGCTCCCGGAAACACGGGTGGGAGTGGGGTAATTTCGGTCTGATCGCATGGAAAGTTCCGCAGCATGAGTTACACCGTGATGGCTTATTTTACGTGTCCACTTGGCTGGCTCTTGGATGCCAGAGAGCCGGCAAAACATTATTGCTGAGGGTGTCTGTGCGGGTGTCTGCAGAGAGGCTGACATTCGAATCGGTCCACTAGTTAAAAGACAGGTGGGCATCATCCAATCTGCTGAGCGCCTGAGTAGAACCAAAAGGCAGAGGAGGGGCAGATTCTGTGTGTGTGTGTGTGTGTGTGTGTGTGTGTGTGTGTATGAGCTGGGGCATCTCCCACCCTTGGCCATCCGCACTCCAGATTCTTGAGATTCTAGACTTGGAAGCTTCTGGAAGCTTCCAGACTATACCACCAGCTTTCCTAAGTCTCCAGATGGTAGACAGCACATTGGGCAACTTCTTGGCCTCCGTAACCACAAGAGCCAATTCCTATAATATATCTCCTCATGTCTATACCTGTATCTACATCTATACTGTCGGTTCTGTTTCTGAGAGAACCCTGACTAATACAGCACCTCACCTGAGGCCAGGGAAATGAGACCTTGAAAGCCCTTTGGGACCCAGTAGTCCCCAGATGGGCCTCTGAAGGGGCCCCAATGCAGGGATGGGCCAGGAGAGACCAGGGCTGGGAAGCTGGGGGTCTGGGGGGAACATCTACACCTTGTGGGGACAGGAATGCCCAAGACCCCCCCTCCTTGTTTCTGTTTGCCTTCAGAGTCTGTGTCTAACTGAGAGGTGCCAGCTGCCACACTCACCAGGGGCCTGTCTCGGGATCACGCTCTCCAGCGGGACGGTGAAGGTTGACGCCACAGCCGTGGGCCAAACCCAAACGTGAGCTCCTTGTCCAGTTCTAAGAGGGGCTCTTCCTGTGCCCTCAAGTTCCTTGCTAAGGGCTTTTCCCTGTGGTGCTCGGGGTGGGCAGGGGTGGTTTGGTTAATCCAAGAAGGCAAAGAAAGTTCTTCCTGAAGATGGGAGCCTGCACTTCGGGTCTCCGGCAAACGGGTGGAGATGGTGAATGAGAAAGAAGGTAGCTACGGAAGCCCTGGGGCTGAGCACAAAGAGATCGGAGCACAGCTCCCTGCCTTGTCTGGAGTTCATTTCCAAAAAACATCACTTCTAACAATATCATTCAAAGCTACCTTCGCGAACGCCGTGGCCACAATAATTTAGTAGGACGTGCCGTCAGCACCTTACTCCCCGCTGTCTCGAGTTCCTAGGAACGAAAGCGTTTTCTCCAGAAAAGGTAGAAGGCTGATGTTAGAAGCGCTTGGGGAATTACACCACTTAACTAATTTCCTAAGTGTTTCCAGCCACACAGCCTCAGCGGAAACTTCGGAGGGAAAGAGGGAGCCTTTCAAAGCCTTTCTAAAAGGCAGCGGCACCCCCTCTGCCACCGGGTGGAAGAGGGGGGCCGCAAATAAAAGAGCGTCTCAAGACTCAAAAGGAGGAAAGGATAGCTGGAGGGCGCGAGGGGGGGTTGCGCAGAGAACACACGAACAAAGACATTATTCCCACTTTGCTGATTATAGAGCTCCACCAAATCCTCCCACGCCGGAAAGAACAAAGTGCTCATTTCCAGCAGCCCCAGAACAGAAGAGGGGGATATTGGCGGAATCCCTTCATATTAAGGAGCAATTAAGGTATTAGGAGATTTCAGAGAAGTTCCAACAGAACAGAGCCTTTCTCGTCCATCACGAACCACCCGAGTCCTCGACGAACTCCCAAGACACGAGGCTGCTGTGTTACTTGTTATTTATTTACTTATTTGGGGCCGTTGCAAGCACTCGGTCACTCAGCAAATATTTGCCAGGTGACTTCTATGCACAGGTCATGGAAAACGATTTTCAAGACCCATCCGCCTCCTGGAGAAGAACAAATCGGATCTGGAGTCGGAAACGCCTTGTAGATTCAAGCCACCGCTTGGCCCCTCGTGGGTTTTGTCACACGCCTTTCAAACTCCCCCGTGGCAGGTTTCCCGCCTGTAAAGTGATCTGATGACGTTCCCCCGGGGCAGGCGAAAGGGCTCTGTGAAAGATACGGTCCTTCGGAAAGCCCACTTGTCATCCTTTTTTGAAAAGTTCCTGGACGGGACGGAGCCACCCACGCCCTGGTGTGCCCAGAACGGTCGGAGGTTACACCTGTTAGCAGAGCCCCACTTCACTCTTCCCGGTGTCCCCGTTTGGCGGACAGATGACAGGATCCCCTACGGGGAGCATCATCTGTGCGGGAGAGAGTGTGAGAGGAGCACCAGAGCGCCAAGCTGATGGCTCTGCCATGGTACCGTGTGGCACCTCGCCAGCTGTTCACAGAAGCTCCTTCCTGCCTCGCGACACCTGACCTTCACGAAGGCCCAGCCCAGCTCACGTGGGCAGATCAAGCGTGTTCACGGAAATCAGTGCCCTGCTGCACATTTGCAACACACAGCAAAATAAAAGGAGAGAAAACGTCATCTGTGGACCACCCATCATGAATGCGGACTCTGGGAGTGAGGGTCCCCCGCACCGAATGGCCGTCGGTTCGTGCACCGAGATCATTTCTTTCCAGGCAGCGGTCCCGCCGGCCTCGCCGATAAGCGCAGAGCACTGGCTGAGTCTGGCAACGGCTGAACCCCGGGAGATCTGGGGCTTCCCACGTGGAATTAGGCGGCAGGGTTGTGGCCGAGCGGGAGACGCGGCCAGAGGCTGGATCCCGGACTTCAGCTCTGGACTCTTGCGCCCTTGACCGTCTTCCTCAGTCTCGCCCTCCTGCCGTCTCCGGACGCGGGAAGCAGGTACGACTTGAACACCTGTCTCCTGGTGCCATTTTGAGTGGGAAGGCCGAGGCATGCGGCGCGTTGAACACAGCCCCTGGCACAGGACAGATTGTCGTCAGTTGCGGAAGGGCTTAGTCTCCATTCTGCTGCTCCCAACGGAAGGCTCTGCAGCGGTTAGCATGCGTTCTCATGGTCAAGAGTAAGAAGCCAGCGTCTGCCCCAGCTTCGAGAAACCCTAGGAACCCATTTTACAGATGAAGAGGCCGAGGGCTGAGGTTGAGCCATCAGCTTTTGCCGTATGACAGAGCACTCCCGACCAGTATCTGAACACCACCATTTATTTAGCTTACGGTGCTGCCCCTCAGCAGTTTGGGCTGGGCTAGACGGACTCCCTCAGCTGACCTCAGCGGAGACCGCGATGCCTCTCTGGTCGGTCGGCAGGTCGGCCGGAGGCGGGTGGATGTGAAATGGCCTCAGCCAACTGTGTGGTGGTTGACGGGGCATCGGCGGGGCGACAGGGATCCCTGGGCCACACTCTAGCCTAGGTTCGTTTACATGCAGATACCCTGCATCCCCAGGGCAGCAAGCCCCAGTGTGCAGGCACTTTTTCTGCCTCCTCTGGCTTGTTTGCTAACGTCGCAGTGGCCAAAGCAAGACGCAAGGTCAGCCCAGGGCCGGCGTGGGCGGGGATGACCCAAAGGGTAGATTGAGACCGTGACACAAAAGGTGGCCATCCTGGCAACACAGGGCAAGCGCCTCGCTCGAGGCACATGATAAACACATGGAGGACTTCCTTTCTTGGTCCTTTGGGCATGTGGTAGGCACAGCCTGCAAATCATCTGTGTCCTCGCTGTGTTCCAGACCCGCATAGCACTTCCCGCGACGGCCACGCAAACTTCCCGGTCCTCGCTGGGGCCGCACGTTATCTCAAAGCCTTATGTCTCGGGCATTACACAGAAGTTAACGAAGAAATGTGTTTCACGACCTTCGGGAAGGCGAGGCGAATCTCTTAGTAGCGAAATTGCCTTTCAGAAAAAGAGAAACCTTGCATACGCGATTCTAGAGCCATTCTCCGAAAGCATGTTTATAAGCGGAAGTGGGGGAATTCGGTAGGTCTGTGCCCTCGTGCCCGCAACGGGTCGCCCACCTGTCAGGCTACTGCTGGGCCTGGCTTCTAAAGGAGTGCCTACGATTCGCGAAGCCTGCGAGGTCTTAGCATCTAAGCTTTTGCTATGTAAATATGCTCAAGTGCTTCACCCATTTTGCACCATTTATCTGGAAAAGGGCAAAATTCATTTTCCAAATTGGAGCAGACAGGGAGGGGGGGGGAACGTGTTCGGTGTTCTTGCAATTAGTCACGCTTTGGAATATCCTGGGGAAAGTCTACTCCTGAGTTATTATTGACATAGTGAAGTGGAGGAGGTTAAAAAGAAGTCTGCCGGCACCATTAATTAACCTCTCCATTATTTTTATCTCCCCGTGCATTTTTCTGACGGATAGAAGACCCCTGGGTCAAACCCTACTGGAGCCCCCCGCCTCCCGGCATTCACGGAGCCCACGCCTCCTGGTTCCCCAGTCGCAGCGGGCTACTGGGTGGGCATAGCTCCTGGTCCCACCCTGCTTGAGAGCTGGTCCTTCCTCCTCATCCTACCATTCCTTCAGCGGTTGGTCACAGGCCACTTCTCCAGAAAGCCTTCCTAGGATGGGTTTCTCCTTCCATGACTCACAGCCCTGCCTTAGTGCCTCTTTGGAGTGGATGCTGGGGTTTTCTGTCTGGTTTCCTTCTTTAGGATGAAAACATACACCCACCCCACCCCCCACCCCCACCCCAGCGGCTCACAGCTGCAGCCCTCGCTGGCAACTGCCTTTGGCCACAGGGAACGGACTTGCCCAAGGTTAAACCATCAGGGGAGCCCACAGCCAGTGACTGGCTAAGGCAGGGACGCCAAGCCCGGCCCATTTCCCTAGATTTGGACGCATCTTGACTTCAGAGCTCTTGGAGGGTCAGCGGGGGCTCATGCCTATTGCATCTGCATCATGGACCCACTTCTCCTTCTGCTCAGCCCTTCCTTCCTTCCAGGCCCACCTCCCAACACATCCAGCTTTCCCTCTCAGAGTCTGTTCTGGGGAATTTGAACTGAGGCGCTCCATGGCCCCCTGTGTCTAATTTTGTTAACTGCTCTGAGGCTGAACTCACCACGAAGGCTATTTTTTAAATACCTTGATGGCTAAAAATGGGGGCAGGTGCCGTTTTAAAGTTGCTCGCAGTTTCCTCCTCAGCTAGAGATGGAGGCCGACCTTGTCCCTGGGAAGAGGCTACACATCTACTTGTTTGGGGGTGGGAGGGACATTTAAGTGTCCTGGTGGTCACGCAGAGTGGAGCCCCAAGCCTGCTCTGGGATGGGGAGGGGGAGGCCACAACACAATCAAACACTGTGTGCCAACGTTCGAGGCTATCTCTGCAAGGCACGGAGTTCGGTCTGGTCTGGGGAACCAGACAAGGAGGGGCGGAGAGGAGGCATGACTTTGAATCAACTCTAGCTAGAGGGATGTGACAGAAGCTGTCCCCTCACTCCTGGGAGGAGTTGGCTGGTCCCGTTGAGGGTGGAAGTCTGGGATGGACACCTAAGAAGAAAGAGCCAAAAGGGGACCTTGGTGAGGGGCATGGCCGGTAGGCTCTAGAAGATGTGAATTCTGGAATCTATTTTACAAGTTTCCTCATTGGGGCGCCTGGGTGGCTTAGTTGGTTGAGTGTCTGACTCTTGATTTCAGCTCAAGTCATGATCCCAGGGTTGTGGGATCGCGCCCCTTGTTGGACTCTGCACTGGGCTTGGAACCTGCTTAAGATTCTCTCTCTCCCCCTGCTCCTCTCCTCCGCTCACATGCTCATGTTCTCTCTCTGAAAAAAAGAGAGAAAGAAAAAGCTTCCTCATTTACACCTGCAGCCCCTGACGTTACCCCCAAACCTCCACCGCCACGTATACAGAAGCGAAGGGCCCACGTGCAGAGTTGGCACGTAGAAGAGTTCCAGCAGCCCGGACGACGGGAGTGACGGAACGAAGCGGACACGAGGTGATAAACCCTAATTCTGTCACATGCATGGGAAGAAAGCATTCTTGAGAGACTCCGAAATACTTGGAATGGGGGAAGGGGTTCTGAGGAAAACCGATTGCCGGCTGAGTGTTGGAGGGCAGAGGCTTAGGGGAGCCACGTCTATGGACTCTGCTGGTGGGCTGTCTCCCTACTCCCCTCCTGGGAGGAAGGAGTTCATGGATTCCCTCAAGCTGAGAATGCACTGGTGTGCACCCAAGGGCCAGTGGTTCCCAGCCCATAGTCTGTGGCGGGCAGAACGTTAAGATGGCTCCCACCCTCCTGGAAGCCCTTCCCCTGCATATGGTGGGCGATCACTCCTATAGTCGTGGTACCTCTGTAACGAAGGTTACGAATCAGTTGACCCTAAGATAGGGATATTACCCAGGTGGGCCCCACATCGTCAGAGACACTCCGGCTGGTGGCAGAAAGAGAAACCAGAGATGGTCGAAACACAACAAAGATTCAGCGTATCACTGTTGACTTTGAAGGTGGAGAGGGCCACATGAAAAGCCTGCAGAGTGGCCTATAGGAGCTGAGAGGCCACCAGTCTGCCAGGGCACGGGGACCTCAGTCCTGCAACGCAAGGAACCTGATATTGCCGACAACCTGAAGGAGCAGATCCTTCCTCAGGGCTTCAGGTAAGAGCCCAGCCGGCTGACACCTTGATTTCAGTCTGGTGAGGCCCCTAAACCCAGGGCAGCCAAACCCAGGGGACTTCTAGCCACGGAACTGTGAGGGAATGGGTGCTGTCTCAAGTCTTTGTGTTGGCGTTCATTTGTTACACAGCAATGGAAGACCGCTACAGTCTTCGTTGAGAGCTCTTTGCAGTAGGTTTGGGGGCACTACAGGCTGTGGATGAGTTCCTCTTCTTCTTAGCTTCACCACCTCCGAGCCTCAGTTTCCTCATCTATAAAGGGCCGGATAGCCCTGTCTTTCAGGGAGGTCTCATTTACTGGAGCCTGACACGCGGATGCTCTCAGGGGACTCCATAATCATTCTGCACCTCAGCTGTCTCCTTGTAGAAAGGGCCTCATTAATACTTATCATATCATTGTTCTAAAGATCGTATCAGACGAGACAGTGGAGGAGGGCACGACATCAGTGTCTCTTATTTACACCGCCAGCCTGAGCACAAACCACACACATCACACACCCGAGAACGGGTCAGGAAGGGCCATTTCCCGCAAGCGTATCATCAGGCACTGTCACGTCTGTGTAGCGTGGGCCCCTCCAATTAAGAAAAGTAGCGAATGCTCAGGAGACGTTGCCTAGAGGTTATATTATCCTTGAAAGTAGCCATATCTCTCCAAGCAACATTTTATTTGCATCGGAAAACAAGATCCCGCGAAGGCTCACCAGGAGAGGTTTTGCCCGAAGTTGTCAAATCAGAAAACAGGTTGCCATCCGTCTTTTCGTTCAGATCCCACCCCGTGTTGTCCCACAGGGAAAGCTCCTAGTTGAGGGAGGGGAGGCCAGTAAATTGGAAAAAGGAGCCCACACGTCCAGCGCGAAGAAGTCAAGTGGCCGGGCGCCATCGTCTCCGGCACATGGCGGCCCGTCTGCGCGCCCGTGATTCACGGGGGCCCCGATCACAGGCCCCACGTTATCTAATAGATTTCTGAAGTTTTCCACCAAGCATTTTATTTTAAGTGACAGTTATTTCTATTAATGGGTGGGCCCTGTCAGTTTCCTGACCCCGGTCGGGAAGGAGATTCTTCTGTTCAAATGGCAGCCATCATTTCTGTGAAGTGATGCATGTAAAGGAGGCAGCCGGTGCAGGGCACCTCACACAGGGCTGTCACTCAAGTTGACATCTCCATGTCGGAGCATTTTCTCAAAGTTTTCTCCATGTGACCCGCAAGTTAAAGATCGGGGGGCTCCCTTCATCCAAGCCATCCAGGTGCCAATCATCCTTACCTAAAAATGAAAGTTACAAACAAGCCGGGGCTACGATTTATACTCGTCCGCCTGGCCCATCTTTTTCCTGTCAATCTCGCCCCCTCATTACGGATCCCGGCACCTCTTCTGCGGTGCTACAGCTCAGATTAGCTGCTCCCGCTCCTCCCCTATTTGTGTTCCCTCACCTCCTGTGATGCTTTGTAAAATCATCATGTCCGCCTGGCCTCCGTGCCTTTGCTACCTAATAGGAGAAGGGGACCTTTTCCTCCCCTTTGCTTTTCTTCGCCTTCTCTTCGCTTCCCTCCCTCCCTCCCTCCTTCTGTCTTTCCTCTCTTCCTCCTCCTCGGTCCCTCCTCTACTCCCCTCCCTGTCCCTGATGTCTTCCCACAAGGAAGTTAAGCTATGATGCCGCCCTGCCCAGCTGCCTCCTGCACACCCCGCCCCAGCCCCTTCCCAGCCGCCAGCCTGAACCCCAGGTTCGTCAGACGTCCTTCCTCCTGGCCCCACTGAGCCATCACGTCCAACCCTCTCCCACCTTCAGCGCCCCCCCCCCCATGTGGGGCCTTTGCTTCCCTTCAGGAACCCTCAAGGGTCTTTCTTGATAAAAGGGCTGCTCGAAGTGAAGACCCCGTTCATTCATTGTGCAGCTTCTCATTGAGCGCTTTCTACCCTCCAGACTTTGTTTGAAAAACTGTGGATCTTATGGTTCGTGAGACAGTCATAGACCCAGCTTGCGAGCCACACGAAGGCCAGTAGGGAAACAGACGCCAACCAAATGTCTAGCAAACTTAGTCATCACGACGGCCACGTATGTCACAAAGGAAATCGGCCATCGATCAACACACACGTCCTGTGTGCTTGCCCCCCGGTCAGGACCCTGGGCACTGATGGGTACTCGAGCTGCCACCCCCGGAAAAACACATTCTGCTTTGGAGAACGCCTGGCCCCTGAGGATGGAAGGCAGACGTGTCCTCAAGGGTGGACATGGCCCTCCGGTCTTCTCCCACTCTTCAGGCACTGGGATGGGGAAAACCACTGGGCTGTGATCCCTCCCCTGGACAGGGAGCTTGGGCCCATGTGCCTGCACATCGAAGTGTTTCCGGCAGCCTCTAGCATGTTCTCCAGCGTTTTGTTCTCACGTGAAGCATGAGCGCGTTTTCTCAGCCTTCCCTTCCAGGTGGACCGCTGCTTCCCAGCCCTAGTCGTTAGCCGTTTGTGTCCACACGGCCAAAGCTCAACTGTGAACTTGAAAACACAAGTGTGTGTACTGAGCCGGGAGAGCCCAAAGGTGCCTGTAATGCAGAAACGCATTTTTGCGGAATGCAGAAAAAAAAAAAACTGTGAGTCTTAAAAGGCACAAAAGTAGCAAAGAAGGAGAAGAAATTCATTAATTCACATCTTCAGCCTCTATTTCCCCTTGTGTGATGTGGGATAGCCATAGCTCAGAGAGATTTCCCAAGCATTGCACACATCGTTTGCCCCAATACATGTCCGTCCCCTTTCCCTGATATATGCCATTTAAGAGTCCCAGTTGCGACCCCAACACTGACACAAACAGGCATGGGAAACTGTACAAAAGGCCTCGGTGTTCCTGGGGGTGGGTTTTGGAAACCCCCATCGGCAGAGGAATCTGCAGATCTCAGCCCAGGACCAGGGAGGGACAACGTAGGGAGAGGAGAGCTAGGTCCTTACCTCTTTCCATTTCCTGCTTCCCTTGTGGATTGTGCCATGGAAGGAGGGGAATGGAGGTAAACTGAGGAACCTGGCCGAACGGGAGAGACTGAGCCCGCGTGGGGACTTGAGGTTTGCTCCCTGCAAACCAGCCTGGGTGTCTTCTGCGCAGACATTGGCAACTTAGGGCCGTGGCAGCTTCATGAACTTTTCTACGAGATGTTCCTCCTCGAGATTTCAGGAAGTTCGCTATATACGCAGAACTGAACTGAGGCAGACGTTGCTGACCTAACCGACAAGGTGTCATCGGGAGATTGAATAACTCTCCCAGGAGTTGAGGAAATTAGGGGTTAAAAAAACACCCCCAAAACAAACAAAAAAACCCTACCGTTAACTCTCAAACTAAAACAGCAACTGAAAGTCAGACAATTAAGTGGGGAAACCAGGCACAAATGTCACACACAGGCGAGGAGATCAAAGGAAACTTCGATCTCTGATAAAGATCAAGAGGGACAACTCAGAATTTTATGGCATATGCCGACAAATGGCTGAAGTGGAAAAAAAAAAAAAAACACCCAGTAACTTGATTTCTCAATATGCTGCGGAGATCAAAGGCGAGGAAAGAGCACAAGCAATGGCACACCCTTTGTTTTTATTATTATTCGGGGGGTAATTTGTAGCTCAGAACCATAACTCAGGGTTTGGAAATTTATGAGCCAGTGTCAAGACAGGTCAGTCAGCTGGCCGAACGGGGAGGGATCTCGCGCTTGGAAATTCTTTCCCTACCTTCTCATCCTGCCCTCTCCCTAATGAAGGGAGACCTTTGTAAATTACACGGTATCTCCATTAAACCCTCTGATGTCCCAGAACACTGCTTTTCCTGAGTTCGGGACTATGTGACTCAGTGCACATGTCAGATATATTCCATCACTATTGCTTTCTGGCAGTTTATCTTGTCGTAATACACCCACATCCCCCGGACTTTGCTCCCACCGACCCGCTCTTCAACATCATTTTATCACCTTTGAAGTCCCGTCTCCTTTGAATTGTGTACGGTTACATCTGTTGCCCCGGCGCTGAAAACTAACCACATCCCTGATCTGTCCAAATGTGTAGATATTTGACAGCAGGTAAATAAAACACCCGGATGTGTGACTGCCTCTGTTTTCATCTGGAATTTTCTCATAACGTAGAGATATCTCGCGTGAAAGCTAGCCCGTTCTTTTGATTTTCCACATTTGGTTATTATATTGCTACTTATTTTTATTTTTACATATTTTTATATAATTTACCAATTCATCTAGGTAGCCATCAACAGGCATAATAATGTGGTTAATATTTTGCACAAACAATTATCCTTCAAGTGTAAGTTAGTAAATGGATTACGAATGAATCCAAGAATATTTTGGCAAATATCCCCGGAAAGCTGTATTGGGACTAAAGCCATGGTAACAAAGCGGCATATTCTGGCTGGGGGATCGATGATGTGTTTGAGAAGCTTAATAAAACATTAAGAGTGTTGACACTGCTGATTCCAGAAAGGTAGGCAGAGCAGTTTAAGCAGGTAACAGGCAGATAACTAGAGAATGTAAACAAAATAGATCAGAAATACATGCCCTATAATCAGTATTATTTGCATCTCTCCGGTAGAGAATTACAGTCAGGCTAATGCTCGGATTCTCGTAATGTGTTAGAGGAATGTGAGAAGCAAAAAAAAAAAAAAAAAAAAAAAAAAAAAAAAAAGCGCCACCTTCTGTCACTAAGTTCCTAGCAGATGCGGTCCCGCGTCTGACCGGCAGCCTGAGCTCTCTTCCTCTTTGTCACCGGAAGTGACCCAGGTGGTAAGCCTGTGTGTCTGCCCAAGTTCATGCATCCTAAATCCCGCAGGATGTTTCGGAGATCCGGATCCCCGATGGTCTTCCTCGGTGTGGCTTTTGCTAAAAGACCAGTGTCCTTTTCTAAGTTACTTTATGTTATAGGAAATGTTAAGCATTTACTAAAACAGAGCAGCATAACAAATTTCAATGTGTCCATCCGCCCCCATTAGTGGAGACCTTTCACCAATCTTCCAGAAAAAAAAATTTTTTTATTGTGGCCAAAACATTACATAAAACTTACCAGCTTAGCCTTTTGAAATATACAAGTTCAGTGGCAAGTATATTCACACTGTTGTAAAACACATCTCTAGAACTTTTTCATCTCGTAAATCCGAAACCCTATATCCACTGAACAACTTCCCTTTTCTCCCTGCCCCAGCCCGGGGAAACCCCCATGCTGTTTTCTGTCTCTAGGAACTTTACTACTTTAGATACGTCACATTAATGGAATCGTACAGCATTTGTCTTTCTGTGACTAGCTTACTTCATTTAGCATAATGTCCTCAAGGCTTATCCCATATTGTAGCATTTTTTTCATTTATTTATTTTAGACAGAGAAAGAGAAAGTGAGTGAGTAAGAATGGGGAAGAAGAGCAGAGGAAGAGAGAAAGAGAGAGGAAGAGAGAAAGAGAGAGGAAGAGAGAGGGAGACAGGGAGAGAGAGGGAGACAGGGAGAGAGAGAGGGAGGGAGAGAGATCTCAAGCCCGCTCCACACTCAGTGTGGAGCCCAACATGGGGCTTGATCCCACAACCCTTGGATCATGGTCTGAGCCAAAACCAAGAGTTGGATACTTAACCAACGGAGCCCCCCGGGCGCCACAGGATTTCCTTCCTTTCTAAGTCTAAATAATATTCCACTGGATGAATGGACGGCATTTGGTTTATCCATTCATCTGTCAATGAACACTTGGGTTGCCTCCATCTTTTTGGCCATTGTGCATAGCGCCGCTATGAGCATGGGTGCCCAAATACCCGGATGCCCAAGGTCCTGATTTCGATTCTTGTCAATATAAACCAGAGGTGGAATTGCTGGATCACATGACACATCTAGTTTTAATTTTCCATGGAAACTTCCCAGCAGTCCCATCATTTTCACAATCACGCCAACAGTGCACAGGGTTCTAATATCTTTACACCCCCACCAACACTTGTTATTTTGTTCTTTGGGTTTTTTTTTTTTTAATAGTAGCCTTACTGGTGGACGTAGGGTGATACCCCATTGTGGTTTTGATTTGCATTTCCTTCATGATGAGCGCTGTTGAGCTGGTTTTCACATGTCTGTTTAGCCGTCTGCATATCTTCTTCACAGAAATGTCTAGTCAGGTGCTGTGCCCATTTTTTAACTGAGTTATTTGACTTGTTGTTGTTGTTGTTGTTGCTGAGTTGTGATTTATTCTTTTTTTTTAATTTTTTATGTTTATTTTATTTTTTGAGAGAGAGACAGAGACAGAGACAGAACACAAGCAGGGGAGGGGCAGAGAGAGAGAGAGAGAGAGACAGACAGACAGAATCTAAAGCAGGCTCCAGGCTCTGAGCTGTCAGCCCAGAGCCCAACACGGGCCTCGAACCCACGAACTGTGAGATCATGACCTGAGCCAAAGTCAGCCGTTTAACCAACTGAGCCACCCAGGCGCCCTGTGTTGTGATTTATTCTTAAGTAGAGACGGAAAGAAGGTTTCATGTCTTGTCTTTAACCATAAAAATTGTAAGAGAAAAAACGACTAGATTACTCAAATGAGGATCCAGCTAATTGTACAGAGGTGGTTTCCAGTACAAGCCAGATAGCGTTAGTGGGTTACTTTGAACTATCCATACGGCTAATGTGAGTCAGCATTTAATCATCAAACATTTACTGGCACCCTTCTGAGCCAGCCCTCCTACATTTGAGATATGAGTGTGGAAAAGGCCCAGCCTCTGCTTCCAAAGAGCTTACAACAATTCAGAGAAAGGCAGATTTTTGCTTTAACAGCTTTATTGAGATATACCTCACATATCCAATAACTTACCCATTTAAAGCATGTAATTCAATGAGGTTTTACGTATTAATTTTTGAGATGATGATGAAATATATGTAACATGAAATTTGCTAATTTAACCATTTTTTTTAAGTTTGGGTGTTTTTTTTTTATTATTATTTTGAGAGAGACAGAGACAATGTGAGTGGGGGAGGAGCCGAGAGAGAAGGGGGGAGAGAGAAACCCAAGCAGGCTCTGCACTGTCAGCACAAAGCCCAACGCGGGGCTCAATCTCGTGAAACTGTGAGAAAATGTCCTGAGCCAAAATCAAGAGTTGGATGCTTAACCGACTGAGCCATCCAGACGCCCCCAAAGTAACCATTTTTAAGTGCACATTGGGACACGAGGCTTTGGGCTAGGCCCTCCACAGACTGTCCAGCAATGTGCCAAGTGACCGGGTTTCTTCTGCTACCTCAGACAGTCAAGCGCTCTTCTTAAGTTGCTTGTGAGAGATGACAAATACACGAGCCCTTATTTCTGCCTGGAATATTCCCTTGAGTCAAAGGACACACATGAAAGAGAAGCCCGTGGGGTGTCTAAATACAGCCTTCCTTCACTTAGCCCCTAAGCACCGATCCTTGGTATGAAGCATTTGAAATTAAATAACGACTTGGTTTTCTTGCCAAGTTACTCATTTATATGGTTCAAACATTGAATAGAATCCCCGGATGATGCTATTCTCCCATGTCTCCCAACAGAGAATCGGGTTTGCTAGATTTCTGGTTTTGTTTTCTTTTTCCTTCCAGAGACTTTAGAGCATCTACAGGCCAATACAAAGATCTCTTACCCCCCTACCTTTATCATAAATGATAGCACAGTATATACATTGTTCTGAACCTTGCATCTTTCACTTAACGATATATTTGGAGAGCTTTTTGATGATGAGTTTTTGAGCATCACAAAGACTAAGAAATCAAGACTTGTCATGGGAGCGATTTTTGCAAAGTATTTGGTTATTACTTGATGACTCATGCATGAGTCACTTAGAATCAGCATCTACCAGAGTTCACAGCCTGAATTACCTGGAATTACCTGGAAGGAGACCCATTTCCACCCCTGACTCATCCAGGCAATTGTGGGTGAGGAGAGGGGGTCTAAGAATACACCACCCTTTCCCATTTCCCGTGGGGGACATACCCTTTCCTAGTTTGAGCCTAGCTTAGTTGCAAGATCAGCACAGCTGGGATGTGACTTGAATTGATTCACTGACACTTCAAATGGGAGACGATGGCTCAGGAAGGTGAGAAATGACTAAGTGGGAGCCATCTTATATTCTAGAAGCCCCTCTTCAGAACACTCTGAAGAGTGAATAGCGCACACAAAAGCTGAAAGCTGCTAGTCGCCAGAACTGCGCGTTTGACAGACCTTGAATCAGAGATCACCTCCTCCAAGCAAAATGGCACCATTCATCAAAGAGAAAGAGAGCCCCGTGCAAGAGTGGTTTGTGTTGCTGGAAACTGGAACAACTTGGAAATTTGAGTGGAAATCTAGAGCCCTTCGGTGGGCTCTTCCTGAGCGGAGCTCTTGCTTAGCCGGCGAGCTCAGGACGAACAGAACGGTGAAGGTGGATGGAATTAATTGCATCAAAGGAGACAGTGGGGTACAGAGGGGGGTTACTGAGGATTAAAAGGGATTAATTTTCACACATCTCAGCTGATGAAACTTTCCTCTTGACCTTTTGTGGGGAAATAAAACAAGGCGAGAAAATGGGAAGATGTCATCCTGGCTAGAAGAGTCCATCCATGGGCCTCTGTGATAATATTCGCCATCGCCCCATTGGATCTTCCTCTTCTTGCTAAATTATCATCCAGGCCAGACCACCAGCTACCTTCATTCATTCATTGCATCAATCCTTCCATCCCTTTGAAACAGGTACTTCCAAAAGGATCCATTTCTATCTGAGTTCCGATGAAATGAGCAGGCTTCGTACAGGTGTGCGCGTTCGAGTCTCCCTCCGCCTCTGGGTAAAGAAGCCCCAGCCCCGCTCCTCCCCACCCCCACTCCTTCTGCAGCCCCGCACACCCCTCCCTCCCTTCCTCGGGCATCCTCAAGAATTTGCAGAATTTTAGTATCTTCCCCAAATGTCCCACGGTGGTGCCAGTACAATGTTTTCAAAATAGGGGCCCTTGGGTGTGGCTCAGTCGATTGAGCAGCCGACTTGGGCTCAGGTCACCATCTCGCGGTCCGTGAGTTCGAGCCCGGCGTCGGGCTCGGTGCTGACAGCTCGGAGCCTGGAGTCTGCTTCGGATTCTGTGTCTCCCTCTCTCTCTGCCCCTCCCCTGCTCATGCTCTGTCTCTCTCTGTCTCTCAAAAATGAATAAACGTTAAAAAACTTAAAAAAAAAATCTCTATTTTATTTCGTTAATTCCACTCACACATTTATGACTTAACATTTCATCTTTAGCACCAACGTGTGGGCTTTTAACCAGAGCAAGCGAGTTGAATCACTGGAAATCGAAGCCACAATTATCCCTGAACCCCGAGTGAGAGAGAGAGAGAGACGCTGGTGGTGAGGCCCAGGTGTGTCCGCCAGGGGATTTGTACCGCCTGCCCCCGAAGGAACGGGGCCCAAGCAGGAAGGAGGCAAACCCTGGGGTGTGGAAGCGCATTGTTTTGGAGAAGGATAAGGCAGCAGGAGGCTGTTATTTAATAACCAGCTGCCTCTGAGCTGGAGACGTAATCACTACCATTAAGTAGTGATCACTCCAGGTGAGGACGTGAGAGCAGCGTCACCTTCGGTGAAGTTTCGAAGGTGGAAAAGCAAACGGGCTGATGCAGTCAGAAGGCCGCCCCTGTTCCAATTGTGTCCCACCTCCAGGGCCTTGCTTTTGGGTTGTGTCCTCTCTCTCTCTCCCTCCCCCTCCCCTTCTCTCTCACTCTTGTCCTGGAAATTAAGATAAAACAACTTGATGCTGGGGACTGGCCCTTTCTGGTTTTACCTGCCACGCCTGAAAGTTTTTACAATGAGCCTGTATAATTGTGGTCATCAGAAAAAGCAATTGACATGCTTGAAAACAAATGAAAACAATGGGCTCCTTCCTTCTCCTTTTTTGCCCGAGCTCCCTCTTCTGAGGATAGGGTTCAAGGCTGTTTACCCAACCGTGGTAAACGACAGCAGAATTCTGGCTTCTGCTTTCGGACTCTGCAGAGAATTGAGTTACAAGAGCACGGTTTCCAAGGAAGACAGCAACCTGGAAAACAACAACGAAGATGGAGATGAAAATGGTCATCATTTCTATCCTGCTGGGTGCGTCTTCTGCTTCTCCTGTGAGAAGTAAGGGAGAGGATTCATTACCAGAAATACCAGGGGTGCCTGGGTGGTTTAGTCCATTAAACGTCCACTTCGGTTCAGATCATGACCTCGCCGTTCGTGAGTTCCAGCCCCGCGTCAGGCTCTGTGCCAGCAGCTCAGAGCCTGGAGCCTGCTTCAGATTCTGTCCCTCTCTCACTCTGCCCCTCCCCCATTCGTGCTCAGTCCCTCTCTCTCTCTTTCAAGAATAAATATAAAAAAAAAAAAACTATATTAAAAGAAATACCAAATAAAAGCTGTGCTATCTAGTTAACAGCAGGTTTACAACCTATTGGAAATGTGTACAAACCCCATCCGCCACAACGGAGTCCCAACCATTGGATGCTTCACGTCCTGGTTCTCCTTCCCCTCTCCATTTCTGGGGCTTATTTTTCATGTGCTTTGCAAGGAGCATGCGTCAAATACCTGAAGCGTCTGCGTCACCTCAAGGAATGCACATTTGTTCCAACCACACTGCTTTTTGCCTTACTTGGGCACAGGCGACTTCTGGGGAAGGCTGTAACCTCTGTAGCACTCAGCCAATGAGGGACCAGGGGAGGGACTTACCTCTGTAGTGCTCAACCAATGAGGAACCAGGGAAGGGACTAGCATGCTAGGAGATAAGTTGTCTGCTGTCATTGCCCTCAGTGTGCCTGCCCATGGAAGCCCACTCTTGCAAGGACATTGATTAAAGCCTCCCTTCACCGTGCTCCCAGTATCCGCATCCATGTCCGCCGCCCTCCCTTGGGCTTATTTCCCACACTCCACAAAGCCATTCCATGAGCTCTCCCGGGAATCCTCTTTGGCATCAGGAGCCAGAGAACTTACTACACGGGAGCAGGCATGGCAAGGCTCATGAAGTCTGGATTCAGCCACTACGGCTTCTAAGACCCGCCGCCCAGCCTTGCCTGCAGTTTCAATCACCTGGGGAGCTTTACAACACGCTGGTCTCAGAGTCCACCCCTCACAGACTCCAATGTGATGGCTCTGGGTCCAGGCAGATGATTGTATCGTGCAGCCAAAATCAAGAACCTTCCCCCCTTCTCTCAGCTCCACCTCCTGCTTCAGTCAAAGCCCTCCTGCGTCCAGTGTGGTCCAGGGAGCAGAGCATCGGTGACATCTGGCAGTTCAGTAGAGATCCAGAATCTCAGCCCAGGCCTTCTGAATCAGATCCTGCATTTTAACGAGACCCCTAGATGTGTCGTGTGCATGTTGAACTATCGGCAGCACCAACCTAGGCTCTAGTATCTTCCCGGTACGCATCCACAGTCTCCCAAACTCCCCCTCATTTGAAGGCAATCTCCATACTATTGAAGGGGCTCAGAATAAGCCACTGTAAAATTATCTTGAGCTGAAGGCATTTGTGATCCTGAAATCTCTTCTCTGTCTAAAAGCAGAGCCTCCCCAAAAGAACTCGGGGGTCATACATCCCCTCTGCAGATCAACAATCTCTAACCCCTACAGACATTGGCACCTGCCCATCCCATCTCCCATCTATCCTCTTAAGGGACCATTTGTCTTTCCAAAATGTCATTTGCTTTTCCATCAGTGCCCTCTCTCCCCTCTTCTGAGAAGGCATTTGTTCTCCCAAAAATACCCCTCTGGCCTCCCCATCCCCTATTTGATGGGACAGAAGCCCCAGATTCTAACCACCTCCTGAGTCGCATTCTTTGTGAACTCTGGTGTGCGTTTAATCTGGCTTCCTCTCCTGCTGGTCTGTCTTTTGTCGGTTTAGTTTGCAGGTCCCAGGCACTGGGAGGAAAGTTTTTCCTCCCTGACGTGACACATCTCATCACGTCATGCTGGTGCCCTGTAGGATGAAGTACCAACTCCCTCCCCGGGCAACAAGGTTACTCAAAACCAGGCCTCAGACCTCTCCAGAGGGGTTGTGGGTCCCTGGCCCCCTGGCCCCTGCCCTCCAGCTGTGTTCACACCCAGCCATCACAGCCCTCCAGCAGGCTGCATTTGCACAGACTGTGACTCTCAATGGCCTTTCTCCCTCGTCTCTCCCTGGTGATCTCTCGCTCTTCAAGAACAGCTCCGCTGTTGCCCCATCCACACAGCCTTTCGAGTTTTCTCTCCCCAAAGGGCTCTCAGTGCCTCCAGTCGGTGACTCCAGCACCTGGCACAGTACCTGGAATATAGGAGCTACTCAAAGAAGTAGTTTCATTTGGGGCACCCTGCTGGCTCAGTCAGCAGACCATGCGACTCTTGATCTAGGGGTATGGGTTCGATCCCCACGTTGGGTCTAGAGATGACTTGAAAAATAAAGTTTTTTTTAAAAAAGGAGTTCAATTCGGATCAGTGGATAGAAGACCTTGGCTGTGGGTTCTGAGCCTCTGAGGGCTCTGCGTCTGACACACGGCTCACACGACGATGTTTCGGAGAACACACGGGTGCTGCTGTCCTGGAGGAACCCGTCGGGCAGAGCGCTACGTGCCGCCCCAAACACCCGCTCACGCAACAACCGCTCGGGCCCTGGGGAGACACTTCTCTACGTCTCTTGCCTTACGTCCTCGAATCAAAAAGTACCTGAACCCCAGGGCCATGAAGGTTTGTGGGGTGTGCTGTGGGTGTCAGAAACAGACATCGCTTCAACATAGGGGAGGCTTTGAGCAGCAAAAGCGCTCAGGTAAGATAAATGATGAATTAATTGCCATGTCAAACCCTTCCGCCTCGATAGGATGAACACAAGAGATTCTTGCACAGTGAGGCGTTTTTTTGTGATGCAGAGAGTCCATTTTCTTGTTTCCCTTTGTATTCCAATGTGCGGCCCAGCTGTCCCAAGGAACACTTAGCAAATAGCTAGAGAATTCATATTGCCCTTAAATTGGCATACAGAGGGATCTGGGCTAGATACGACGTGCACGAAGCGTGGTACCAGCTCCTGTGGTCGCCACTAGATGGACACTGAAGACTGGAACGGAAAGTAATCCTATTTTTGTAAACTACTTAATAGGATTAGTGAGGCTTTGAAAATTAAATAAAAATTCATCTCTTAGAAAAATAGCTTCCCTTTTTATACCTGTTAATGATATTTTCTATTTTTCCTTTTGAATTTCATGCATAATAATATTCTAGAAGGAAGTAACTGTTAAAAACGTGAAAAATAGGAGCGCCTGGGTGGCTCAGTTGGTTAAGCGTCTGATGTCGGCTCAGGTCATGATCTCATGGTTGGAGAGTTGGAGCCCCACGTAGAGCTCTGTGTGGACAGCTCAGAGCCTGGAGCCTGCTTCGGATTCTGTGTCTCCCTCTCCCTCTGCCCCTCCCCTGCTTGCGCTCTGTCCCTTTCTGTTTCTTAAAAATTAATAAACGTTAAAAAAATTTTTTTAAACATGAAAAATAATGTTG
This sequence comes from Felis catus, assembly GCF_018350175.1. NCBI lineage: Eukaryota > Metazoa > Chordata > Mammalia > Carnivora > Felidae > Felis > Felis catus. Next base: position 81,054,383 of record NC_058378.1, read on the forward strand.
ACTTTTTGTCACATTTGCTTTCTTTTTTTTTGATATAAAAATATTTAAATTGTACTTACTTTAGATACAACTACCTTCCGTTTTTAATCTTTAAATCACTGAGAACAAATAAAAGGCAAGATCATGATAGGAATAAAAAAACAGACTGTAGAGGTCAGAAAAGAAAAGAGAACTGAGAAGAAAAAAAGAAACAGAATACCTTCAAATAAGTGATCTGCATAAATTTTTTAAAGCCAGAAACAATTAGTGAGAAGTCTATGTCAGGCATGACCCACATAAAATTTGCTAGTAAGACATTAGAAATTCTATATTTAATAAAGTTTTAATTACTGATCAAAACAAGGAAAAGGAGCAAGAAAATTGTTCTAATCAAATTCACAACTTCAAGAGGTCAGAGGAAATCCCTGGGACTTCATATTCTCCACTACGTGTAGATTTAATTACTGATCAAAGCCACGAGAATGGAAAAGAAGGTTGTTCATAACACATTCACTACTCAGAAGGAGCAAGTGGAACTCTGCCCTATCTGTTGGAAGATGAAGAAAAATCCATTCATGGGTCATCTGGAGCCTCACTCATTTATTGTAGGACGGTCCTTAAAATGGCGTCAAGACCTCTTGGACAGCAGGAGAATGTTCTAGCAAAACACAATCCTATTCAAATTAGCAAATACAATTTTTCATTGGATGAGCATGGCAGAAAACTTAGTCTTTCACTTTATACCAACATCCTTTCCAAGGGGGAAAGAACCTCTAAAAGCAGTTTTTCATCTTCCCAAGTGAAAGACAAAGTATTTTGTTACATGTGTTATGTAATTCACAACCAATATCCAAGATCAGCTTTGGCCAGAGGTGTTATTTGTAGCCAGAAACATTTGGGGTTTTTTTACTGGAATGACACAAAATGTCATTTGTGCACATATGAACAAAATACACATGCAAGTACTAAAAATTTAATAATGGGACGAAAAAATAGCAAGCCACTAACAGTATTCAACAACGACGAGTAAATGCCAGTCTACAGCACTGTTGTGACGTTCTGAAATAATATATTTTGGGCTCAACATTTAGCCAAGAGTTATGGTGCTTTTTACAGTACTGAAACCCCAATGTCTACAGAAAGCAATAAAAATGTCGTAAGCTTAATAGAAATAATCCCAATTTTTAGGCGAGGACGGCCAAAAATGTAAGATGGATAAAAGCAATAAAACAAACAATCACTATTTAGGATGGGATAATTCAAAATGAGATGATTAATTCAGTAGGGAAGAACGTGAGGGAATCAATCCTACATACAATAAAAACATAAGTAACCATTACTCAATGCAACTAGATCGTACCACTGACAAAAGTCATGTTGAACAACAAACATTGATTACATATATTGTTGAAGAAGAAAACAGGAGCATATTGCATTGTTTTTATGCCTAGAAATCGTTTTTTATCCAAGTGAAGAAGTGGAAAAATAAATTTGAGGGGCACCTGGCTGGCTGTCAACACAGCATGCAACTCTTGATCTTGGGGTCCTGAGTTTGAGCCCCACGTGGGGTGTAGCGATTACTACTAAAAATGTTAAAAAGCTGGTTGAGAATAAGTCTGTGAAAACGGCACAAACACAGTAAAGGAAAAAGTGTATGGCCCAGAATTTTTTGGCCCAAAATTCAGAAGCATCCCATGTATAGCTAGCTCATCATTTGACTTTGTTACGAGGACACATGGTCTCACGCTGGCCCTTAGTGATGCATTCTTCAGAAAAATTAAGGAAGAATAAAGGGTATTTTCGAGATCTGCCCAAAAAGGGAACAGCTTGATCAAACACTTCAAATCTGACCTTAACAACCTTTAAGACTTAAAATGGGAATGCCAAGTAAATGCTGTTCAAGCAATTAGATTTAATTTAAACAAGAGTTAAGTAAGCAAAAGAACAGAAGATCCACCAAAAAAGTGAATGTATGGAAAACGAAGTCAATTTTGAATTTGCTTTGTCCACTGTTGTTTGGTATATATCGTTGCTTGCTCTTAACATTTTCAGAAGCTGCCAAAAGAAAAAAAAAAATAATGTTAAGTGTAGCTACTTCATTTTTTAATTATGAAAAGATATTTTTGGAAACTTGAAAGAAAACGAGTTTTCTTAATCAACAGAAAATACGTGCAGAATACGTGGCATTCCATTAAAATGTAGAGAAGTTAGAACAAAGAAATGGAACAAACTAGGTAACTATGAAGATCTACATGAAAATAATTCCCAAATTTGTTTCTACAGAGAATATCTTCTGGTCATTATGGATCAAGGAATAGTCTCAGCTAAGATGTGAAAAAAAAATGAGTATTTTACTGCTATTTTCAGCTTTCTTAATAATATTGAAAAATTTGCAAGAAGAGATGAAGAAACATGAACTCAATCTAGACATTGCTTTAAGAGATGATAAATGATAGTGATTTAGATGATAAAATTCCATTCTATGATATTTTCTAAAATAATGTATCATATGATTCCATTATAACACGTGAACATAATATGTACAATCATGGTCCGTCTTGGAATCTAAGTATTGCTTGAAGAAGTATAGTCATGACTTCAGTGGTTATTAACACACAGAACAAAGTTTCTCTAATTTGAATTTAAAAGCTAAGAAGTATGATAACTCACGAAATGTCTAATCTGACATTATTCCATAGTATATGTTGTGTGAAAATCTTTATAATGACAATGTAATAAGTGATTTTGGTGAAATTCAAGAAATATAAATTTTATGGAATAAGTATATAATTTATGAATTATGCATTTTATTATTACCCATCCACCACTGACCCATCAGTAAAATGTATAGACATACACAATAGTAATTAAATTTGGGGAGCGCCTGGGTGGCTCGGTTGGTTAAGTGTCTGACTCTTGATTTGGGCTCTGGTCACGATATCACCATTCTTGGGATCGAGCCCCGCACCAGGCTCTATGCTGACAGCCTGAAGACTGCTTAGGATTCCCTCTCCCCCCCCCCCCCCCGCCCCTCTCCAGCTCACATGTGCGCTCTCTCTCTCTCTCTCTCTCTCTCAAAATAAATAAATAAACTTAAAAAAATTAGATTTGGTTATCTTTGATATTTTGGCCAACCTTCTGCCATGTAAAAACTGTAGTCAGGGGCACCTGGGTGGCTCAGTTGGTTAAGCGTCTGACTTTGGCTCAGGTCTTGATCTCACAGTTCGTGGGTTCAAGCCCTGCATCCGGCTCTGTGCTGACAGCTCAGAGCCTGGAGCCTGCTTCGGATTCTGTGGCTCCCTTTCTCTCTGCTCCTCCCCTGCTCACTCTCTCTCTCTCTCTCAAAAATAAGTAAACGTAAAAACAAAACTTAAAAAAAACTATAGTCAAATATATTTTTAACATATTATAACATGTATTTCAATGTGTTAATATTTAGCATCTGTCTAACATGTTTAACGTATTGAAACTTTTTTAACTTCTTCTTATGAAGGTATAGGTCTCAAGTGAGAAAGATGGGACATATTTTATTTAAGAGCTTGTGAGATCGGTGTTATTTGTGTTTTTGTTGTTTGGTTTTGGTTTTGGTTTATTTTATTTTATTTATTTATTTATTTATTTACTTAAATATTTAAATATTTTACTTTAGAGAGAGTGACCAGATGGGGAGGGAGCAGAGAGAGAGGGAAACAGAGGATCTGAAGTAGGCTCCACTCTGAAAGAAGAGAGCACAATGTGGGGTCCCAAGTCACAAACTGTGAGATCATGACCGGAGCCGACATCGGATGCTTAACTAAGCCACCCACGTGCCCCTGGCTTTGTTTTTTGTTTTTTATGATTTTATTTTATTTATTTATTTTAATATGAAATTTATTGTCAAATTGGTTTCCATACAACACCCAGGGCTCATCACAACAGATGCCCTCCTTCCACACCCATCACCCACCTTCCCCTCCCTCCCACCCCCCATTAACCCTCAGTTTGTTCTCTGTTTTTGAGTCTCTTATAGTTTCTCTCCCTCCCTCTCTAACTTTTTTTTCCCTTCCCCTCCCCCATGGTCTTCTGTTAAGTTTCTCAGGATCCACATAAGAGTGAAAACATATGGTATCTGTCTCTCTCTGTATGACTTATTTCACTTAGCATAACACTCTCCAGGTCCCTCCACGTTGCTACAAATGGCGAGATTTCATTCTTTCTCATCACCACGTAGTACTCCATTGTGTATATAAACCACAATTTCTTTATCCATTCGTCAGTTGATGGACATTTAGGCTCTTTCCATAATTTGGCTATTGTTGAAAGTGCTGCTATAAACATTGGGGTACAAGCGCCCCTATGCATCAGTACTCCTGTATCCCTTGGGTAAATTCCTAGCAGTGCTATTGCTGGGTAATAGGGTAGGTCTATTTTTAATTTTTTGAGGAACCTCCACACTGTTTTCCAGAGCGGCTGCACCAGTTTGCATTCCCACCAACAGTGCAAGAGGGTTCTCGTTTCTCCACATCCTCTCCAGCATCTATAGAAGCTGTAATCATCAAGACAGCACGGTGTTGGCACAAAAACAGACACATAGACCAATGGAATAGAATAGAGACTCCAGAACTGGACCCACAAAAGTATGGCCAACTAATCTTTGACAAAGCAGGAAAGAATATCCAATGGAAAAAAGACAGTCTCTTTAACAAATGGTGCTGGGACAACTGGACAGCAACATGCAGAAGAATGAAACTAGACCACTTTCTTACACCATTCACAAAAATAAACTCAAAATGGATAAAGGACCTGAATGTGAGACAGGAAACCATCAAAACCCCAGAGGAGAAAGCAGGAAAAAAAACCTCTCTGACCTCAGCCGCAGCAATTTCTTACTTGACACATCTCCAAAGACAAGGGAATTAAAAGCAAAAATGAACTATTGGGACCTCATGAAGGTAAAAAGCTTCTGCACAGCAAAGGAAACAATCAACAAAACTAAAAGGCAACCGATGGAATGGGAAAAGATATTTGCAAATGACATATCAGACAAAGGGCTAGTATCCAGAATCTAGAAAGAACTCACCAAACTCCACACCCGAAAAACAAATAATCCAGTGAAGAAATGGGCAGAAAACATGAATAGACACTTCTCTAAAGAAGACATTCAGATGGTCAACAGACACATGAAAAGATGCTCAACGTCACTCCTCATCAGGGAAATTCAAATCAAAACCACATTGAGATATCACGCCGGTCAGAGTGGCTAAAATGAGCAAATCAGGAGACTAAAGATTTTATTTTTAAGTAATCTCTCCACCCAGCATGGGGTTTGACCTCACAACCCCGAGACCAGGACTGACTGAGATAGCCAGCCGCCCCAGATTGGTGTTATTTGTAGTGATCTCCATCGACATTTGGTCTGAGGGCTCCCACTTGTACTCTGTCTCCTCTGACCCTGTGAGGAGACATTTAACCCCTGTCCCTCCAGGGACACCCATGAAACTGTAACCATCCTGTCCCTTCTCATGCTGCCTGGTTTAGCTCAGCTGGAAATGGGGGTGGGAGGACAACCTGGCATCAGCCTTTCCCGAGCACCTCTGGACCCAAGCTGCCATTGGAGCGCTCAGTACCTGCCCGAGGTTCCCTTCAGCGGGCCTCCCACACAGCAGGCCCCATCGGCTCCCCAAAACCCTGTCCCCGCAGCTGTGGTTGGAAGATGGCCCACTTGTGCCATCTTGACCCAGCCCAGACAGTCCACGGCTGGAGTTGGACTCTCTCTCCCTGTAGGGGTTTCTTACCGCTTCTTGCAACGAAATGACCACAAACTTAGTGACTTAAAACAACACTAATCTATTATCTTACAGTCGTGGAGTGGAGAAGTCTGAAAATCTCCCTGAGCTAAGGTCAATGTGTTGGAGGCTCTTCGGGGGAATCCATTTTCTGGCCTTCTCAGACCTCTGGAAGCTGCCCGCGAACCTTGTGTTGAGGCCCCTTCCATCTTCAAAGCCAGCGATGGGGTGTTGAGTCTTCCACACAGTTGTGTCACCTTGACTGTCCTGCCTGTCTTTCTCTTCCACTCACTAGGACCAGGGGAAGGGCGTGGTAAGACCCGGCTTGAGTCCCACGCCCATTCCTGAACTGGGGTCGGGGAAATGGGGTCGCACTACCGGCTCAATTCGGGTCACCTACATCTCATCCCTTCAACCCAGAGGGGTGGGACGCAGCCATGGGCAGCCCAGGGCAGGAGCACAGGGTCGACGCAGAGGAAGAAGTTCTCTCGTTTCTTCTGAACAAACAAAATAAGAAATATCTGCTACAAATACTTGTGATTTTTAAATCGCGGGAAAAGATGAAAAACTCAGAGCAAAAATGTCCCCCATCATCCTGGCGTCCCCAAACAACCAGAGTGAACACCACGGGGGTGTCGGCCCCGAGTGCTTTTGTCCTAGGCACAGGTGCATGCTGAATACAGTCCTACCGTAGACGTAGACAATTTCGCATCCTGCCCTTTTTACTCGGAATTGTAACAGAAGGATTTGCTCGGGGTACTTCCTTTGACTCCGTGCCCTGCACAGATCCCTCTCCTTTCCCACCCCAGCTCTTCGGCGGAGGAATGTGCAGCCTGCACGAGTAGCTGCAGGGAGTGGGGGCTTTTTTGACTTCGGGGAGTTTGAGCAAAGAGAGGAGGAAGGATTAAAAAGACAAGGCTCTGTGACCTTGGCAGTGCTGCTGAGATGTGAACAGATGACACATTATATGTGAAATCCTTACACCGGTTGTAGTCATTTTCCACCAGATACATTCTTCCCCGATTTTTTAAGTGACCGAGTTCCCGGGACGGTCCCAGGGTGGTGGGAGGTTGTGCTGTCCTGCCACACGGTCCTGCCGAGAAAGGAGGGCTTTCCCCAGAGAATCCATAAATGCATCGTGAGGTGTGGGTGGTAACAGGGTTTGTGCAAAGCACTCCCAGCATCAGGTGAGGACAGGATGCTATTCTGAGAGCTGCTGATAATAATGTGCATCCAAACCCACAGACTCTGAAGTTGCTGAATTGAAGCTCACATCCAAACTGCATTCTCGTTTAGCTCAACTGGACTGCCGTGGATGGTGAAAATAAATCCCTGGGTCCCTCCCAAGGAGGGTGTTGGCGTAGAGCTTGTTTGCTGGCCCAGGAATGACATTTTAACTGGAGTTAAATGGTCTTCACTTAACAGAACTAAATTTTATGCTCTTCTCTGACTCGGCTTTTCCCCCCAGGACAACACAGACAGGACCCAGGTATTATCAATGACTCAGAAAACACAGTTCGCCATACAACGCCAAGTTTGGCTATGGGCGTACTTGGCAGACAACGGGCTCAGCTTTCTTTGAGCAGAACTGAGGGGAGGTGGGGGGGTCATGTTTCCCGCCCCCTCCCATTCTTTTCCTGCCCAGCCACAAGAACTGGGTGAAAGGAGGGTCTTTCAAAAACCAAAACCTCAAGCTCACAGCTCAAAGTCTTTACTGTGGCCCATGGCGCCGTAAATGGAATCCCTTCCTGACCCACACCCTCCCTCCCTTTCCCTGCACACTGCACCCGGGCCACTCAGGCCTCCCTTCTAGTTTCCCCAACATCACAGACTGGTTCCTGCCTCTACTTGAGCTGCTTCTCCCCAGCTCATCACGCCAAGGGCTCCCAACCATTCAGCTCTTGACTCCAAGTCAAGATCTTGGGGCGCCTGAATGGCTCAGTCGGTTGGCATCCAACTCTTGATTTTGGCTCAGGTCGTGATCCCAGGGTCATGGAATCGAGCCCTGATGAGCGTGGAGCCTGCTTAAAGTTCTCTCTCTCCCCCTGCCCCTCTCCCCAGCTTGCTCTCTCGATAAAAATCAATCAATAAGTCAAGATCTTTCTCAGTGAGGCTTCCCTGGCTACTTCCCACTTTACCGCATTTCTAGCACATTCACTCTTGGAAGAAGCTCGTTTTTTCCCTCATGCATGCTTATCTTCTGTCTTCCCAACTCAAAAGTAAGGTCCTCCAAAGCAAGAATGTTGCTGATCTTAGTTAACACTGCTTCTTAAGCACCTTCTGGGTACTTGATAAATGCTAGTTGGATGAAAGCATGAATGAACACCGAGTTCTGAAAAGACATGTTTGCCGTTAGGCGAAGACGATGGTCTGTTGGAGTATCAGTTTCATTCCAGTCAACATCCCTTTGGTTTTTACCACTAGCTTCCTACACATACTGCCCTTGTCTTTGAGCAATGAAGGAATTCTCTTAACATTCATTAAGGTCAGGCAAGTGAAAGTCTTATTTCTGGTAAAAGAGAGCAAAAGCATAAATCTAAAATGTCAATTGCCCTAAGGTGTGAAAAATATTTTAAAACTCCCCATTGGCTCTTTTGTGGTAGTATCTTTTGTCAAAACTTTTTCTCTAGGGGCGCCTGGGTGGCTCAGTCGGTTGACCGTCCGACTTCGGCTCAGGTCATGATCTCACAGCTTGTGAGTTCGAGCCCTGCGTCGGGCTCTGTGCTGATGGCTCAGAGCCTGGAGCCTGCTTCGGATTCTGTGTCTCCCTCTCTCTCTGCCCCTCCCCTGTTCACGCTCTGTCTCTGTCTCTGTCTCTCTCAAAAATAAATATTTAAAAAATTAAAAAAAAAAACACAAAAACCTATTTTCTAAATTATATTCATGCATGATGAATGGGAGAGCATTTTCCTAGAATACCATAAAACACACCCAGCTAGGTAGAGTTCAGGGGTTATAACTGCCTACTCACAGTACCTGGTGCATGGGAAGCAAAAGCAGAGAGGAGGGAGGAGAGAAATCACTGATACAGAGACTTAGAAGACTGACAGGGAGTGAGAAAGGGGAAAATGTAAATTTAGAGTCTAGCAGCCTTCGGAGAGGGAAGGATCAAGACCCCAAACCCTCCTTGCCCGGGTTCAAATTGTCTGAAGCCTGCCAGCTATTTGGGTTGGTCCCGGCCAATGCCCGATGAGGAAAATACCCAGCCACTCCCTGAAGCCTCACACCCCCTCTTCTGGGAGCAGATCCCATCCCTCTGATCACGGGGGGAGCAAACGACCCATCTTGGGCCAGTCACAATCCTTCAGAGCCTAGACTACCCTGATGGGTCCGGGGATGTCACGTGACCCAGCCAGGCCAACCAGAGTCCTTCCCTGGGACTCTGCTGGCTGGAGCCAGAAGAGAAGAGTCCTCCATGATCTGAATGGACATCAGCCTGGAAGGGATCGCCACGTAGCTTCCTGCAGACAAACCCTTTGCTGTCAGAGGGAGCCAAACAACCAGCAGGGGCAGACAAAGAAGATGCAGAGTCCCCAGGGCATCCGGGCCTAGAGCAGAAAGTTTGGGTGCCCCTGCCACAGAGCATGGCCCACCTGGGTTCTCCAGCTTCCCGCCTCAAGTCCCAGGGGCTGACTTCTTCTCTGCCAGTGCTTTCTCCAACTGACACAACCTAAAATACTGGGAAGTTTGGGTTGGAGGCAGCCTTCAAGCGGCAGGGGAAGGGGGTTGGTGGGAAGGGCCCCCTCCTGCCCAGCCTGTATTGGATGATTGTGAGGCTGGCTTCTCAGAGGGTCCCCACCAGAGAGCCCAGCTGCCCACTCACCAGGCTGACACATCTTCATGGCTGTTCTCAGTTCCCTGTTCCGCTTTCCCTTCCAAGTCTTCACTTGGGCTTTCTGGAAACACCTTCTGAATAAATGTCCTACCTTTAAGTCCTCGTCTCGGGCTCCACTTTGGGGGGAACCCAAACTAACCAGGGAGGGTCTGGCTGCGGTCGTCCCGAAAGCCAGTTCTGTCTAAGACCCTTTGGGGGCTAAGCTGCCTACAAATCCCCTTTTTGCCTAAACTCATGGCACTGAATTGGGTTCAGGTCGCCTCTACAGGGTCCTGGAAAAGAGCAGGTGAGCAAGTCACTGCCAGACCAGGCTTTGAGGCAAGTGGTCGCTCGCTGGGGGCTGGGGGCGGTGGTGGACTCCCAACCCCGTCCAGGTTCATGCATCCCCTTCCCTGGAAGTGAGTGAGTCTGAAAAGTGGCAGCCCCAGGGTGTCACCGGCTGGGCACACACTTAGTTTGGGGGTAGGGGAGGGGGGTTACTGTCGGTCCTGCCACCAGGGAAATCTTCAGCTGCAGCAGCAGCAGCAAGATTGGAGCCTGAGCCCCGCTCTCAAGGCTGTGGCGACACATGCTCTGCAGAGCAAACAGGGGTCTCCCCGCACTGCGACCCCAGCCCTGCAGCTCAGGGACAGAGTGGAGAGCAGCCAGCAGGAGTGCCCCCTGATGGCAAGGCGACTGAGTCAGGTAGCAAAGGGACACAGCCTCAGGCCAGGGAGGTAAGTGGGCAGACAGCGAGGGGCACCCTCTGGGTCACCGCTGGGCCCATGGCCTCCATCCTTGAGGCGGGAAGCTGGTCCCCATCTGCCGCTGCCTCATCCGAGGGAATAACCGTGGCTGGCGCTTCTGTGCCGTCTGTAAAACACTGTCGCGCTCATTGTCTGGCTCCAGGCTTCTCGGCCTTGAGCCTGGAACTCGGACTTTGCGCGCATCTCCAGGAGAGAGAAGCTAAGACCCCGGGAGGAGAGGTGGCCGCCTCTCCTGCAGCAGGGGAGCGTGTCTGGAAGGACGGAGAAACTCCCCCACACCCCAGAGCACGGCCGGGTCTCCAGGGCACCTTAGCTGACTTCACATTGGGTCCTCCCATTCGGCTGGATGCAAAGTGCTTACAGACTGGAACTGGGGACCCAACGCAGTCGATTTCACTGTTTATTTGTGTGAAGTCAACTATTTAATTAGCTGCTTAAAAGTTGAGCTGAAAGGAATGACTCCACGGCACAGACACCGAGAGGCACAAATCCGTTTGTTCATTTAGACAATCAACAAATAAACCCTAGGAATTTCTGTGGATTAACAGCCCAAAGTCTTCTTGAGATGTCATTTTTCAGAGCTTATTTCACTTTGGGTTGCTAGGAGATAAATTGGTTTAAAAAAAAAAAAAAGCAATTTGCATAGAGACCAGGAAAGCATTTTAATAATGTCAATATATAGCCCAATGGACGAAAGTGCTAAAGTGACTATTTTTCACTGGATAATTAAGCCTCCAAATCTAAATGTTATAAAAGAGATAGACTTGTATTCCATGGAGGTCTATTCCACTTAAGTAGCTAATTATTTCTCAAGAACAACACTGAGTCATGTTAGACATCTTCTTGCTAATCTAATAATGTTAAGCTACTCCGAGATGGCTCCTGTCCTATCACATCATCGGGAATGGAGAGTGGGTAGGGTTTTAATTGCAGAATGGTGAGAAATTCATTTTTTAATCACTGGCACAAATCTGACAATCTGTCCAGCAGCCAGGAACTAAATTAAAGAAGTTTTCTTTCCCTGATACGTATGCTGTAAATCTCCCTGATTCAAATTGATGGAGAGGAAGAGCCAATCTATTTTGGTAATAAATAAATAAATTACAGAGATAGATAGATAGATATAGACATAGATATAGAAATAGATATAGATATAGATAGATCTCCACTGTAGGACTTACTTAATACTTTTTTGGGGGGTTATTTATTTTTGAGAGAGCGAGGGGAAGGAGTAGAGGGAGAGAGAGAGGGAGAGAGAGAATCCCAAGCAGGCTCCACGCTGTCAGCATGCTGCCCAATGAGAGGCTCAAACCCACTGTGAGATCATGACCTGAGCCGAGATCAAGAGTCTGACCCTTAACCGACTGAGCCACCCAGGCGCCCCTACGTAATACTTTTTAAATTTGTCTTTCAAGTTGCATGAGAATCTTGAGTCCCGCACAAAATGATGGATATGAAAGCATTACTCGTGAGTACTGTCTCAACCTAGACTAGAAGAGATAATATCTGTCCCTATAGACAGACTAGAAGAAACTTTGGAAACGTCTTCCAAACGGTATGGTAGCTTGCTTATCAGTGTTTACGAGGAGATTGTGATCGTTCTGCCCATCCCTGCAGACCAGAGGACGGATCTGTTTCCCCGCCCTCGAATCTGGGCAGACCTCGTGACTTGCTTTGAGCAATCGTTTGGGGGCGGAAGTAACATTGTGTGAGCTTAGAGCCTGGGTCTTAAGAGGCCTTGCAGCGTCCCGGTCGACCCTCGTGGAATGCCACTGTCGTGTAATAAAGCCCAGCTGTCCTCTACAGATGAAAGACCACTTGGAAGGAAAGGCCCAGACACGCTAGGCTACCGGGGACCAAACGGCCCCAAGAAAGTTACCAGAAAGACTTCAGGCAAACTAGTGGAACTACCCATCCGAGCCCAGCCCGAAACCGCTGACCCACAGACTCATCAACAAATTGCTGTTTGAACCCACTGAGTGTTGGGGTCGCTTTTAATGCAGCAAGAGGTAACTGGTACCAATGTGGTTTTTTCAAAAAAAAAATGTCGAAAATTCAGACATTAGAGTCCAAAAAGAGACAAAACATCCCCCCAATCTTACCTCTAACATTAACCACTATTACTGTGTTGGTATTTTTCTTTCAAATGTTTTCTTTTATGTTTGTTTTTTATAAGAATGGAAACGTATTGTTTTATAAATGTGGGAGGTTGTTTTTTTGTTTTTTGTTTTTTGTTTTGTTTTGCTTTTTTGAGAGAGAGAGATAGAGAGCAAGCAGGGGAGGGGCAGAGAGAGAAGGTGACAGAGTCCCAAGCAGGCTCTGCAATGTCAGTGCAGAGCCCGATGAGGGACTCGAACTCCAGAACCATGAGATCATCACCTGAGCCAGAAGTCGAGAGTCAGACACTGGATGTGTGTGCTTTTTGACACACCCAGCGTGAATGTTTTTCCGGGTCATAAAAGAGGCTTTGTTCGGGGTTCTTTTATGTGATGGTCAGTCAAGCATAGTCACAGGAGGAGACATAGGAGAGGCTCAAGGAAAGCCTAGTTCATTATGCTCCCAGGTGCTAGAAACCGGAAGCAAACCAGGCCACGCACGGTCACGTGATGGGGAAGCACAGGGTGGTCCTGAGGCAGAAGGGGCAGAAGTAAAGAGAACTTAGGCTTCGCTTTTATTGGAGCCTCCTTGGGAAAGGGAAGGGAAGGCAGGGTATACAGTCTGGATTGGCTAGTTTGAATAATTTGTTCAGGCTCTGGGCTCCAGGGGCGGTCTCTCATTGCCTGCACTTGACCGCCCCGCCCCTGCCCCCCGGGGGGAGGGGGTGTTAATTAAAGGAGAGGAGTGTTACCTCCAGGGGTCTGCAGGACAAAGGAGGTAAGGCTCTGGATTACTTAGTTTGTGTGCTAAAGGTATACTCCAGCTGAGCCATTTGCTACCTCTAAGAATTTGCTAGGCCTGGGAGGGGCAGTCTCTCCCCAGCCAGAAAGGTTCTTACCATGTCAAAACCTATCCTCCCATAGAGGAAATGAAAAATGTATATGAACAATAGAGTCTTCAACATCATTTAAAATAATGGCTTAGTATAATGTCTTCACCTGAGTCTTCTGGAAAAGACGGCCTGGAGCAAGAATCGAGTGCTGATACTTTATTTGGGAGGTGCAGGCCCAGGGCCTAGACGGCAAGAAAAATAAAGAAAAAAATACAAGGAAAACACAAAGCGATGCCCTGTGATGAGTCACCGTGCCGGCAGCGATTCAGGACAAGCTCCAAAGAGATACAACAGGTCGTTCAACAGACATGCTCCCTTGGCATCAGAAGGGATTCCGGGAGAAAACTTATCACAACCTCGCTCCCCAAGGGGAGAACCAAGATGGGGTGTATCTGCCCAATTTCCAAGAGGTCGAGGGTCACCCCCATCAGGAGCTAAGTCTCCCACGCTCACCGGGGTCTCGTTCAGTGCGTTGGCGCTCACTCAGAAGACCCTGCCTTGCGGTACTTGGTCTAAGTTCGGTACCAGAGGGTGCCCGTGCAGGGGAGACGTGAGCCCGGAAGACAGAAATAAGCGGGCTGTCTGGGGACTCTGAGAAGACACACAAGTCTGTGTCCGGTGCAGGTGTGTATAACGTAATTCATTTAATCAACGCTGCCCTCCTGACTTCATACATACAGTTCATTTCCAATGGATTAGTTTCACAAGCTGGGTTGTGATTAACATTCTTGCCAGCCAACCCTTGGTTTCATCTGTGACAACTTCCTTGGCATAAACCCCTAGGAGTGAAATTGTTGGGGCGCCTGGGTGGCTCAGTCGGCTGAGTGTCCAGCTTCGGCTCAGGTCACTATCTCACGGTTTGTGAGTTCGAGCCCCGCGTCGGGCTCTGTGCTGACAGCTCGGAGCCTGGAGCCTGTTTCGGATTCTGTGTCTCTCTCTCTGCTCCTCCCCTGCTCATGCTCTGTCTCTGTCTCTGAAAATAAATAAATAAATATTAAAAAAAATTAAAAAAAAAAAGAAAAGAAATTGTTGGGTCAGAGGTTATATACAGTTTTGAGGGTTGTGATAAATATTTGTCACCCAGATAACCACCAGTATACATCATGTAGTTTCGGGTCCTGTGCCTTTCTTTTTTCCTTTTTTTTTTTTTAACGTGTATTTATTTTTGAGAGGGAGGTAGAGTGAGCACGGAAGCGCGGGGGAGGGGCAGAGAGAGGAAGAGAGAGAACCTCAAGCAGGCTCCGTGCTCAGTCCAGACCCCAAAGCGGGACATGACCCGGGGATCATGACCTAAGCCAAAACCAAGAGTGGGATGCTTAACTGACTGAGCCACCCAGGCGTCCCCCCACATAGACATTCTTTACCTTTGTAAAAGAGGTCTGTCTATTCCCAGCTTAGTGAGAGATCGTTACTAGAGTCTTGAAAAATATAATCAATATTGGATGTTAAATTGTATTAAGTAGATTTTCAGAATATATTCAGGTAATCATATTTTTTCTTTGCATCATAATGCATTATATTAACAGATTCTTAATCCCAAACTACCCTTGCATTCCCAGAATGATGTGTTTTCCTTATTTAATACAGGGCAAGAGTCCATTGCTTAGTATTTTATTTGGGATCTCTGCATTTCTTATGTATATTCACATGAGAAGTTACTGTCTGGTTTTCTTTCTGATAATATCTTCGTAAAGTCTGGGCATCACAACCTGTTAGGCGGTTCTTGAGCAAGTTCACCGCTGGGCATCGGTTTGCTTTTTCAAGTCCACATAGATAAGGTCTCTTTTCCCTCAACTACCATCCCCTGTCCACAGAATGTTGGCGGAGAACCACTCATTGGCATCACGTGACCTTGAGGGAGCTCCCCCATACCTGTCCCACTCTCCACTTTTATTTAAAAACGGGGAGCGTTGGGGTACCTGGGTGGCTCAGTCAGTTAAACGTCCGACTCTCGGTTTCAGCTCAGGTCATGATTTCTCCGTTCATGAGATCAAGCCCCACATCGGGCTCTGCACTGACAATGCACGACCTGCTTGGAATTCCCTCTCTCTCTCTCTCAAGTTAAATAAATAAAAACTTAAAGTCACAGAGTAAGTGCTCCGAAGGTATCAGATTTAATGTTAGCCTTTATTAATGGTTAATAGCCGTCAATGCCAACTGTATTGGATATTAATAATTCGTATTAACTTTAAAACACTCAAATAAGACATTTGCGCGTCCATGGGAAACAATTGTCATGTATGATGTCAGCTGCCATCAGCGTGACCGTCTGATGAAGAAATGGTTCCCATCGTGTTCACCTCTTAAACAACGTGGTTTACAGGAAGACACTGGGGCATAACAGAGATTCACTAGATATAAATACTGGGCGTTCGGGAGGTGCACAGTGCTCAGAAAGGTGTTCTACGGAGCCCTTTCTCCATGTCTCTGCAATTTTGTTCACTTCAGTCATTTTAACGCCATTGCCCTCCCTGCCCCCCCGGAAGGTAGCGGTCCCAGCAGTGGGGCTGGGAGGGGACCGGAGTCTGAACATCCCCTCAACCTCTCTGTGCAGCCCGGGCCAGCGAGGGTCTTCTCTGTGTCTGCGTCTTTACCTCTAAACGGCGAATGGCGACACTAGAAATCACTTGTCTTGGGAGTGCGAGCACTTCAAACTGAGTCACTGAAGGGGGAGGGTTTGCATTGTGGCTTTGCCCCCCTTCCCCGGGCCCGCCGGCCGGGAGACTGTCATTCGCGTCACTTTTGTTCCCGGTCTGGGCTCTGGACAGGAGCGGAGTCAGCTGGGGTGTGATGGCAGTTGGAGAGGTTGTGGACGGCTGGTTTCGCTGGAGGTCCTGGCCCCCAGACCGCCAACAAGCTGGCCATTGAGTTCTACCCATAGTGACGGGGAGGCAGCAGGGCCCAGGGGTGAGAGGCCCCATGCTGCACAGAATCGTCGAGAAGACCCCTCTTGCCAGACCCGATAGACGGCCATCGCTTTGGGTGCAGACGCACGGGCTGGGAACCCTCGCTGAAGACACGCAGTGTCAGCCACGCTTCTCCCTACGCTCCGAGTCGCCGAAGTCAACAGAAAAGTGGTATTCCTGTGTCAAAGCAAATCTTGGTCTTAACGTTAAAAGCATCCTTGCAACGCTCACGCGTGTGCACAGCGCTGCCGCATGCAAGTGGAAACCGCCTCCGGCTCAGAGTTATCCACGAGCAGGTGCATTGACCCCCGTCTGGTTGCGCAGGTCCGGTCGGCTTTTCTTTGTGGAGACTGACCTCCCCGGGCCCGCGACTCTTGCTCTCAGGGCCGTGAGGCCGAGCCCCACGTTGGGCATAGAGCTCACTTACAATAAAAACAAATAAATAAAAGCTGGTCTTCCCCGCCCTCGGGACAAGCATTAGTGCCCGCGGAGGCCGGACCCTTGCCCGTCACCAGTCCCGAGGTCTCGTTTCCAAGCAGGGTCCCGGCTCCCCAGGTTTTTTTTTCACGGAGGGACAGCTGCAATCCTCAGAAGTGACTGCCGCGCGATAGCACGGCAAGTAGAACCCTACGTGTCGAGTGAGCTTATTGTTCCCTCTTGTTTGCAAACATGTACCCAGCGAGATCTTGATTATTTCAGGGCTTGGAAAAACAAGATTGTCTTCCAGCCTGTTTGAGCACTGGTTGATTTTTCTGGCTCCTGGAGAAATGCCCAACCTTTTTGGAAGAGCGTATCTTGAGCATCCGGAACCCTCTCTCTGGGAGAAAACCCTGATAAAGACGGCAGGCCTGAGCTGGACGCGGCCGGTGGGGAGACCTTGGATGTGAAGACACACCCCTCCCCCTCGGCAGCTCCCCACCAGCGGGCCCTGCCCCCACCCCCGCTCTCCCCTCACCACAAATCAACGGGAGTCTTTCTTTGCTTCTGCAAAATGTAGTTACGCAAACTTCAGGTTTAGACTCCAGAAGGAAGAAATCGTCCCCACCTCCGGACCAGTTGCCAGACTCTAGAAAAGACGGATAGAGTCGACAGACTCAGCCTTCTCGTCCTAATCCGGCCACGAGCTGTGTGACTTTCCACAACATGAGTAGCTTCTCTGAACTTCAGTCTCACGAGGATAACAAGACCCGTGCTCGCCTCAACGAATTGTCGTGAGACTCAAACATCTAATTCGTTCGAAAATTCTTAGAAGGTACAAGGCCTCGCCCAACACGTAAGACACTGCCCTTCACAGGACCATGGGAGGTTAGCAATAACATTCAGAAAATGAGCAGACGCACCAAAGGACAACTACTGTAGGATTCCTCTTATCTGAGGCACCTAGAGTAGGCAAATTCATGGAGACAGAAGTGCAACAGAGGGTCCCCTGGGGGTGATGGCGGTGGGGGGGAGAGGATGGGAAATTGGTGTTCAGTGGGGACAGAGTTTCTGTTCGGGAAGGTGGAAGGAATCTGGGGGTGGATGGTGGTGATAGTTGTGCAAAAACAGTGAATGTACTCAACGCCGCTGAAATATACACTTAACAATGGTTAAAATGGTAACTTTTATGTTATCTATGTTTTCCCACAATACAAAAAAAAAAAAAAAACCAACACCAACAAAAATAAATGAGCAGATGGCTTAGGGAGACACAGGATTATTTACAATAAGGAATT
Source organism: Felis catus (assembly GCF_018350175.1). NCBI lineage: Eukaryota > Metazoa > Chordata > Mammalia > Carnivora > Felidae > Felis > Felis catus. The sequence goes on from NC_058378.1 coordinate 81,072,318, forward strand.
TCACTTACATATCATCAGAAAGAGCTGTGTCCTTGTGTTTGCTGTGTATATGGAGCCAGGTCTCTTTCTCTGGCCAGACTCTCCGCAAAGCCAAATCCTCATCAGAAGGCATCCGTGGGACTGGTCGCACAGCAAGGGCAACGTCTCCTGCCTTGGCCGGACACAGACAGACACTACCAATATTTGCTCACTCTCCTCCTTTTATCTTGTGTCCAAGACATGTCCCCTGCACAGAAGAGTCTCCTTCCCTTGGACTGGTCATAATCAAAGCAGAGAGAATACACAGACTCCCTGCTTATGGATGACCATATAATTTGTCCTCCAAAACGGGATGCTTTTGAGAAGGGGGGGGGGCATAGCCATACGTTGGGACAGTCCCTGGAAAACCGGGACTTACCGTACCTCTCCCGATCCATCGAGGCGGCTCTAACAGATAAAAATCCTGGCCATTTCTTTCCCCTCACTGTCACTCTGTCCTCTCTAAGGAAGGGGAGAAAACAGCACCCAGGGAGAGAAGAGAGTCATTCTACGCGGCTCTTTGATAAACACCCTGGAGCGGAAGCCGAAACTCTCCATGTGAGCGAGGATAGAATGTGGCTGATGAGCTGGTGAGTGTCGGTTTTCCAGAGGAGGAGGCAGGGGGGACGTGGGGTGAGGCCAGCAAGAAGGCGGAAGGTCGCACACAACGAAATGTTGGGTGAGGTTCCCGCAGGCGTTCGGGGCCCGCGCGCGGGTGGGTGTTTGGGGGAAACCAGTGACAATGTAGGCTTTTACACAGCGCTACACGGACCAACCTCAACAACACGAGGCTAAGCGCAAGATGCCAAACACAAAGGCTCAGAGGGCACGCTTTCATTTCTGTGAATTACCTAGAATTGGAGATCCACAGAAGTGAGAGTGCAGACCAGAGGAGCAGGGAGCAGAACGGGCAAGCCACTGCTGAATGGGTCTGGGGTTTTAGTTTGGGGCGATGGAAAGAACTTGGAGCTAGAAAGATGTCGTGGTTGGCACAACACCAGGAATGTACTAACCACCACCGAATTGTTCACTTTAAAATCATTCATTTTATGGGGCGCCCGGGTGGCTCCGTCGGTTAAGTATCTGACTTCGGCTGGGGTCACGATCTCGCGATCTGTGAGTTCGAGCCCCACGTCGTGCTCTGAGCGTGCTCTGGGCTGACGGCTCGGAGCCCAGAGCCTGCTTCGGATTCTGTGTCTCCCTCTCTCTCTGCTCCTCCCCTACTCACGCTCTGTCTCTCTCTGTCTCAAAAATAAATAAAAACATTAAAAAAAATTTAAATCATTCATTTTATGTTACATGGATTTCACCTGAATTTTTTCAGGTGAGTTTCACCTGAATTTCGCCTGAATTTTTTCAGGTGAGTTTCACCTGAATTTCACCTGAATTTTTTCAGTGTGGGCTTCCTGGTGGATCTGATGCAGGCATAGACGGCAGAGGAGCACAGAAAAGGGGCAGAGAAGGAGCCAAGAGCCCTTACAACCGGATTTCCAAGCAGCAGGGGCCCCCGCTGCCATCTGGGTTACACGGGGAGGGGAGAGGGCTCACCTCACTGCTGCCCACACGAACTTAAATTTTCAACTTCTGGTTTTTGGCATATAGTAGCCAACTGCCTTCTCGAATAAGTAGGGCAATAAGACGATTTACTGGATGCACATTTCAACCGGAAAAGATTGCAAACAAAGGTATGAGAAAGAGATGTCCCAGCTAAGCGAAGACAAAAAGAAAGCAGATGTAGGAAAATTAATACCAGACAAAATTGAATTCACGGCGAAAATCACTGAAGGAAGCACCAGGGATGTTTTATATTGATGAAATGTTTAAGCTTAAGCTTGCGTATGCTTGGCAACGTAGCTTCAAAATCTGTAAGGCATTTAGAAAAATCAGATGGGGTCGATGAGCCCACGTTATACACAGCTTAACACACCTCTCCCTGAAATTGATCACATAGACCAAAAATTCTTCCCCCCACACCACCCCCAAACCCACATTTGTAGCAATTTTAAACACAATACAAAACAAAGTATAAAAATCTGCACATTTTGCTGAATCGCTATTTAGAGGGAAAGTCAGAATCTGAATTGCATATACTGGGGAAAAGATTAAAAATTGATGAACTGACTTCACAAGTTAGCAGCAGTTAAATAGACAAATGTTGGGCAAGGTTGAGTGAAGAAGCCATAGAAGAGACAGAGAAAGAAGGCAGAACACAAATGGTGACGCATGGAAGAGGGAAGATAGTTACAAATCACATTTTAAACATGAGAAGAATGGAGGTGCCTGGGTGGCCCAGTCGGTGGAGGGTCTGACTTCAGCTCAGGTCATGATCTCGCAGTTCGTGGGTTCGAGCCCCGCGTCGGGCTCTGTGCTGACAGCTCGGAGCCTGGAGCTGCTTCGGATTCTGTGTCTCCCCCTCTCTCGGCCCCACCCCCCACTCACGCTCTGTCTCTCTGGCTCTCAAAAATAAATAAACATTAAAAAAAATGTTACAAAAAAAACCCTTTATACTACAATGTTTGACAACTTAGGTAAAAATAAGTAATCTTCTCAAACTATGTTACACCAGTGTGAATTTAGAAAAAAAAAAAAAACAGAAAGTCAGAAGAGATACATTAAGTCAATGGAATCAGAGCCAAAAATCTCACACAAAAGTCCTCTGATCTAGTATGCTGGCAGGTGCGTGTTACCAAACCTTCAGGTAATAAGCAGATTGTCCTTCACTTACATAAATCATTCCCTCTCCAAAATATGTATATTAGTAAATAGAGGGAAAGTTCCCCAAACTGATTTTATGGAGCCAGATTCACGTCAATGTCAAAATCAGACAAGAACACCTTGAAAAAAGGAAAATTCTGGCCAAGCGTCCGCAGTAGCCTCTTGGCTAATCTCACCTCTGCTATTCTCATGCCCCTTACAGTTTATTCTACTTGCAGCCCAGAGTGATCTATTTAAAGTATAAGTCAGATTATGCCTGCACCTACCACTCTGACCCCTGGCCACCTCTCTGCCCTATCCTCTACCTTGCCCCCTCACTGTTCTTCAAGCACACCAAATACTCCTGCCTCAGGACCTTTGCACTGGCTGTTCTTTCTGCAGAAACCACTCCTCTCCCCACATTCACATGGCTCCCTCCCCACCTTAATTCAGCCTCCGCCCAGAGTGACTGCCCTGACCCTGATTACTTTTCTGCACGGTGCATAGCATTGCCTGGTACTGTGGGCTATATCGTGTCTCCCCCTCCCCGCAAAATTCCTATTGAAGTCCTAACTCCCAATGTGATGGTGTTCGGAGATGAGGCCTTCTGAAAGTAATCAGGTTTTTAAAAAAAATTTTTTTTAATGTTTATCTATTTCTGAGACAGAGAGAGACAGAGCATGAGCGGGGAAGGGGCAGAGAGAGGGACACATAAAATCCGAAGGAGGCTCCAGGCTGTTAGCACAGAACCTGATGCGGGGCTCGAACCCACGGACCGTGACATCGTGACCTGAGCCAAAGTCGGTCGCTCAACAAACTGAGCCACCCAGGCATCCCAGAACCTAATCAGATTTGGATGAGGTCATGAGGGCGGAGCCCTCATGACAGGAATGGTCCCCTTAGAAGAAAGACCCTGGGGAGCTTTGGAAGAAGAGACACCACAGAGCTTTCTTGCTCTCTCTCTCTCCCTTTCTCCGTCATGTGAGGACACAGTGAGAAGGCAGCCGTCTGCAGGCGAAGGAGAGAACTCTCAACGAGAACCAAATCTGCCTTGGTCTGGGACTTCCCAGGCCTCAGAAGGCGGAGGAGGAAACTGCATACCGGTGAAGGCTTCCAGTCTGTGCTATTTTGTTCTGGCAGCCTGAGCTAGGACACCTAGTACACTCAAATATTTGTTTGCTCTTTGTCCTTGTTTCCCCCTTGGGAGCGTAAGTTCCTCGAGGCAAAGACTTTGTCCATCTTGTCCCTGAAAAATCCCAAGTTCTTGGAACGGTGCCTGGCACATCATTAAAATATTTGTTGAACGGGGGCGTCTGGCTGGCTCAGGGGGTAGAGCATGCGACTCTTGATCTCAGGGTCATGAGTTGGAGCCCATGTTGGGTACGAAGAAAGAGTTCTCAGGACGGTAGATGTCAAGATCTTGATGAAAATATTAGCAAAGGGAATCCAGCTGTTCTCTTAAAATGCTGATAAGAACAGCATCGTGATGAGGTCGTGTTTATCTCGGGAATGCAAGAGTGGTTTCACATGAGTAAATGTGCATCTATGACTGCTCTGGGCTAAATCTTAGCCCGCCTCCCCCAGATGACTGTGTCCTAGTCCCAGGAACCTGTGACGGTCACCTTATGTGACAAAAGAAACTTTGCAGGTGTGATTAAGTCAAAGATGTTGAGATTGCAATGTTATCCTGGATTATCCAGGTGGGTCTGCAAGCCCAATGTAATCACAAAGATCCTTAGAAGAGAAGGCAGGAGGGTCAGAGAGGGAGGCCTGAGGACAGAAATAGAGATAAAAGGGGCAGGGAGAAGGGGGGGGGTGGTTGGGAAAAGCAGGGAGGAGCAGGGGAGGGAAAGGGAGATGAATATTTGGACATGATACCCTGCTGGTTTTGAAAATGGAGGAAGGGACCATGAGCCAAGGAATAGGAGCAGCCTGGAAAAGATGGGAAAGGGAAAAAAAAAAAAAAAAGGACCATCCCCTAGAGCCTCTAGAAGGAATGCAGCCCCACCCACACCTTGGTTTTTAAGACTTCTGACCTCCAGAACTGTAAGATATGACACATATATGTTGTGGGGTTTTTTAAGTTTTTATTTGTTTACTTTGAGAGAGGTGGGAGGAGGGGCAGACAGACAGGGAGAGAGACAGAATCCCGAGCAGGCTCCGCCCTGTCAGCCTGGAGCCGGACATGGGGCTCAAACTCACGAACCGGGCGATCGTAACCCGAGTCGAAATTAAGAGTCAGGGGCCTAACCGACTGAGCGACGCAAATACGTGTTGTTTTGAGACATAAACATAACTATGTTTGTGTTAATTCGTTAGAGCAGCGATAGAAAACAAATATAGTAACTTATGTTAGCAGCTGAAAAAAAAAATCATCTCCGTGGATGTTTGGACGATGAGAGGGCCGTGAGCCACCTGCATGTGACACGGGGACAGCCTCAGCGCTCCTGGCAGGGCCCAGGCACGCTGTTCGTTGCGGGGCTCAGTGTAACGGATGACGCACGGAGCGACCCGGGGACATTCCTGGGTGAGAGACTCTTGGCTCACGACCCAAATGCGTAAATTTGGACAAGTGACGTCATTTCTCCTATGACTCTTCTCGGATGTAAGGAACCGTACCTACTTCAAAGAGCCCCAGTGGACTGGCCCACGCCACGCCGCCAGAACAGGGCCTGAGCTCGGGGAGCGCTCAAGCCACGTCTCTCCTATGAGCTGCCTGGCCTGGGATAGAGCCCTGCAGGTTTTGGGGGAGGGGACCACATCACACCGTTGACTGCACCGTCCGTAGGCCTGCCCGGTGCTTGACCGTCTGGCCTCTCACCCCCGCCAGCGTGGGTGGGTGTCTGGACCTCAGGCCTGGACAGACTCTACTCCCCTTCACCGTGCAAAGTCAGTCCACGGTCCCATCGGTGAAGTCCCTCCCGAGCCCAACCACTCCCTCCGGCTTTGGGCCACCTACGGGTCTGGCTCCAGCCTCTTGTCAGCATCAGCAGGATACACGGACTCCCCACCCTTCCCACGTGTGCTTCCAGCCCACCTTCGAAGACCCTAATGCCAATAATAATCTAACAGCGACAGTGGCGATGAGCATTGGTTGAGGTCACAGTCCAGGGCGGGCCTTGCCCATCTGTGATTTGTGAACCCTGGAGTGTGACAACGGTGGAGGAAACCAGGTCCCGCCGGCTGAGTTAGCGCCCCCGTCACCTGGCCCAGGCCAGGGCTCTTTCCTTCAACCCCGCCTTGAGCTGGGTTTGCACGGCTTGACTGCTACTTCCCCCGACCCGGAGGAAGTGGGTCCTTGGGAAAGTCCGTGCTTCGGGCCCTGGCAACGTCACTTCTCCCCAGACCAACTCAGCCCAGTGCTGAGCATTCATTGCTGAATTGGCCTAGTCTTTGTGCTGAGACAAATGAGTTGAACAAGTGCATTCCTGCCCTTCTTGGTGCTATTTATAACTCCAGGTTTCACTAATCAGTAGATTTTACTGATTTTTTTCCTTGGAGGTTTCTAGAGACTCAGCTGATTGATTATAGGAAAGTAAATCCATCCAGAGAGGGTAGCCCAGCTCTGTTTCATCACCGGCCAGGCTCAAGATTGTTTCAGCAATAACTTACTTTACCTGAATTTAATCGCACCTTTTCGGTAAGAAAAGAATGTCTACAATTGAGTGGTCTTGGAACTTCCATACCATTGTTGGAAATCGTAGTCCAAAATTATATCCTTGGTCCTAATGATAGATGTGAAGCTAAAAGGTGAACTGATCATATCAGCCATGGTTCCATAAATGGGAAACTCCCTGTGGGGTCTTATCTTCTTAGACCATGACCTTGCTCCCCTTCCCACACACTGTCCCTTTGCTGCTCTCCCAAATCACTCACTAAACTATTGAAAGGTACACTCAGCTTAGATATCTCTTCTTTAAAAAAAATAGGCAAAAGGGGCACCTGGCTGGCTCAGCTGCAAGAGTGTGCGACTCTTGATCTCCGGGGTGTGAGTTTGAGTCCCATGTTGGGCGTAGAGATGACTTAAATAAAAAAAAATAATAAAGGGAAAACACATTCTTTCATTATAAGACGTAACCACATTAAAGAACATTTGGCAAATGGAAAAGGAAAAAACAACAACAACAACAACAATACCCATAATCCCAGCAAACTGAAACAGCTAATGGTTTACGGCGGACTTCCACAGTGTGGTCCTTGCAGGCATTCCAATGAAAATTCCTCTCAGTGTGTGACTGTGGAGCATCATGTCCAGGGTTTGGGGACAAGCTGAAGACCACACGACACGGGGGACAGGCCCCCCGCCTTCTGTCAGAGGGGCAGCCTTCTAGAACTTTCTGGAACTTCTAGAACTTTCTAGAACTTTCTCCTCCTCTGCATAGCCTCTCTTCATGCTCACCCCTGTTCATTTTTCAGTTTTGACCTTGTTTCTGCATTTCCTTCCAGGACAAGTTCTTCAAGAGATGAGTTATTCGTTACATGTGTTCTCTAGTTCCACACAGGCAGGAGGACGTGATAAGTAGCAAACAGAAAGTGCCTGTCTGCTTGGGGAAAGATGGCCCATCAGTGCACCGAGGTTCCTTGCTCCCAGGGCCACTCACCTCACCAAAACTGGTCACATGTCACGGCTTTGAGCTACTTGCTAGACAGCGCTGCAATGAAATCTCCTCCACGTTGTAGCTCAATATTTTGGGACGGGGGCCGGTCAGAGGCTCCAAAAATGTCAGCAGATCCTAGTTGTGATCTTTCATAAATGGTTTGCCCTCTCTGAGCCTCAGTTTCCCCATCTGTAAGCCTAGGAGGTCTCTAAGGACACCTCAGGGGGGCTTTCACCGGCTCCCTGGCCACCCCAGCCCTCCTGGAAGGTAGCTGTGATACAGAGACACCCCCTACACACACACACATCCCCAGTTCGGCCCTGCCCCAGACTCCAGGACCCGTGCTGACCTGAGGCAGAAGTGATGTATAAAGCTTCAGCCCCTTGTCTGGGATTTGTCATGCTATCCAGTCCTGATGTCCCTAGCCCAGTTCAGGAAATCGGGCGTGGGTCCAATTTATTTAGGCAGCAAACACAAATGAGCCCCCACTCAGAGCCGGGCACTGCGCCAGAATATACACAGGAGTGGCCCTGGTCCTGCCCCAGGCAGCCCCCGGGGGAGGCAGAGAGGACAGCACAACACTGTCCTCAAGCCGGTGCCCAGCCCACTGAGCGGATGTGTCTGGGTCCCTGCACCTGAATTTAGACCTAGCCCGCACCCGTGACCGGCCCGGTAGCCACCTCACACCCCCACTGTCACCCTCAACTGAACCCCCTTTCATGTCTTAGAGTCATGCCTGAGCTTGGTCTGGGGGCACGCAGCCAGGATTTCTAAGAACTCACTCCTCCCAGCCTCCCTGCCTCTGGGCTTCCCCTCCCCCGGAGACCCCGAGACTCAGGGGTAGGCATCCTGGGCACCCCACAGGCTGCAGGGCAGGACTAAGCTGGGGACACCCCCACGCTCTGGGACATCTGCTTGGACCCTCTTCTCTGAACCTTCCCTCCCACCCACGGGGATCCCCAGTGGCCACCGTCCCCTGTCCACTCTGCCACGACTGACTGGCCTAAGAGGGGAACGTGTGGCCCGGTCAAGATCGCCAGAAAAAAGCCAGACGCCAGCTAGGTGTGAATTTCAGATAAACAATGGATCGTCTTTTAGCATAAGTGTCACCGTGCGATATTTAGGCGTCCTTTATTTGTATTCGCTAACTCCGGCCACCCTACCCAAGGTCGGCCGATCCAATTCTCTTAAAGGCTTTTGAACCCACGGTTCGGCAAAACTATAAGATAGTAACTTGGGGTGACAGGGGGCAGCTACATCCCACCAGGTAGGGAGAGGAGAGAAGAGAGGAATTTGATCTGCAGAGAGAACGCACCTGAAGAGGGTAAGAAGCAGGCACTTTCCTCTGTGCCATGGTCTAGACTTTTCTCAGGAACGGCTCTCATCCCCGGCTTTGGTGTCCTAAGAGGCCCTGATGTCCTCATCGGTAATTCCTTTCTTTTTTTTTTTTTTTTTCAACATTTATTTATTTTTGGGACAGAGAGAGACCGAGCATGAACGGGGGAGGGGCAGAGAGAGAGGGAGACACAGAATTGGAAACAGGCTCCAGGCTCTGAGCCATCAGCCCAGAGCCTGACGCGGGGCTCCAACTCACGGACCGCGACATCGTGACCTGAGCTGAAGTCGGACGCTTAACCGACTGCGCCACCCAGGCGCCCCGGTAATTCCTTTCTTAGGGTGAGGGTCCTGCCCAGCATGTCTAAGGTGGAGCCCCTCCCCGGAACCTGGCAGACTCTCTGTGAAAGGTGTTTCTTGGCTGCTTCCTCCCCAAACACCAAGATGGGCTGTACTTTGCTGTGGGTCCCTTAGTGTCCCAGGGCCACTCCAGACTCCTCTCTCCCCTCTCTCCCCCCGCGTCCAAATCCTGTCCGCTCCGTGTTCTCTCCACACCAAGGCTACCGCCCTTCTTCCAGCCACCAGCGCGGCTTGCCTGGGTTGCTACGATCGCTTCCTGGGTTTTTTTCCAGTATTGTCTCCGCTCCAGCCAAAGCAATCGTCCTAAACATAAATCTGACTTGCCTCCCCCACCGCCACCCCCTCGCTTGAAACCCTTCGGTGGTTAGCCCTCGAGTGGTTTAGAGGTCCCTCCGTGATCTGGCCTCCACTGAACTGTCTGCCGTCACCTCCTCCCTTGCCGTCCACCCACCCTACGCCCGGGATGACAAGCTGCCGTGCCCTCCTCCGGACTCTCCCTCACAGGAGGGCCTTCCCACTCGTCTTCCCCTGGCCCCGCCCTCCACCTTTGGGACTCGGTCACCAGCATGTCCTGCCGCCCCTCCCCCCCCCTCAAAAATAAATACACGTAAAAACATAAAATAAAATAAATGTAGCTGCTCAAGCCCCCTCTGGACTCCCCGAATCAGAAACTCTGCGGTTGAAGCCCTGGCAGTCAGGGCTCTAAGTAGCCCTCCAGGGTTAGTGATGCTCAGCTAATGTTCGAGAACCACTGGCGTATTGTGATTGTGTACTTAGTTGCTTGAAATAAATAGCTTCACAGCCTTGAGAGGATTAGAAAGACCACGGCATCTTCACCAGCTAATATAGGAACTGGCACATAATAGATTCTTGGTCAATGTCTGTGGGTGGAAGGAAAGGGAGGCCAGGAGAGAAACCGGAAGAAAGGCAGGAAAACAGGGGGGCGGCAAGGAGGAAGGCAGGCAGCAGCCACAGCCCTGCTCTCTTTGTCTTTCTGACCTTCCAAGTGCTTCTAGATGCAGACAGCCCATTTTAGCACTTCCCTGCCTCTCCCCTCCGGTCACTGTGAGTTTGGGCACAGAGACAGTGCAGGACACGGGCCCTGTGCACCTGTCATCGTCGCTGGGCCAGGGGGCCAAGGAGAGAGAAGATGACAGGCTTATCCCAAGTGTCAACACCTTTCAGCACGTGGGAAGGAGGTAGGAAGCGAGGGTAGTCAGGCTGTGAACGCAGGACCTCTGTTATTTTCTAGGTGGGTTTCATACTGCTTGTCTACCCAGTGCACAGTTCCCACTCCCAGGCCCGCTGAGGGCAGGGCGACCTGGGCCACCGCTGACTGACCCACAGGCAGGCAACTGATCTAAGGGGAGCATGTCCACAGGCTCAGCGGTCACTTGGACCTGTGTCGTCTGCTTGGTAAGATGAACTGGGCCAATCTGACTCTTTTCTCAAGAGGTCGTCAGCGTGAGAAAGCAAGAGACAGGGCAGTTGCTGTGCGAATCAACCACGGGCTGTGTAGAGGCCCAGGGGTGGGTGATGACGGAGCAGAGACTGGGAACCTGCGGGAGGGAAGCACAAGATCTGGGCAGATGCAGGAAGAGATGGAGAGATGTCCCCGGAACGATGGCCCGGCTGTCCCGCCACTGTCCCGTGACAGCCGCTCTACGGGCCACACGGATCCATAAGCCATCCTAGTTGTACTTAGACAGGACTGTCCTTTACTCCAGTTACTGTGGGTGAGTCTCTTTCTTCTTTTTTTTTTACTGAATTTTTTTAAAGTTTACTTTTGAGAGAGAGAGAGAGACAGAACATGAGCGGGGGGAGGGGCAAAGAGAGAGGGAGACACAGAATCCGAAGCAGGCTCCAGGCTCCGAGCTGTCAGCACAGAGCCCAACGTGGGGCTCGAACCCACAAACCACGATGTCATGGCCTGAGCCGAAGTCGGACGCTTAACCCACTGAGCCACCCAGGCGCCCCACTCTGGGTGAGTTTCTATCCTTACCTGACTGATGTAAGGCGGGACAAAAGGCAGCGCTCACATCTAGGCCACATTCCACACTTGCAGAAACCAAGGAACCCAGCAGCCAAGGAGCCTGCCCAGGCCACCCAGTGATGCCCAGAGGCCCGGTGACAACCCTCAATGCGACCGTCTTTGCATTATGGCGCTGAAGAGGGCAGCGCACAGGCTCCCATCTCTAAGCCAAACACAGATCACCCTGTTTCTAAATGCAGCCCCATGGAAAGATCTGAAAAGTCTCGTGGCATCATCTCATTAGCCTACCAAGGGCACGAGAAGCACCGTCTATGGGAAAGTCACATTTGATTTTGTACATACGAGATGCTGAATACCATGCCCATTTCTGTTTGGGTCTGACCTAAAACTGCATTGATAGCAGAAGCCTATAAGAAACAAAATAGATGAGCATAGGGGAAGGGGGAAAAAAAGAGACAGAGAGAGAGAGAGAGAGAGAGGGAAGCAAACCATAAGAGGCTCTTAACTAGAGAGAGCAAGCTGAGAGTCACAGAGGCAGGTGGGTGGGGGAGGGGCTAGATGGGGGGTGGGCATTAAGGGGGGCACTTGCGATGAGCACTGGGTGTTGTAGGTAAGTGACGAATCGCTAAATTCTACACCTGAAACCAATTTAACCATACATGTTAACTAACTAGAATTTTTTTTCAATATATGAAGTTTATTGTCAAATTGGTTTCCAACCAACTAGAATTTAGATACAAACTTGGGGGGGGGGGGAAGCCTAGCTGATGATTTCAGCCAGCGAGAGCAATTGTTAAAGAATACAGTATCTTTGCCAAGCCCAAAAGCAATTCTGTTTTAGCTTTCTCATTTGGCCAGGGGAGTTGGCACGTGTCAGTGTTGATTCAATTTGGCTGTCTGGTTGAAACAGAAGAATTGGGAAAATTAAACATATTGGTGAAATCTAAGCATACTTCTATTAATGCCCGCATCGTAATATTTTGGGTTTGATTTGGGGCTAATAATAATAGCGAGCATTTACTGTGTGCTTCCTACGGGTAAGACACTTCTAATCGATAATCATATGGAATCTGCACGGTAACCTATGGGACAAGTACGTCATTTTAGAAACTAATAATGATTCTACGGGGACTTCCCAGGAACCTGCCCAGGACGCACAGCCAGGAAGTGGAGGCACCTCCTGGGTCTGCACCTGGGAGGCTGTTCTCGGCCTTTCAGCCACACACCCCCGGGGAAGGTGAGCGAAGGAAACGGATGATTGCTTGTTTGCTTGAGGTACAGACAGAGGAGATAATTCAGGAATTTGCCATTGCTCATCCGGGCTGGGGGATATTAGCTAGACATTAGCCTTGACACGTGAATCATGACATTTGTTTCCGGCTGACTTATTACCTATGCACAATGGAGCTCACCAGCTTGCCAGCCTGGGTTTAGAAGATGCTGGAAAAAGATGATCCTCGCTGCTTCCAGATGCTCCCACTGTCCCTGGCTCACACAGGAATTCAGTGCTCCTGGCTGCCCCACACCCCTCCCTGCCGCATTGTTAGCCTGCGGTCCCTGGCCTCACTCCTACATCTTCCTGCCCCTGGTTATCTCCTATCTGCCTTTTATTTTTTATTTTTTTTAATTTTTTAATGTTTATTTATTTTTGGGAGAGACAGAGCAAGCTGGGGAAGGGGCAGAGAGAGAGGGAGACACAGGATCCCCAGCAGGCTCCAGGCTCCGAGCTGCCAGCACAGAGCCCCACGCTGGGGCTCGAACTCACAAGCTGCCAGATCATGACCTGAGCCAAAGGTGGATGCTCAACCGACTGAGCCACCCAGGCACCTCTCCTATCTGCCTTTTAGGAGTCAGCCTGAGGCCCCCTGCGAAGCCCCCATCTCTGGAAGCCCCCTCCCCCCTGGAATTCGTGCGTCCTCCTGCGTGCTCCCCAGCAGGACGTAACATCGCTCTGACTCCACTTTGAATCATTCATTCACTCATCAAACACCGAGTGCTTGCTCTGAGTGCTTGCTCTCTGCCCGCGGACGCTGCACACAGGGACCGAGAAGAAAAGGAGGAGGGGCCGGTGCCCGAGGAGGTGCAACAGGCGGAGGGGTGCGGGGATTAGGCCGCGTTCATCCCGGACCTCTGTCTGCCCAGTTTTTTCATTCTTGCTTGTATTTCCACGCGGTATAGAATTTCATTCCTTCTTTAAAAATTCTCAAAATTTCCCAAGGAATGCGTGTTAAAAATGCACCCCTGGTACGCGGGGCCAATGAGCCCTCGGCGCGGTGTGGAGTGGTGAGTAAGGCAAGCGGAGTTTCCCGGGCCCCGGGAGCCCCACCGCGGGACCAAATGTGGCAAATGTGGCAAAACAGGGGCAGAAAGAGACCAGGGACAACTTCTCAAGCTCAAGGACCCCGAAAAGGCGAAGGCCCAGCGGTCTGCTGTTCTCAGCTCCCCCGACCCCCTCCAACTACGAGGGCTTAAATCAAAGTACCACCCTCCCCACCCCACCCCTTCGACGCTCCAGAAGGAGGCGGTTTCCACTTGGATTTCTCCGATGGCCAAGGACCCCACGTCCCCATCCCCACGCCAGAAACCTTGGTGGAGGCCGGTAGCTCCCAGGAAAGCCCTCGCTGCCCCCCTCCTCCCCTCCCCCTCCCCCTCCCCCTCCCCCTCCCCGGTCCACCCTCCCTCACGTCCACCGCCCTGCTCCTCTGCCCTCCTCTTCGCCCCGCCCACCTCTCTGCCCCTGAGCTCGCCCTCGCACCCCCCTCCCCGCCATTCCACTCCCCCCGCCGCTCCCCTCCTTCACTCCTCGCTCTGCTGAGCCCACCGGTCCTAACCCCTTACTCCCCCTTGGCTCCCACCTCCGTCCCGTCCTCCTCCCACCCGCACCTCCCCTGCGCCCCTCTGCCACGCGGGGTTTTGCTCCTTTAACACGGCCTCCAAACACAGTAGCACTCCAACTGCGGACTGCGCACGAATAGGGCTGTGCCATCATTCTTGCCTCTAAAATGTGGGCACGGGGCTCACCGCCCATCTGGGGACCCGCTAAAGCCGCAGCCTGAGCGCGGCAGCTGCGGAGGCGGGTTCTGGGGCGGGGGGCGCGCAGGGCCACCTGCTCGGACCTGGGCCCACGGCGGGGGCGGCGCGGGCCTTTGGGCTGCGGGACAGGCCTGCGTCTCCTGGAGAGGACAGAGTATCCACGGCTCCCACCCCATCGTAGTGTTGAAAAACATACTCCCCCACCCCCCACCCCTGCCTCCGCCCAGCCTGGGAGACCACCCGAGAGCAGGACCCCGCGGGAAGAGGGGACGGAAAGGGGGCGCTGCTGGGGCGCAGGGGGCGCAGAGCGCGCCGCGTGGCGAGAATGCGAGGCCCGGGGGTGGGGTGCGGGACGCACCACGCCTGGCAGGTCCCCGGTGGCGCACAGACAGCGCCTGGGGAAGAGCTCCGGACCAGGACCAGGGTCGGTGTGCTGGAGTTGCCGACTGGGGAAGGAGACCTGCTCCCCTTTCGCGGGAACTGGGGGCGAAGCGGGCCGCGTGGACCCACCAGGTGCTCGCCCCGGCCGCGCTGTGTTCCTTCCCCTCCCATGTCCGCCTCTCCCTTGATTTGCTCCCCGACTAAATTCTGAGGTGGGACCAGGGCTTTCCAGCTCATCTCCGTATCCGGCACACGGCGGTGATGGGTGAGTGCTTAATACATTTTTTGTTGAATGAAAAAACAAACAGGTGAACGAAGGAATGGATGAAAGAAACTCTGTGTCCAAGATGGGTCTAATCTGACATTCTAGTTACAAAAAAAAAAAAAAAAAATCTCTCCGTCTTTCTCCTTATCTATCAAAACCAACTTTGTACTTTATTTTTTTTTAATTTTTTTTTCAACGTTTATTTATTTTTGGGACAGAGAGAGACAGAGCATGAACGGGGGAGGGGCAGAGAGAGAGGGAGACACAGAATCGGAAACAGGCTCCAGGCTCTGAGCCATCAGCCCAGAGCCCGACGCGGGGCTCGAACTCACGGACTGCGAGACCGTGACCTGGCTGAAGTCGGACGTTTAACCGACTGCGCCACCCAGGCGCTCCAACTTTGTACTTTAAAAAAAAAAAAAAAAAGATGTATTCAATTTATTATCTTAGCAAGCTTTTTTTTTTTAAGTTTATTTTTGAGAGAGAGAGAGAGAGAGAGTGAACAGGGGAGGGGCAGAGAGAGACAGGATCTGAAGCAGGTTCTAGGCTCTGAGCTGTCAGCACAGAACCCCACGCGGGGGCGGGCTCCAACTCAGACGGTGAGATCATGACCTAAGCCACCCAGGCACACCCAAGCTTTTGTTTAGAACCTACTGTACAATGTTTGTATTTGGGAGTCTATTGGCCCTGAGGGAACTTTGTATCTGAGAATATGCTTAGACTGACTCTACCAGTGCCCTAAAGCTCAATTTCTAGAATCCCAACCGTTGTATAACCAGGAGTAAGAAAGAGACAGTCCTTCTAACTGACCACCCTTATAGGATTCTTTTCCCCTGTAATGAAATGTATTCAAGAATGACGAGATGTGAATAGATTGCTGAGTTTTCAAACATCTCTTTGAAAATGCAAACCCCGGGCCACGTCTCCCTGTCTGTCCAAACAGGTAATTATACTTTGTGTATTAAAGTCTTATATCTTTGACCTATCCAGTGCACAAAAAACAGTTTAACCTTTATACCAAGTCATGTACACCATTTTACTCCTAGACAGAGGAATTTATGTTATTCCGTCAAATCAGCATCAACCTGACCTTTAAACGCATCAGTGTTTCTTGGGAAAATATTATGGCTGGGATACCTACCAGAGTAAACAATACTAGCTGCTCTAGCCGGTGCTGAGCCATGCTGCGCGGAGACCCGTCGGAATAAGAGGGTGGAAGGCGGCAGGGCCCAGGGCTCTTTCGACAGACTCCCCAGGATATGAAGAACAATGTAAATGCCTCAGAGTTGGCAGATACATTTCTACATTACTGTTCCGGAGATAACAGCTTAAGGTGAATCATTTCCCACCACCTACCATTCCAAATTATTTCAAATTCTGAAGGGACCCTATTTATTTCATTGGTAGCTAGCAATTTACTTAGCTGAAGATCATTATATTTATGTGTCTGTGAAATCCTCACAATAATTACACATTTGCGCTGTCTCAGATGTGCTATACGCATTCTCATTAGTCATATACTTGGAAGGAGATTACCCCGTTTTTGTAGCAACCTTCGCGACGTACGTGTAGAGCGCCCAACTGGCTGGGAACTTGGATTCTCTTGATTTTCTCACAGATCAGATTTATCAAACAGCACAGCAGCCTACGTTCACATGCAAATGCGAGCAGAATGCTAGGAGATTGTCTTAATTTCTCGTTTCTCTCCCTGGCTTCGGCGTGGCAGCCCTGGAAGATATTGTCTTGGGCAGCAGGGAAAAGAGGCTTCGCTGAGATCTAAAATTGCTTTAGAAGCTTCCCAAAAAGTTCCGGAATGGGAAATATTTATAAGGCAGTATGCTTCTTTCCCAATCATAAGGAGAAGCACGAGCAAGGCCTTTGAAATTCCCGGCGTTCAAGCAAGCGTCCCCCAGGCTGAATGCTCTTGGACAGCGTTTGTGAGGCTGGTGGGTTCACCTGAAAGGTCTAGTTTGCTGCTTTCAAGTCGGAGACTATTGGAAGGAAGAGACCGCCTGGTGCTTTCGCCTGTTTCTGCCCTCCGCGCGTTTATTTCGGAAGGGTCCGCTATTATCATAAACGAGGCGGTTCTCGGAACATGTCTAACCTTGATAGCGAATAACCATGATAGGAGCACGTTTCTCCCCGCCCCGAGCAATGGATTCCAAGAAAACATGACGATTCACGTGCGAGAGACATTACAAGACCGTGATCCTCAGGACGGGGCATGGGGGACGGGAGGCATTGTCCTGTGGCCCTTGCCATGCTTTACTGGAGCGTATAATTTTGTGCGATCATCGTATTTACGTGTGAGCTCCCCCGCTAGATGGTGGGTCATGTCTGCTTCTGTTGACCTTCGCATCCTCAGCGCCAACGCCGCGTGTAGCCCATAGCAGTGCCTGGCACAGAGGGGCTCGATAAATGCTTGCCGGGTGTTGGAATATGCCTGGGGGAATTATCTGGACCAACGCTGTTCTGTGCCTTTCCCCTTGAGATGCAATACCGTAACCATCTTCTGGCCCCCAAAGAGCTTCTAGTCTCGTGGGAGAGCAGACGTTTAGGCACGAGCTCCCAAGAAAGGAGATTCCCAGAGCAGAGAAGATAGATACGAAATGAGTACACGGCAGAGCGAGGAGAATGTCATTCCGGTTAGTGTTTCTGTGTAACGAACCACCCTGAAGCTTGGTGGCCTAGAAGGGGACTCTGTTGGGTCATGGAAACCTTCTGTGTCTCGGCTGTGATGGTAGCCTCGTGTCTATCCATTTGTCAAAGCTTGGCAACCTATATAACCGAAATGGGTGAATCTTTAAGTTATGCTTTGTAATAAAATGTTTATTTCTCCTTGAAAGAGAGAGAGAGAGAGAGACAGAACACAAGTGGGGGAGGGGCCGAGAGAGAGGGAGACATGGAATCCCAAAGCCAGCTCTGGGCTCTGAGCTGTCAGCACAGAGCCCGACGCGGGGCTCGAACTCACGGACTGCGAGATCATGACCTGAGCCGAAGTCGGACGCTCAACCGCCCGAGCCACCCGGGCGCCCCAGTATTGGTTTTAATTGCGTTTTCCTGACTGCGGGGTGAGCTGAGCATCTCTTCACTTGTGTCGCAGACTGCCAGCTAGCCACCAAACACGGTCCCTCTTTTTCTTGGGTCCAGTTAGACTACATTTCCCAGCCTCCCGTGCTGTTAGCTATAGCCTGGGGTGGAGCTCCCACTGATGGAACGTGAGCAGTAGCCACATCTGGCCCCTAAAAACCTCCTTTCTCTTTCCAACTGCCCTGTTCCTCGGGCACCTTTGGAAGTCCCCCGTCGAACACGGCAAAGCCTCCGGCACCTGGAACCCTGCAGGGCTGTGAGGACCAGAACTTTGCCCCTCCTCCCACCAGGCTAGTCTATATGAGCAAGAAATAAGCTTCTGTTGTAGGTCTGTATTCACGGCAGACAGCCCATCCTTGCTGATCCGTGTTCATTGCTCATCGGATTTCCCTCTTCTGAGGATTACCTGCTCAGACCCTTTGCCAAACTGAGTAGGGGGGTGTTTATTCTTTTTTTCACCTAGCTGTAGGAGTCCTCTATATCCTGGCTATTCAAAGTGTATGTAGTCTGTGGACCAGCAGAATAAATTTCACCTGGGACCTTGTTAGAAATGCAGCATCTCTGCCCCACCCAGGCGCCCCAGAACTTGCATTTTATTTATTTATTAAAAAAACATTTTTTTATATTTTTTTAATTTTTTTTAACATTTTTATTTATTTTTGAGACAGAGAGACAGAGCATGAACAGGGGAGGGGCAGAGAGAGAGAGAGAGACACAGAAGCGGAAGCAGGCTCCAGGCTCTGAGCCATCAGCCCAGAGCCCGACGCGGGGCTCGAACTCACGGACCGTGAGATCGTGACCTGAGCTGAAGTCAGACGCTTAACCGACTGAGCCACCCAGGCGCCCCTTAATGTTCGTTTTTGAGATAGACAGAGACAGAGTGTGAGCAGGGGAGGGGCAGAGAGAAAGGGAAACAGAATCCGAAGCAGGCTCCAGGCTCCGAGCTGTCAGCACAGAGCCCGACGCGGGGCTCGAACTCACAAACCATGAGATCGTGACCTGAGCCGTAGTTGGACGCTTCACTGACTGAGCCACCCAGGCGCCCCAGAACCTGCGTTTTAAAAAGCTCTCCCGGTGATTCTCATGCACAAGAAAGTCTGAAAAGCTGCTTTGGAGGTTCTGCCGTAATGCCTCATCTTTCATGTGGGTTGAGCTCATTTACTCCGTTCTGTACCCATCTTTCCACTTTTTTTGGTTCTATCTTCTCATGTACAGATTTTTAAAAATGTGTTAACATTGTAGTATTTATCAAAATTTCATTTTCTTGCTTGTCTGTCCCCTATGTGTCCTAAGAAAGTCTCTGCGTGCGGCCAGATACCGAGCTGCATTTTCCTCTCCAAGTTTTGAAGTTTTTCTTTTCACGGATTGTTCTTCCGCCTGGAACTCGTGTTTGTGATGTCCCAGAAGGCACTCATCTTATTTTTTGTGTGCATGGGTAACAATTATCCCATTCGCTGAATTAATCATCCATTCTTTACGGCTCTGTCATGCTACCCCAGTCGTAGGCTGTAAATCGCGTTTCCATACACATGTGGTTCACATCTCTGGGGTCCCCATTCAGATTTTTCTGTTGGGTAAACTGTTCCCCCCACCCCACCCCGTTCAACCGTATATTTCAAACAATTTGTCCACATCCTGAGGTTCTCTGACAATGAATTTGAATGGCTGCCGCGTATCCTACCGTCCATCATTCTGTCCGTCACCTTGTTTTGGTTTTACTCTGTTGTAAATAACTGTGGGGTGAATATCCTTCAGGCGATCTTTGCGCGCGTGCATGTTGATTTAAGATAAATTCTCAGAGTGAAATTACCAAGTAGGCACTTTTTTTAAAGCATTTGGTAAACATTACCAAATTGCCTTCCAGAGAGATTGGACCAATTTATATTCCCACCTGTCTCCTGCCGCCTTCCTTCACATTTTAGTGCCCCGGTGTTTAAATCCCTGCCAATATCAGAAGCAAAATAATAGACGTGCTATTGTTGTAACTCATGTGCCTTTTATGACAACTGAAGACACACATTTTTTATATGGTTTATTGGCCTTTTGTACTTACTTTAACATACCTGAGCCCACTTATGTGTGGGTGCACGTGTCTTTATCTTCTTGACGAATAAATCTCTTTACATATGAAAATGACAACTCTCACGTACGTTGCATTTTTTGGCAATTTGTATTTTACCTTTTGCTTACCATGATTTTTCGATGTGTAGAAGCTTTAAATGTTGATATGGTAAAATCTAGCAATGTTTTTTTTTTCCTTTAGCGTTATACTAAAGGAAATAAGTCCCACCCCAAAATGATCCCTGAATGGTTTGTTTGTCTGTTTTTAGTTCTTTTAGATGTCGATTTTTACATTTTACTGTTTAATTCGCTCGTTAATGACACTCACCCCTCAGGTGGTAACTGACTTCTCCAGCCAGGTAAAACCCCCCTGTTACGAGCTCGCAGAGCCCCCCCCCCCCCAGGTACCCTACCTCCCTCTCAGCACTTTTCACAATGGGAATGTTTTACGGGGTGTGTGAGTCTTTGACTGATGTCTGTGTCACGCTGTAGCACACAAGCCCCATGAAGGTAGGAGTCTCTTTTCCATCGTGTTAGTCCCAGACACCCGCATCCACTCATGTGTTACCCCCTCTGGTTTTGTGTAGGACACCTGCGGATTTCTGTTTCTATTGGCCCTTACCTGTATCTATTTAGCTCAGCTAATAGGCACATGTAAATGTATGCATACACATACACACACATATATGTGTATAATTATGTAGCTATACAGTTGGATCCTATCCAGGCTTTTTCTGACTTTGCAGTCTCCAAGGGACTGGCTGGGCTCATTTGACCATGCCATTCTCTCCTCCCCTGGCTTGGTAATCCCCCCGGGCTTTATAAACCGGCGAACATAATACCTAAAAATAATTTAGTCTGTCTTATTTCTCCCAGTCCTGATTCACAGCTTTGATTTGTTTATCGCATTGGCTAAAACCTCCAGGACACATAGGCCTTTCATATTGGGATGGGGGAGGGGGGGGGGCGGACACATAAAGCCAAAAGAGAAGAAGATTGTATTTAGGTTGTAATTTTTTTCAATTCTAAATTTCGAAAGATCCCCAAATGGTCTCCTGATGTGCGCACAAAGATGATTTTCATCTTTCTCCTATCAGCACTAAACGCAGCCACCATCCACACCGCCCCCCAGCAGCCAGCCGCCCCCGGCAGCCTGTCCCGGTCCCCTCGTGTGCCACAGCAGTGAGGTGAGTCTTCCAGTGGGGAGCGAGGGTCGCGTCCCTTCCAGCAGCAGGGTGCTGTGTATCGGTACAACACCTGGGTGTCAGGAAAGCTAGGACACAGTCCCAGCTCTCGCCCGAGGCCGGCCCCCTGCCTCGGACAAGCCACTGCCCCTCTGCGGTTCTCCTATCCCTGCTTCCCGATCGAGGTACCTGCCTCCCACCTCTGCAGCCTAAGACTCCAGGCTTCTGCTGGAGTGGCCCTTCAGGCCATGTGGGTCCTGCTACCTCCCAGACCTTGATCTCCGAGCAAGGGGATCCCTGCCCAAGTGGATGCAAGCCAAGTGATGATTTAAATAAGCCGTGACTTGAAAGCCTGCTACAGTGAGGGTATTAAGGAGATAAACCTTGGAGAATATCCTATATTGGCCGAGTTGAGCCTACGTATACCATGGAGGGAATGAGCCCTAAAGCACTGTCAACTGATGGCAGGAAGCAGAGTGTCCCAGACGAGTGATACCAGGAGAGGACAAAGTCAACAGGAAGCACGAGCAGCAGGTCCAGAGGAGGCAGACAAGGGCTCAGACCGCTCCTCTCCCCGGGGAGCCTTCCCTGGTCCCATCTCATCACCCCCACGTCTGCGCTCCCCGAGCAGCACGGTAGATGTCTTCACCGCCTTGCAAAGGCTCCTTGAGAACAGGGACCTCGCCTTGTCACTTTTCCCTTCCCCGAGCGCTTTTTCGATGCTCAGATGGTGACAACACTTTTACTCTTGTCAAGTCACGTTTTGTTTCGAATTCCAAAAAGATCAAATGGTTGTTTTAGAATATTTAGAAGCTAAAGAAAGGTACAGGAATATTCGTGATAATCACGTCATCCAGGAATCACAGATTACATCTTGATGTGTTGTATTTCTTCTCTGAGGCTCGTTGGTTGTTTTGTTTTGTTTTGTTTTATTTTATTATTGAAAAAATTTTTTAAAAGTGTTTATTTATAAGAGACAGTGTGAGCGGGGGAGGGGCAGAGAGCGAGGGAGACACAGCATCCGAAGCAGGCTCCAGGCTCTGAGCTGTCAGCACAGAGCCTGAGGCAGGGCTCGAACCCACGGACTGTGAGATCATGAGCTGAGCTGAAGTCAGACATCCAGCCTACCGAGCCACCCAGGCGCCCCTGTTTTGGTTTTTTTATGAAACCGATCTCATTATATGTATAACCTACCTGCGTATATCGCTGTAGAAATTTCTTACATCATTAAATATTTTTGTTAAATATGATTTTTTGATAGCTATATAATTTTCACCTTGTGCCTGAGATTCTCCATTTGCCAGATAGTTTCCTTTGGTCTTTGAGCTGTTAATAGTAACTCTGTGATAAGTATCTTTGCCCCTAAATCTTTGTCTAGGTATCTTGTTGATTCCTCAGGATATGTTCTTAGATGGGAGATTATTGGGTCAAAAGATAGGCATTTTTATGGGGCTGCTCGTAGGTGCTACTCCATTTCCTTGTAGAAATATGCCAGTTCTGTCTGAAATGACCCATCTCAACAAATCCTTGCCAGCGTTAGGTATTTAAATTATAATAATAAATATCTTTGCTCATTTCATAGTGAGAAATGGAAACTCATTGTTGCTTTAATGGGCTTTTCTTTGATTACTAGTGAAGCTGAAAATTTCCTCATTTGGTTACCGTCCATTTGTAATTTATCTTTTGTGGATTTTCTATTCATTCCTTCTTCCCTCTCTCTCCCTGTCTTCCTCAGACATTCAGTAAAACTATGCTGTTTACCAGCCCCTGCCCCGGGGGCCACGGTGGATATGGGTCAGGAAGATACAGTCAAGGACTCCGCATACCTGGGGTGATACACACCCCAGCAGGACACTGCCGGACAGAACGCTACCCAATGGCAATTGCTGTGAGGAGGCGACCTTGCATAATTTTTAAAAATTGCGGTAAAATACACATAACATAAAATTTACCGTCTTAACCACTTTTACGTGCATGGTTAAGTATCGTTAAAGTGTATTCGCATTGCTGTGCAACCAGTCTCCAGAAGTTTTCATTTTGTGAAACTGAATTTCATGCCCGTTAAACAACTGCCCTTGACAGTGACCGTTCCATTCTCTGGTCCTGTGATTTTGACTACTCCGGGGTTTTTTTTTTTTTAATTTTTTTTTTCAACGTTTATTTATTTTTGGGACAGAGAGAGACAGAGCATGAACGGGGGAGGGGCAGAGAGAGAGGGAGACACAGAATCGGAAACAGGCTCCAGGCTCTGAGCCACCAGCCCAGAGCCCGACGTGGGGCTCGAACTCACAGACCGCGAGATCGTGACCTGGCTGAAGTCGGACGCTTAACCGACTGCGCCACCCAGGCGCCCCTACTCCGGGGGTTTTATATAAGTGGAATCATTCAGTATCGTCCCTTTGCCGCTGGCTTATTTCACGTAGCATAATGTCCTCGAGGTTCGTTCGTGTAATAGCACGTGACAGGATTTCCTTCCTTTTTAAAGCTAAATAATATTCCATTGTCTGTACGTAGATCTATCTCCCACCCACGTTTTCTTCATTAATCCAATGATAACACTTGGGTTGCTTCTCCCTCTTGGCTGTTGTGAACAACCCTGCCATGAACCGGGTGTACAAAGACCTCCCTGAGACTCTGTTTTTAGATCTTCGGGATGAATACCCAGAAGCGGGATGGCTGGATCATAAGCCAATTCCATTTTTAATGTTTTCAGGCGCTGCCGTACCATTTTCCACAGTGGCTGCGCCATTTCGCGTTCCCATTGACAGGCTGCAGGGTTCCAGTGTCTTCACCTCCTTGCCAACGCTCGCTGTTTTCTGTTGCTTTTCAGTGGTAGTCATCCTGATGGGTGTGGGGGTGCTATCTCATCGTGGCTTTGATCTGCGTTTCCCTGACGATGCGCGATGTGGAGCATCTGTTCACCTGCCCGTGGGCTCTCCGCGTGTCTTCGCAATGGGCGAGTTTTCACGCCGCATTTGCCACGGTTGCGTGGAGCGTGGCGATACTGGGGGACGTTCATCTTTCTGCGTTAGCCCCTTCCTTCTTAGTAGTATCTTTAATATGAAGCTCACTTGAAATCACCCCTGTGATTTGCCAGTTTCTAAATGAGGGGGAAAGCCGGGCCTGGTCCTGATCAACCAAATCCTCCACTCTGGTGCAACATGAAGGTGAGAGGCCCTGTGAGCGTGGACAGGCGGGTCTGAAGTGACTCCAGGTAAGTATGAGAACGGGACTTTAAGTTCACCTTTTTTGCAGCCTCACTGTGAATGTTATATCAGCAAATACGTACCCAGGAATTTAACAGCACATTTAGGAAAAGTCTGGAGGTCGACTATTGTCAATGGCTCTCTACGCAGTTGGAATTTACCAGTAATCAGGTGCCTCTTTGCTTTGGCTCTGGAGACACGACCCGAGGGACATACTAATGGTGGCTGTCCTGTCCTCGCCTCAGAGTGGACACGTGTGGACAGGATTCAGACATGTGTGGACAGGCTGTGAGGTTTTCTAAGGCATTGGTGTTTCCCCCGCGGTGTCATTCGCGCTCACGTCTCAGCTCTCGGAACTATCTGCAGCATCTTTTTTGACGCTGAGCTGGACCAACTGTAGTCTTGGAATGCTTCTCCCGGTGTGAACCGTTGCAGGCTTCAACGAGGTCACAGTAAACCAGCGTCCGCGGACACAACATGTGTTCTGGCTGTCGAATCTCCTCGTGTCTTCCCGGGACCCTCCGCTGCCCGGTGTCGTCCTAAGAACGTCCTGATCCAGAGTCAAAGGGTGTGGAGATGGCGCCAGGTGCTTATGTGAATATTGGCCGGACCCTCATTTCCCCTTGGAGCCCGGGCCAGTGCGGGGGGCCGCGCTGGGAGTGGGCTGTGACCAGACAACAAAGGGAGAAACCGGAAAGCAGATCGCTTCGCGTCCTACGCTCCTGAGCTGTTCGGAATCCGAACTGAACCAAAGGATTCGGTTCTCAACACTGCCGGGAGAGTGTTGTTACTGGGGTGTGAGAGAGTGTTACTTGTTACTGGGGTGCTAATCTTAGTTGGAAGTTTTAAAGGAGCGGGATAGGGAATGAACTTCTGCGGGAGGACCTGATACTCAGGAGATGTGCAGTCCTGTGGTTAAATAAATAAATAAATAAAGGGGCGCCTGGGTGGCTCAGTCGGTTAAGCGTCTGACTTCGGCTCAGGCCATGATCTCGCGGTTCGTGAGTTCGAGCCCCACGTTGGGCTCTGTGCTGTGCTGACGGCTCAGAGCCTGGAGCCTGCTTCGGATTCTGTGTCTCCCTCTCTCTCTGCCCCTCCTCTGCTCATGCTCTGTCTCTGTCTGTCTCAAAAATAAATAAACATTTAAAAAAATTTTAATAAAATAAAAAAATAAAGAGGCAAGAAAGCAGAAACTGACACCGTATGAATTTAATGGAGCGGCCTCCAGGGGACCCAGGCAAACGGGGCTTTGTGACAGGAGGCTCAGGCTCAGAGGATGCTGGGAAAGCCTCTGTCCCTCCAACAGCAAGCTGAGGGATCTGAGAGCAAGCCACCTTGTTGCATAGAAAGATAAGGCACCAGTATGAATACAGAAAGGCAAGAGCCTCAAACAGAGGGGCCGTGCCACGAGGAGGCCGGGCTGGCCTGGCCTGTGGAAGGAAACGAACACAAGCAAAATGAGGTTTCCAGGCGATGCGCCAGGGCGGTTAGATGGCGATCTCTCCAAATCTGGCAAGGGGGCACCCGTTCCAGAAAGTTCATGCTGATCCTCGCCCCATGCGTCCGGCTCAGCCACTGACTTCGCTCTTAAGTGTGCATCAGCCTCCCACCAGACTGGGTCCCCTCGTCAGCAGGGCCCGCGCCTCCTTCGACCCGGACACAGTCCCTGGCGGAGCAGGTGCACCATGAGGGCGCGCTGGGAGGGACTGAAAATGGTGCAGACTCCGCCCCCCCCCCCATAAAAGTGTTTAAATGTTCCTTCGAGTGATATGCAAGCTAATAATGGGCTAACGCGGAGAACGGAGAGGTGTCCACACGTAGAGTGAAGATCAGGTTCGTTCCAGAGAGAATTTTGATGTTCTGGCTCAGTTCATAGTTTCGTGTTAAAATAATTTGTTCCCATCTGGGGGCTGGCAGAATCGTGTCGTAAAACCCCACTGATGTTTTCTCTTCTGAAAGGAGAAATGGGAGGCAGACTGGAAGGTTAACCCTGACACATTTGTTACAAACATTTAAAATAATTTGAACAGCATTATTGAGATGTAATTTACATAATGTATATAGAGAAGTCAGCGTGTCACAAGAGCGCAACCCAGGGTAACCCCCACACCCAGAGCAAGAGACAGAACGTTGCCAGCACCCCAGAGGCCCTGCCCCGGTGTTTGAGGGTCTTGGCACCTGGCCCAGTCTTTGCCGGCACTTTGGCGGCTGACTCTCGTGGATACGCTAGGCTGTGTTTTCCTAACTGAAGCCTGTCTTCGCTGCCGGCGAAGGATTTGGCAAGCCCAGCCTCCTCGGCTCTCAACAGGCTCCCTTGGGTCGTGGACCCCCTAAGAGCTGGTGTAGTGGACACTATGGTGGGCTGCCCAGACCCCAAAAGCACACACCTCCGCTCAAGTTCACGCCCCTTCCTGGGGCAACCCACACCCAACGTCTGACCAGGGCAGCGGATAAAGGCCAAGCTGTCGCGACCCACGTCGGGACCGGTCCAAAGGGCCGTCCTAGCTCAGGGCTCCCCATAGGGACAGCCAAAACCGTCATTGGGCCACCCGCTTCACAGCTCTCCTCCTCTGGCGGGTGCCACGTCCTCCCCAGGCCCTCGGGTTCTCCCTAGTCTAGCGTCTTGCGTTCTATAGTCCTCCTGAGTCTGCTTCCTGGGCACCCGGCCTGCAGCCATGGCTCCCCCAGCCTTCCAGCCTTCGTTTCTGGGTGCCGGCTGTGACCCGGGCCGAGGCGCTGAATCTGACGACTAAAAAGAAAATGGTCATCACCGATGACCGCGCTTCACTGTTCGTCTGCTGCTCTGCTGATGACACAGCTCTTCCGTGCACACTGCCCACGTGCTTTCTGCTCATCCATCCATTCGTACATTCATTCACTCATTCAGCCCGCTGATCGGCGACATCCCTGCCCCACACCAGCAGCCACGATACGGTGAGGACTAAGGCCTCTCCCTCCCCATGAGAAGTCACAGGCCAGCGCAGAAAGCAGATGTCCTGGTGGGATTCTTCCGGTGCTGAGGGCCACGACAGGACAAGCCACGGAGAGGGGAGAAGAGGGGCGACGGGGGCGGCAGGGCCTCCGGGGGGGTGAGGCTGCCGGGGCCCGGGGCCTGCGGCAACAGTGAGACCGCAGAGTGCCAGGGGAGACTCACGGCTGGGCCCCGACAGCCGCAGAGCCCGCACCTCGACCCCGGCGCCCTGGGGTCCCCATGGGCTGAACCCCGGTGGCCCGGAGCCCGAGAGGCCCAGCGGGCTCTGGCTTCCCCCTCACGCGCACACCGCTGGTTGGGGCCCAGGCAGCCGCAGGACGGAGAGCGGAAGCAAGGAGTCTGGAGGCACCGAGCGCCGGGTGGTGGGATTCCAAATAAAAGAATCGTGTGATCTTGGCACGTTGTCCCCGGTCCGACGTCAAGCACTAAATTAACTTCAGTCCTTCTTTGCTACTTTCCGGAGTCGACAGGGTTTGTTGAGTTTTGTATCTCTAGTAGGAGAAGAAGCTTGAGAGAACGAGCCAAAAAAAAAAAAAAAAAAAAAAAAAAGAAAACCAACAACAACAAAAAAACATGTAAAGTGAGACGTTTTTCACTGATCTGAATTTGCAGCCTATTGACACTTGCCACAAAATTGACATGCTTAATCGTGGGGCCAGACACGCGTCTTTGGGACATCACTGCTCAGAAGAACAACGAACATCAGATCGTGCTTTTAGATGTTACAAAGATGAAAATATAGCTTGCCTCTTTGTGAAATTAATCACCCTAAAATCCAAAGACAAATGGGATTCCTAGGGCAGTATGCAGCCAGTAATTTAATACCCAAGTTTTTCTGATCAATAAGCCATTGGCCTGTTAGAATATTTAAGTCATGCTTAAAGTCACTCAGGAAAAAAAAAAAAGATCTATCAACTTAAGTTCTTTGAAAGCATGTCTTTAATTGAAAATGCCATTTTTTTAATTTATGCATTGCCTTTTGCATTATTATAAAACGGTAATAAAACATGGTTAATAGAAATACTTAAAATTTTTTTGAATCAGAGATGTCACGATTTATCATGTCTTTTATTTCACCAGTGTTTGAGCGCCAAAATTGTGTGTCGCTGCGTCGTACAACTCCAGGGGGCGCCATCCTGTTGCGATCTCAGGAAATGGGAGGCTCTTGAGATACTGTTATGGACAGCATGTTTGTGTCCTCCCCAAATTCTTATGTTGAAACCCTAATCCCCAACGTGATACTGTTTGGAGATGAGACCTTTGGGAGGTCATGAGGGCGGAGCCCCATGATGGAGTTCGTGCCCTTAAAGAAGAGTCCAGACCTTCCTCATGCTGACCGTGGGTTAAAGGTTATGCAAGTTATTGGTGCCTTAAAAAAAAAAAGAAACAACCACCTTGTACTACTATGTATTTCAGACCGTATAATGGTAAGAAACATTTGGCACCTGGAAGGGAAAGAAGTTCAAGTGTGCCGTTGCAGAACTCTACCCGATGAAGACATCTGACCTGGGGTGTTTGACCTTGGAGGAAGCAGAGTTTGAAAGGACTTCATGTGGACTCAGAGTTGAAAGCGGAAGATGGGCTGCTTTAGAAACTGCCGCCTCTTGTAATAGACCGTCTCCGCCAACGCCGAGAGGGAAAACGGGAGGGAAGGCTTCCTTCATGTGGAATTTTTCCCGAATGATAGCTGGACCTTCAGATGCAGTAGAGAAGCACGGAAAGGAGCACCTGTTCCGGAGGAAGCTTCTGGAAGCATTTAGGGAGGTCATGCGTGGCACACAGCTAGGAAGAGAGACATGGCACTTTTCTAGCATCTTTGTTTTCAAAGTCATCTGTAAAGGTTGTTATAGGGGCGCCTGGGTGGCTCAGTCGGTTGAGCGTCCGACTTCGGCTCAGGTCACGATCTCGCCGTTGGTGGGTTCGAGCCCCGTGTCGGGCTCTGTGCTGACAGCTCGGAGCCTGCAGCCTGCTTCGGATTCTGTGTCTCCCTCTCGCTCTGTCTGCACCGCCAACTCACGCTCTGTTTCTTTCTCTCAAAAATAAACATTAAAAAAATAATCAATCAATCAATAAAGGTTGTTATAGAACCAAAAGCAGGGCAGTAAAAAGTAA
This sequence comes from Felis catus, assembly GCF_018350175.1. Taxonomy (NCBI): domain Eukaryota; kingdom Metazoa; phylum Chordata; class Mammalia; order Carnivora; family Felidae; genus Felis; species Felis catus. Next base: position 81,101,640 of record NC_058378.1, read on the forward strand.
TACTAGCTGGCTGTCTGCCCCGCGTCTGCTGTCCCAGGCAGCATGTACACGTCCCCAGGTGCAGAGCTGTGGCCCATTCTCTCAGTCCCTGCAGCGTCCCCTGGAGAGAAACAGAAGCATGGGTCCATCTTACAGAGGGGAAAGCTGAGGTTCAGAGAGGCTGCTGAGGTGCCCGGGGTCACACGACTTTGCGCATCCAAAGTGGCAGGCTGCTGAGCTCCGTGGCCCCATCCGGTGGCTCCGCAGGGGCACACTGCGGGGGGTGAGGGGGTGCTGATTAGCCTTGGATGATTTAACACTATGAGCTCCGGAGGTGCGGTTGAACAGCCTGCAGAGACAGGTGCTGACCAGACTCCAAGAGCACTGTCCGCATAGCCGGTGAGGTGCACTCTGAGGGGCGAGGCTACTTGAAGTTTATAAGAAATGTTTTGAGGAGACGATTTGTAATCAGAAAAACCCCAGGGTCTGAGACGCCCGTTTCCTCATCTTTCCCGGAGAAATTGAGCCGACTTTAAATTACCCAACAAATTAGTTCATTTTAATGTCAGAATGCATGGAGGAGGGGAAGGGGTTCCGAGGTGAAGGAAAAGTAAGTGTAATTGCTTCTTTTTTTTTCGAGATCACAATATTACTTTGTTCATTATGAAATAATGAAGCATTATTTAATCCCATTATGAAATAAATGAGATTGAGTAAATAGCACATCTGCGTTCACGCAGTGATATAAAGTCAGGAAATGTTTATCCCACTGACATTTAAAAATAGCAGCTCAATTTTTCTTCGTAATGAAATCGTAGGTGTTGTCATTACAGAAATATATTTTATAAGAAATACAAATACGGCATTGTTAAATTAACTGTTAGGGAGCCTCTCCGACCGCACTCCTTCCTGGATCAGGTTGGGTTCTGAAACGTAGATTCGCTTCTTCAAAATGGAGCTGATCCGTGGGCAGCGATCGATATCAAACAAAATCATCAGTGAAATGCAAAAGGGGGGGAAACAAGGCAGTATGAGAGAAGGTGAAGTCCACGAAACCCTAGTTCAGCATCTACACCTGCCCTCTTGTGGTATTCATCTGTATGGCCGCCCACCGTGCACGTTCAAGACTTTCGGAAATGGGGTGCCCCAGCCAGCGTCCTGAATGGCCGTGTATACTCACCACTGAGCCCTGTCCCCGGATCGTCCTGATTCGATTCCTTCCAACGAGCCCTTGCTGGACACCACGTCTGCTAGGGCGTAGAGCCCTCAAGGGGCTCTCACGTTTGGTGACGGCGACATTGGAGCTCAATCCATTTCACTGTCCTGCTGCAGCTGCTAGGACTGCCTCACGAGTGACCCCCCAAAATGTGATGGTACAAAACAAGCGACCTGTGAGCCAGGAATTCAGACAGGGGCTGCTTTGGCCGGGGCTTCGCGGGGACTATTGAAAGGCCGTGGGGTGGAAACATCTGAAGGCTCGTTCGCTGTCTGGGGGGTTGGGACTGGCCGGACGCCAGGAAGTTTCTTCTGCATGTGGCTCTTCGTGAGGGCCCGTGGGCTTCTTCAGAGGATGGTGGCTGTGTTCCAAGGGTGAGTGTCCCCAGGAGAAAGAATGCCAGGCAGAAGCTCTGTCCGTTTTTATGACCCAGCGTCAGAAGTCAGATAGGGTCGCCTCCACCGGATTCTGTTGACCACAAGGGACCAGCCCCGATGCGGTATGTTAGGGAACATGAACACAAGGAGGCGTAGATCACTGGGGTCATCTTGAAGACTGCCCACATTTTAGTAATGAACCTATACTGTGCTTTATTTTTCAGTAAGGTGTGACTGCCTTCACTTCCATGCACCGGGCCCTGGCATGCTCTCCGTCCGGCCAGCATGTGGCACTGAAGTCCTCTCTCCTTCCTGCGTGAGTGTGTCCAGGAGAATGATTAAGGGAGATGTCCCAAATAGAGTGAATCATCCGAGGAAAGAGGCGAGATCTTCCGGGATCTAGCTCTGGAAGGAAAAAGGGAGGGCAGAGGAGGGATGCCAGCACAGATGGGTGGGAGGTGGTCAGGGTGGGGGGTGGGGGGTAGGGAGGAATGGGGACTTCTCTCTTCTCTTCTGAGGCGTCTCCCTCCCAGACCCCCATTCTCCACCCCCGCCTCCACCTGCAATTTGAGAGATTCCATCAAGGACTTCTGGGCGAAATAAGAATGACTAATAAACATTAAAGAAAAAAAAAACATCTCAAAGAAAAAAAAAAAAAAAACCTAGTAACCCTGGAAACAGACATCGAAGCCATAATCAGATACCCTGAAGGAAGGGTGGGGTCAGAATGCTTTCTCAACGAATGGAACCTCCTTTAATCTGAAAATTGACTGCTGCCTCTAATTATCTGAATGTCACTCAAGTCTTAATTCAGGTTTTCCATTTTTAAAAATATAAGTGTTTTGGTTCTGAAAAAAAAAAAAAAAATAGCCTCGTATTCAGGAAGACCACGCGCTGGTATTGGCTCACTGTGGTAGTTGATGGGCACGGCAGGGAGGCCGAACTCGATCCATTGAGATGAGTCTTCAGCGTTTTTAAGCAAGGGCACCAGCACCTGGGTAAATTTTAGAAGAATCGCTCTGTGTTTGGTGGCCATCCAAGAAGCAAGAGGTTTGCCAAAAGATGACGGCCGGAAGCTGAAAAGCAGGGGCGGCTGGGGCAGTGCCGGTGGGAACGGAAAGGAGGAAAGTACTGGAGAGACCTTTCCGAAGCAGGCTGCCATTCCAAGAGGGACGCGACTCTGCGTGTCGTATCTCTGATGCCTCGCGTGGGACCTCCGAATCCGTGGCTGTCTGCGCAAGTGATTGGCCAACAAAACGCATGCAAGGGAGAGGGGAGGGAAGAGGCGGAAAAGGGGAAGGGCCGGGGAGGCACGTTTGAGGACCCCCATTTGAGAAACGGCTGAAAAAATTCAGGGTCAGAGAACCAGCCCCGCTGATGTTCTGTCCCCAGCTCTTCCCGCGTCAGCAGACCCCGCAGCAGCCCAGCGGTGAGACCCTCAGACGTGGTCCCGGGATGAGAAGATCATGCCGGCTTGCTCAGCCCGACGGTGTGGGCTGAAACGGGTCAGAATCGGTTCTGTCCATTTTCGTGCACAGTCTGCTCTCTCTAGACAGTTCATGTGAATAGCCCGGCTAGTTTCTCCCCATTTTCTTCCTAGACGTGGAATCACACCCCCAGTTCACTGCCTCATCTTCCCATATCATACTTACAGAGGGGAAAGTTTCCCAAATATCATTAATTACCTTAAGGAATTCCGTAACTGGCTGGGGCGCCTGGGTGGCTCAGTTAGTTCAACGGCCAACTCTTGATTTTGGCTCAGGCCATGATGTCACGGGTCGTGAGATCGAGCCCCGTGTTGGGCTCGGCGCTGACAGTCCAGAGCCTGCTTGAGATTTTCTCTCTTCCCCCCCCCCCTCAAAATAAATAAACATTAAAATTAAAAAAAAAAAAAAGAATTCAATAAGAACAAAGACCTAAGTAGGGGCGCCTGGGTGGCTTGGTTGGTTAGGCGTCCGACTTTGGCTCAGGTCATGATCTCACGGCCCGTGAGTTCGAGCCCCGCGTCGGGCTCTGTGCTGACTGCTCAGAGCCTGCAGCCTGTTTCGGATTCCGTGTCTCCCTCTCTCTCTGCCCCTCCCCTGTTCATGCTCTGTCTCTCTCTGTCTCAAACATAAATAAACGTTGAAAAAAAAATTTTTTTAAAAAGGAACAAAGACCTAAGGAAGGATTACTTTTTATTAGTGATAGGAACTTCAGATACCTGTTCAGGAGTCAACAGCCCTCCAGACAAAAGCTAAGAAATGGAATCCGAGGATGCCTGAATGGATTTCTCAGTTTTCGGTTGGTTTGCTTCACATCGGAGCCCTCATGTGATGAGCTGGTCCTGAGTACTGGCACCTGATAAACAACTCACTAATTATTTTGCTGATCACTTTCAATTTGGGGGCTTGCTGTAAAACTAAGATAGCAGAAAATTTCGAAAACAGGGGAAGCCATCTCCCGGGATCCTGCGCCCATCACGAAGGTGTCTGACAACGATTGTAGGGTTCCAGTCCTCGGCCCAAAGCGGATAGTTTCTTAGCTGTAAACACAGTGCACTTCGTGTCCTGCTTTCTTTCACTTAGCGTTATCTGATTCCTTTTTATGAGCAATGAAATGTGAGACGAGGTGGCTGGTCACACGGTGTTTTGAGAGACATTGTTGGAAGGATTGGGGAGTACTTTCTAAGCCCCATCGACTTCAGGGAATCAGGAAATTAAACTTTTTATTTATTGGTCTTTGACTTGCCCATAAATGGACACAGTTCCACCTTGTTTGGCTGCATTGTTAAAACAGACACTGGCGAAGCAAAGGCATGCCGGTGAGTAATTAGGCATTAGGTGAAGGCCGGGCAGTGCTTTATGGGGCCATTAGCAGTCAGTCGCTCAAGGTTCGAGGTGCCTTTAAGGTTCGAGTCTGCTCCTTGGACATCAGTTACCATGAGTTTCTTTGATTTCCAAAAACTGGGGCGGCGGGGGGGGGGGGGGGGGGGGTGCGGTGCAGACGTTTAAAAACAATAAACTGGCTTTTGTCCAGTCTTTTAAGGGAAAGGATAAAAGATGTCTGTTACATACGTGCTTTTTTTGAAAAAAACATTTTCTGAGTCTGATCAATGTTGTGTAGCACCTGAGGGCTTGGGGACTTAAACTATAGACGGTTCCGGCCACTGCGCAGAGCCCGAGGAAGCCGGCTCCCTGCTCTCCCAGCCCAGCGGAGGAGGGGGCTTGTGAAATGCGCCTCTGCATATATTTAGTTCAGAGCAAAAGTTGTTATCACAGTGATTAAATAAATAACTAAAGGGTACCTATCTTCAGAGGGGAAAAACCGGAGCATTCTTTTCCCTCAATGTGGCCTCGGTGAAATGTTGTCCTCTTTGTAGAGCTGTTTTTTTGTTGTTTTTTTTTTAACGTTTATTTATTTTTGAGACAGAGAGAGACAGAGCATGAACGGGGAAGGGGCAGAGAGAGAGGGAGACACAGAATCGGAAGCAGGCTCCAGGCTCCGAGCCATCAGCCCAGAGCCCGACGCGGGGCTCGAACTCACAGACCGCGAGATCGTGACCTGAGCTGAAGTCGGACGCTTCACCGACTGCGCCACCCAGGCGCCCCTGTAGAGCCATCTTTACTCACCTGCCACAGCTTTGTAAAGCAAAATGATCGTTGCCGTTTCTAGAATGGAAAAAGCCCGTTTTGTTAAAAATCATTAGGTTCGGGGCACCAGCTCAGCTGGTTAAGTGTCGGACTCCGGCTCAGGTCATGATCTCGCACTTTGTGGGTTTGAGCCCCACGTCGGACTCTGTGCCGACAGCTCAGAGCCTGGAGCCTGCTTCGGATTCGGGGTCTCCCTCTCTCTCTGCCCCTCCCTTGCTCTCACTCTGTGTCTCTCTCTCTCTCTCAAAAATGAATAAACTTTAAAAAAATATTAAAAATCATAAGGTTAAGGGGCACCTGGGTGGCTCAGTTGGTTAAGCAGCCAATGCCAGCTCAGGTCAAGATCTCGTAGTTCGTGGGTTCGCACCCCATGTCGGGCTCTGTGCTGGCAGGCCAGAGCCTAGAACCTGCTTCCAATGCTGTGTCTCCTTCTCTCTCTGCCCCTCCCCTGCTCACGCTCGGTCTCTGTCTCTCAAAAATAAATAAACGTTAAAAAAAATTTTTTTTTTAAATCGTAAAGTTAAAAAAAGCACCAGTTTTAATGGTTGGCTGTTTGGAGACACTCCCTCATTCATTAGTGTCCTGAACGGTGAGTGAGCGTCAGAGGATGAGCTAAGCAAGTGCCAAGGTAAAGGTGAAAAGCAAGGGTGTGTGCCTGTCCACCAGGTGCCAGTAGCCTGGGAGGATGGGGGAGCAGATACTTAACGTACCCTCGCACTCAGGGCTGCGAGGAAGCTCAGAGGAGAAAGAAGAAACATTGCTTCCAGCCAGGGCAGTGCGGGGGGGGGGGGGGGGGGGGTTGGAATGGCCAGGTCTTCCCGTCACAAGGCAGGATGAGGGGTCAAGGCCACATCAGACCCATCACCAACCCAATACTGTTTGGTTCTCTAGGAATCGATGCAATCCACTGTTGTTGCCGGAGAATCGTAACTAGGGACCCAGTTTTGTGAATGGCAAATGGCAAAGAGTCTTGACAGAAGGGGGCACCGTCCCAGTGCTCCACTCATCCAAGAGAAGGGACCCAGAGGGGTCAGCCTGCAGGCCTCACTGGCCATCGGGGTCTTCCAGGAACGCGAGTGGGGAAGGGGCAGAGAGAGAGAGAGGGAGAGAGAGAATCCCAAGCAGGCTCCGGGCTCAGCGAGGAGTCCAATGCGGGGTTCCATCCCGTGACCATGAGATCACGACCTGAGCCAAAATCAAGAGTCGAAAGCTCAAGCGACTGAGCCTCCCAGACGCCCCGCCTCGCACTTTGAAGAACGCTTTGCATGCACCTGTTCCTGTAATCCTTAATTCTAGGAGGTGGGGCCCCCAATTAGACCCCGTAAAAGGATATGAAAACCAAGAGTTAGGAGTGATGTGATCAGCCCACAAAGGTAACAATTGAGCTGGGTCCCAGAGCTGCACTCTCACCCAGTAAGCTAGGACCACCCTTCACAAATGGCCCCTGCAGAGACTTTCCAGAATGTTCTTTTGGCAGTCTCCTTGCACCCATGTTCTGTATGCCAGGCAGATGTTGGGTCCTAGGGAATGGGGGTATGGCAGCCAGGGGAAGTGCGCAGTCTTCTGCTGTCCCCAAACACTGCCATCATCCAGGCCTGAGAAGCTGGCAGCGTCCTGGTGTCACCTTGTGCGCTCAAGGTCCCGCCAGGCCCCGCACGTTGGCTCCTGTTTTCCACACACACTGGCCATTGCTGCACCTTCACTGCGTGCACGAGATTCCGGGCTGGGGGTTCCATCGCAGCCCAGACTGGACCCCAGTCCCCAGAGACTCTTCTCTCTCTCTCTCTCTCTCTCTCTCTCTCTCTCTCTCTCTGTCTCTCTCTCTCTGGTGACCAGGCAGCCTGAATTTCTAGGACACCTCAAATCTCAACACATCCTGTACTGCTCAACCATGTTATAAAGGTGACGCATTAAATGAATAACCAAATGAGACTCAGTTTTGATACCTTTGCAAAAGTTCTAAATAAGTTCACAGATATGACTCGTTGAAAGCCCGTGTTCCAGCTCTACAGATGTGCTCCACGCCTGCGCCCCACCGTGGCACCGTGGCAGTGCCCACGCCTATGCCCCACGGCCTGCTCAGTGCCATTCCCTCATCCCCATACTCTTCCAGCTTCTCCAAAAGCCCGGGTGTATGGACAGTATGTGTCCTTCTGTCCCTCCAGCAGCTCTCAGCCTCACTGGCCCTGCAATCATCTGGGAGCTTTTTAAAAATACCAAACTCAGGGGCGCTTGGTGGCTCAGTCAGTTAAGCGTCCGACTTCGGCTCAGGTCATGATCTCATGGCTCGTGAGTTCGAGCCCCGCATCGGGCTCTGTGCTGACAGCTCGGAGCCTGAAGCCTGCTTCGGATTCTGTGTCTCCCTCTCTCTCTAACCCTCCCCTGCTCACATGTGTGCACGCTCTCTCTCTCTCTCTCTCTCTCTCAATAACAAATAAACATTAAAAAACTAATAAAAGTAAAAATACCAAACCAGACCCCAACACAGGGACCCAATGTCACTGAGCTGGGTGGGGCCCCGGCCTCAGCTGGTTTCAGGTCCCAGGAGGTCAAGGGTGCAGCCGGCCTCAAAAGCCTTGCCCTAGGCCTTCTCCTGGCATCCACCTGCTGGGAAATCCCAAAGCAGGACCAAGCCCTGTATCCATCCGGACCATCTCCCCGTGGCTGGCTTTCCGGCCATCACCCGAAAGGACAGCTCTACCCACCCCCACCTTCCACAAGGTTCTGCTTCAGGCACCTGGTTCTGAGCTGCAGCCCTACCCTTTTTCTCCCTAGGACCATGGTCACTCCAGAGGGACTGAAGTCCTCCCTCGCCCTTGAAGGTTGCTCTCCTCTCTTCCTCTCCATGCCTGTCCCCTGAGCCTCGCCCGGAGGCCGGCCCCCTCTGGGTGCACACCCACCCAGCCCTGCTCTGGCCTCACCTACCTCCCCTCCTCCCCAGGCTGTCTCAGTCCATCCACGTTCTTCCCTTCTTTGCCTCGTACACGCTACTCTTTCCTTGGTTTAAAAAAAGAAAAAGGCTGAGAGGGAATATGACCACAGAACCGGACCACGTGGGTAGGACTTGGAGCCACTCTGGTTCTGAGAACGGAGGAAGGGGCTGCAAACCAAGGTGGCCCCAGAAACCAAAAAGGGAAAGGAATTGGATTCTCTCCAGAACCTCTGGGAAGGGATGTGGCCCTGCCCACACCTTGATTTCTGGCCTTTGAGACCTATTTTGACTCTGGGTTCCAAAACTGTAATAAATGTGGGTTGTTTTAAGCCCAAACAAATGAACAAACAAAAAAATCCTTCTGTCGACCCCCCTTCCCCGCATCAAGCTGTCATCCTATCTTCTCCTTGCAGACCTGGTGTTCTTCCTGAGCTGAACCCCAGCGCCCAGCTGCCCGCTGGAAGTTTCCTCTGCTGCCCCTGGCACCTCGAGCCCGACTCTGCTCCCTCCACTCTCTCGTCACCTCTCGAACAACCCAGTGTGTCTGCTGTCTCCCCGCAGAGCCCTCGCTGCGTGAACGGGGGAGGGGGGAGCACCTCGACTTCAGCCTTCGCTGCGTGAACGGGGGAGGGGGGAGCACCTCGACTTCACGTCCCAGCCATCGGTGGGAACGCGGGCCTCACCCCCTCAGCTGAGTAAACCCACAGTCCCTCCCCATTACCCCACTCGTAATTTCACCTATCATTAGGCTTTCCGTGGGTAAATAAATGAAACCCAGATAACTGCTTATATCCATAAGTAATCAAAATGTATTTAGTGCTGTAGCAAATAGTTTGTTTTTCTAATTTTCCTTTAATTAGCAGGGAAAGAATTAAAATCAATTTCTCATCCAGCAGATAAAAAATTAGGCTCTGCTTCTGCCCGCCCTTACACAAATCCAAATTTTCATGTACACCAGAAACACAAATTCATAATTGTTCTTTAATATCGTATGTATCCAATATTAAACACATTTCTATGACATTTATCTTATCTCCCTGATCACAGCTTAATAAAATTATAATTACGACCTTTGAAAGTATTATTGCCCGATCCACATTTAATCGGCATTCTTAGCTTGAAACCTCGACTCTTGCAAGGGGGTGGCTGCATTTCCTCGGCTGACAGGGAGTCTGGACGGCACGCTCTGAGAGGGAGGGCGAGTCTGTCCCTGCTCAGCCTTGTTCCCCAATGCCCAAGGCAGAGGCCCGAAAAACAGTCGTTGAGTGATGAGTCAACACGTGAGGTGTTTGGGCATGTCTTACATTTATTCAGTTGGTGCCCGTGAGAATGTGGCTCACGAGGCCCAAAGGGAAGGGGGCAGAGCCCTGTTAGGAAGGAGCTAGAAATTAGGCCAGGTTGAGTTGGCAAACATACCTGCTTTGATCAGAACTGTCCTGATTGGCTAAAGACGCTGAGCTCTCCAGTGACTGTGGACGCACAGAGCCAAATCCCTCCTTTTAAAGATCCCGAATGTGACAGATGTCAGGCATTGGTTTGCTCAGGCCTGGGTGCCTGTCTGTTCTCAGGGGAGCAATCTGATTTCTCCCATGGGGTGTTGTTGAGACTTGCCCGTCCCTTTTGGGGACCGCCATGGCGTGTGCGGGAGGACTGCACACGTCACTCGTGGCTGACGAGGGTCCTGGGTGCTTCGACCAAGGTTATAAACGGCGGGAGAATATTTACGACGGCTTCAACGTTTCTCCTTCAGGCCTAAGGAACAGCAATGTGTTCTAGGGCAGGGAAGGCCAGATGCTACCGCGGTCACTTACGATCCCGCGAACAACCCTGTGACCCTGGGTCGCGAGCACACTCGTTCTTTCCCCTGGGAACCAGCTCCACGGCTCCAAGCGACGCGACCAGACCAGCGCCCAGGTGGAGCCGAAACAAAGCTTCTCGGATCTGACTTTCTGACGCTGGCTCCTGTTTGGGCAGGGGGGAGGGAAAGAAGGGAAGAAAATGTGATGTGTGCTCTCGTGCCGGTATGGCCCAATTTGGAAACCTGCAGATCTGTTTGATTTCGACTGGGGGAGAGAAGACAGCGTTTGAAGTTATTTTGGTTCTTCTGGGCAGAAATCACACGCTACACCTCACAAATTCGACAATTTCATAGAGCCGTAGTCAAGCGTGTGAGTTACAATTTTATTCATTCCATTTATTCAGTGAGTCAGGCTCTGACAGGGGGTTGATTTGTTGTTTAATATTTGGGGGGGATTATTTTGGTATATTTGCAACGTGTTTACTTAAATACTGGGTGTTAAATGAGATGTTTTCGTTTGTTTTGATAGGTACTTATAAAGGCAACGTACAGCATTTCACACTTACACAGCGCTTTCCGAGTCCTCCGCACGGCACGGGCACTCGAGAATGACTACCCTGTGTGTTTGGGAAGTGCCAGCCTCACTCCGCCCAGAGAAAAGCAGGACTTGAGCCGTGGTGTTCAGCCACCAAGCCCAGACCCGAGCGAAAGGGGCTCGACCCACATCTTGGGCTCTGGATATCGCACTAGGACCCAAGATTGTGGGCAGCAGCAAAGAGCCCAGAGGAGGAAATGGATTCTTCTTGCTTGTTTTATGGTCCTCAGGGTGTTACCATAACAGCATGGATTCTTTCATGAACTCAGCGGAACATATGGGGAACCTATACTTAGCTTGTCATTTCAAGCCCTTCCTCCCCCACACACAGCTCCCCCCCACCCCGCCCAGGAGTCCTCAATATGGTACCAGTTCTGTAGATTAAAAAACAAAAAAAATGCTCCATTGGGTGAAGCATCCTTTTGTCTTGGCCCACGGGACAGCGGCGATGTGTCCTGAACTTTGATTCGAGTTGCAGTTGACCGCAAAAATGCCAAGTGGACCCTGTTCCGGGGATGGCTAGCCTATCAGCCACGGCAGGAACAGCCAGCCACCGCGTCTGAACCTGGTGCGCAGCCACCAGAACAGGGATGGCTTTGGCCGAAGACGGCGACAAAATGTGCAAAACAAAGAGACGGCACAAGGCAGTCTTTAAAAATAGTCCTAAGTGTCAAAACAGACCAAACGAGAATGTGCTTCTCTGCCTAAAAATAGACAGTGTTCAAGGGTGGGCTTCAAATAGGAGATCATCTCTCTGCTCTTTTAACTCTGATCTTTAAGGGCCTGAGATCTGATTTTTATAAACGAGAAAGCCAGTCGCTAGGCACATGCTTCCAACATGCACAGTAAGTGACGGAAGCTCCCCGGTGTGGCTCCGGGAGGGATATTAGGCAGCATCGCTCTGAAAGAGTATTGCCAAACCATCAGCTGTTCTTTTAGCATCTAAGTCATTTCTAGGATGGCACAAGTCCAAGTCTCATTCGTTAAGACAGCAGAAATCTATAAACACCTGCATGTAATTGATTAGTAAGTTGGGGTTTCTTTAACTGGCTGTTTATTCCTCTGTTCAAAACAACGCACTAAAACAAAGAACCAACAATGGCAAGTCATTGACATTGTGCCAAGTTATTAGAGACTTTTATTTCGGTAAAGTGGGTTATTGTACTTGGGGAGTTCACCTGAGTCCCTGAGGGCTCCCCTTCCATTAAAGTGCTGTGTCCTTTGTTCTTGGTTCACCGGATTGAGGCCTTAAGGTGAGGTCGTGGGACAGTGGTATTTACATTTTATGTAGAAAACAATTAAATGAGAAAAGACTGGGTTTAAGAGCCAGTTCTCTAATTTGTGTTTTTGTCGATGGTAAACATACCCCCCCCCCATTCTTCAATCCCCAAGAGCAGAGGCTGATCTTCCCCCATCGCTGTGTCCCTCCTTCACCCAATCGCAGATATGGTTCTGCAAACCTTTTTCGTGAGTTTGTGAATTTCATCTCTAGCACACTGAGTTTGGGGTAACTCCTGTTGGCGATTGTTGGTGTTTGGGCAGAGAGAGGCGAGGCGAGGCAGGAGTGAGGCAAGTGAGGGTTTGTGGGGGCACCTGGGAGTAGGGGTGGGGGGAGAGGAAATGGGAGGAAATTCATCCCACATCAGGCTCCTTGTTGACAGCATGGAGCCTGCTTCGGATTCTCTGTCTCCCTCTCTCTGCTCTCCCCTCACCCCCTCAAACACTTAAAAAAAAAAAAACCCACACCTTTGTACAGATCTATACTGCTTTCAAAATAAAATTTTTAAGGGGTAATTACACATCCTTTTCAAACACATAAAACAGTTACAAAAACCGACCAATGCGTTAAGCCACAACACTTTCAACCTTTCCGTAAGCAAAAATTATACAGATCTTAATTACTGACCACAACGCAAAAATTAATCAGTTAATGAAATACAGACCATGAAAAATAACAAAAGAATTAACGGAAAAATATAGTCCTTTTTAAAAAGTTTTTATTTATTTACTTTGAGAGAGAACATGCTTGTGCGTAAGCAAGCGGGGGAGGGGCAGGGAGAAAGAGAATCCCAAGCAGGCTCAGAGCCTGACTCCGGCCTTGAACTCACGAACTGTGACATCATGATTGGAGCCAAAATCAAGAGTTGAATGCTCAACCAACTGAGCCACCCAGGCACCCCACAGAAAACATACTTCGTACTAATTCTTGGGCGAAACAAGAAAATGACAAGCTACTTGAAAATGGATGTACTGGCGTGCTTTGTCGAAGATTAATTGACCACAGAGTTGTGGGTTCATTTCTGGTTTTTCTATTCTGTTCCATTGATCTGTGTGTCTGAGAGGCAAACCAAGAAACAGACTCTTAACTCTAGAGAACAAAGTGGTGGTTACCAGGGGGGAGGCGAGCAGGGGGAATGGTGGAACGGTGATGGGGACTAAGGACCGCACTTGCTGTGATGAACACCGGGTGTCGTACAGGAGCGTTGAATCACCACGCTGTACGTCTGAAACCAATATTACCCTGTATATTAACTGGAATGTAAATAAAAACTTTTTTAACAAGGGGGAAACAAGGTAAAAAAATAATAAAAATAAAATTAACAATAAGTAGAGGAGCATGATGTGTCTACAAAGTGGCATTGGAAAGAAATTGCCTTGCCTACATTTACAAGAAAACAGGAAAGGCTGCAAATAATTGAGTTATGCTTTCACCTGGAGAAGCTAGGAAAAATAAAAATAAGCCCAAGAACAGAATACATAAACAGGAAAGCATAAATTAGTAAGATCAAAAGCAAACAGCAGCGGCGAAAATGTAGATTCGGTAAACAGAGCAAAGACACGTGACCAACATTTAACGTGTGGAAGGACAGGATGTAACTTTGAAGCATTAGAGAGAATAACTAGATTAAATACCCAAAATTCAAAAATCCATATGAAACAGATGATTTCCTCTACAAATAACAGCAACCAAATTTAGATGGGGACCCCTGGCTGGCTTAGTTGGAGGGGTGGGCAACTCTTGATCTCGGGGTCGTGAGTTTGAGTCCCACGTTGAGTGTGGAGATTACTAAAAACAAATAAATAAGCTTTTTAAAAAAGTGGCCACAATTAGAGAAAAAGAAAAAAAGGCAGAGAAGATACAGACTAATTTCTATAAAATACATTGCAAAGATGTTCAAGGATCAGGATCTGGACCTGAAAACTGCACCAGGTCTAGGAGATTTAGTAGCAAATTCTATAGACACTTGCAATTTGTACAAGCAGTGTCAGGGCATAGTAAAAATAGATTTTAAAATCCTTTCAAAAATGGCATATCATCGGGGCGCCTGGGTGGCGCAGTCGGTTAAGCGTCCGACTTCAGCCAGGTCACGATCTCGCGGTCCGTGAGTTCGAGCCCCGCGTCGGGCTCTGGGCTGATGGCTCAGAGCCTGGAGCCTGTTTCCGATTCTGTGTCTCCCTCTCTCTCTGCCCCTCCCCCGTTCATGCTCTGTCTCTCTCTGTCCCAAAAATAAATAAATGTTGAAAAAAAAAATGGCATATCAAATCCCCAATTTATCAAAAGAATAATACATCATATCAGAAACAACCAACTACAGTTTGTCTCTAGGAATGCTAGAGCGGTTCACCATTAGAAAATCCATGGATATACTTTATTACACTCACAGATTAATACGGAAAATGTATATAATCATCTCAATAGGTGCCAAAACGTCATTTGCTAAAATGTCACCCCGTATATTAACAAGAAGAATCATAACAAAGTTGGGGCGCCTGGGTGGTTCAGTTGGTTAAGCATCCAACTCCTCATTTCTGCTCAGGTCACGATCTCACGGTCGTGAGATCGAGCCCTGCGTGGGGCTCGGCGCTGAGCTTGCTCGGGATTCTCTCTCTTCCTCTCTCTCTCAAAGTGAATGAATGAATGAATGAATGAATAAACAGACATTAAAAAAAAAAAACTACAACAAGCTCTTAGAATTATTTCATAGTCTCAAAGGAGGTCCTAAGCAACGCATGAAATCCAGAAGCCATCAAATAGGAGATTCATACATCCTATCACACGAAAATATATGCAGAACTAAAAATATCGTGCATACCACACCTGTGCAAGATGTTAACCATAGGAGAAACCGTGGTAGGTGAGGAAGGGGGGAGAGTGGGTGTATGGGAACTGCATACTTCCCATCCGATTTTCCTGTAAGCCTAAAACTGCTCAAAGTCTATTAATTAAAAATACGTACAGTAACAACGAGGGAAGAACCAACACACTAGATAAAACACTCGCAACACATTTGATACAAAAGCCTCCATATCTTAATACATCAAGAACCGGGGGTGCCTGGGTGGCTCAGGCGGTTAAGTGTCGCGGTCCGTGAGTTCAAGCCCTGCATCAGGGCTGCATGGAGCCTGTTTGGGATTCTCTCTCTCCTCTCTCTGCACCTCCCCTGCTTGCTCTCTCTCTCTCTCTCTCTTTCAAAATAAATAAACTTAAAAAAAAAAAAAGAAATCATACAAATAATTGAAGAGTAAGACAAAAGAACCAATAGGAAAACTAGTGAAAGATGCAGGAAAACAGTTCACAGCAAAAGAAACACCAATGGCTTTTCTTTTTTTTAAATTTTTTTTTCAACGTTTATTCATTTTTGGGACAGAGAGAGACAGAGCATGAACGGGGGAGGGGCAGAGAGAGAGGGAGACACAGAATCGGAAACAGGCTCCAGGCTCTGAGCCATCAGCCCAGAGCCTCACTCGGGGCTCGAACTCACGGACCGCGAGATCGTGACCTGGCTGAAGTCGGACGCTTAACCGACTGCGCCACCCAGGCGCCCCACCAATGGCTTTTCAATAGCCACACACACACAAGAGATGCAAATCAAAATACAATGCCAGTTTTGTTTTGTTTTGTTTTGTTTTTTAGCTAACAAATGGGTAAATATCGAAAAAAAACTTTGGCTGTGCAAGCGTGTGGGAAACAGAAGCACCCGTATCTTGTATCTTGTTAATGAAGTTGTAAGCTGGAGCATAGCCCCTTTTAGAAAATTTGATCTTAAGATATTTTAAATGTAACGTAAACTAAAATTTAAAATCCACGTGTTCTTCGGTTGAACGAGTTTATTTTTATGAATTCTACCACGTAGAAGTGCTTGGAGATGGCTGCAAATACCTACCTATCAAGGTGTTTATAGGAGGAAAAGACAGAAAAATGCATAAATGCCCATCAAAAGATTCCGGGAGCACGACGCACCCGTGTAATGAAATGCCAGGCAGCCGCGCTTAACAAAAGAAGTAGGTTTGTAGGTACTGATACTTACTTTGAAACTTCAAAGACACATTCGTAAGTGCAGTTGTTAGTGGAACAGCAGAAACCAACAGTGGAACGGTGTCTGCCATTGATGTTTGTTAAAGGGTGTGAGAGAGAGAGAGAGAGAGGGAGAAGGAGAGGGAGAGGGAGAGGGAGGGAGAGAGAGGATCTATACAGGCTGCCTGGAAACATAGGCACATAAAAAAAAGTGTCAGTAGGGCTGACCCTGGGAGGAAAACTGGGGACTGAAGTCAAGGATATCAGGGAAACCGTATTTCATTGTTTAATTCTCTTTTTCCCATGTACATACTTTACATGGACTTAAAAAAATATATCTTAGGGGGAAAAAAACAGGAAATAAAGAATAAGAGATCATTCTGGGTGGCTCCGTCAGTTAAGTGTTGGACTCTCGATGTGGGCTCAGGTCGTGATCTCACCGTTCGTGAGATCAAGGCCCGCATCGGGCTCTGTGCTGACCCTGCAGAGCCTGCTTGGGATTCTCTCTCCCTCTCTCTCTCTGCCCTTCCCTCATTCACGGGCATGTGAATGCTCTCTCTCTCTCTCTCTCTCTCTCTCTCAAAATAAATAATAAATTTAAGAAAAATGAGATGATTCTTAACTAGATAGAGATTATCTATCTAAAACCTACAGCAATAGTCAGACTTCAGAGTGGCACATTAGAAGCAGCCTGGTTAAGTTCAAAATAAGGACTATCTGTGCTAATATTCAAATTGTGCCTGATGCAAAACCAGGGGGCGGGGGGAAATGTATAAATGGTATCAATGACATAAATTACCATTTTCACGAGCGATATAATTGTCTGCATAGAAAATCCAAGAAAATCAAAAAAAAAAAAAAAAAAAAAAAGGGCGCCTGGGTGGCTCAGTCTGTTAAATGGCCGACTTCGGCTCAGGTCATGATCTCGCGGTCTTGAGTTCGAGCACTGCTTTGGGCTCTGTGGTGACACTTCAGAGCCTGGAGCCTGCTTCGGATTCTGTGTCTCCCTCTCTCTCTGCCCCTCCTCCCTCAGGCTCTGTCTCTCTCTCCTTCAAAAATAAATAAACATCAGAAAAAATTAAAAAAAAAAAGAAAGTTATAGAGCATTATGGGCTGTATAACAGTTTATGTTCAAAATGTATATGTAGTCATACATTATAAGTGCGCAGAATAAAAACAAATGGTTAACTTACTTCTGGGGACAGGACAAGGATTGGAGATGTGATGAAATCAAGGGGGACTTCTGGTTCCTCTGTATTGTTTGAACTTTCAAAAGAAAAATAGAATCATATATTAATTACATAATTTTTAAAACTTCACCCAAAGGTAATGTGGCAATTTTAAAGTTCCTTCAAATACATTTTTTGTTCAAAATCCTTTCATTTACAGTGTGTGTATCTTCGCATATCTTTATTTTATAAGGACTTGAATGTTTTTCAACCTTATTAAAAAACAGAAATATTTTCAAGGTGGGGAGTGATAACATAACAACATAATGATATGATGATAACGTAATCTGTAGCTTTTCTCGTTTCTCAACATAAGGACTTTAGTCTCTGTTTATCACTGCAAGAGTACTTCACCTCCACGTAAGGCGTATACAATCTCTAACCTCTAATGTAAATCCTATTTCAACTAGTGGTGCTGGACTGGAAAACACATGCTTTTAGAATGTCCAGGGCGATACCAATATTACAAAACTCATCCACAATCTTCTGGAAGGATTTAGGGCTCCCGTGAAGAACCAAAAATTTGTCAATAGTGAAACTTACTTTGGGATTCTTTTTCAAAAACTCTGTATAGCTTCTCTGAGGAATAAATTTAAAAGAGTTCCATATCTCATTATAATGCTTTGGGAAGCGTCTGAAAATTGGGACCACCACGATTTCTTGACAGACATAAGATATTTGGTTATTTGAAAAGCCATCAAGACAAGATGGGACATAGTCACATGCCCACAGATTGAAATTTCTTGAAACGTGTTGCCTTTTCTCTGGGGAGATCTTCCTACGTCCCAGACCCTGGAGAAGAATTATAAGAAGATTAGGAGAAAAATATTCAAAGTCAAAGAGTTCTGAAGTCTTTAATAAAACCAGCTACATGATAGCCTATGTCTTAATACACAACATGGCAACCGCTATGAGAGGTATCCTTTACCAACCTATAAATCAACACCGAAAGCATGCTGGTGGAGTTTCGTTATTGTTCTCGTAACCTTCCACTTCCACCAATGGATTTACTTGCCAAGGGGATTGGTCTTCTAGAGACATAGAGGGCAGAACCAGAGAGACCACAGCTGGAAACAGCCTATTAGCCAGCCTAGACTCCCAGGCACCCCAGTCAGGTTCTCTGCACCCAGGTGGCACCTCAGTGAATCTGCCTCTGGCTGCATCCCAGCCTTCAATGGGGTAGATGGTTCTCACTCCGAGGGAAGCTGAACTCTTTCCCACTCAGGAAGCAACACCCTTGGGGGTCTGCCCACAGGATTCCTCATTAACTCTCAGGACCTCACATGCGAACCTGAGAATTACTCTGTATTCAGAATTGTGCTTTCGATCTGACCCATAATTAGAAGAAAACACTATGCTTCGACAAAAGACTAGAAGGAAACGGACATGAGATTGCCCAGACTTTACATTATAGATCGTCCTGGACTCAGGATGGAGTGACATCCGATAAACCCACGGGAAGCTGAAAAAAATCACACAGGGACCCTCTGTAGCAAAGTGAGTTTGTTGTTTCATAAGGACCAGTGTCATTCAGAGTGACAGCAGGTGGCACCCTCAATTTAGGGTAATTGGAAGAGAGTTTAGTAACGGGACTATTTGTGGGGAACCTCACGGGGACAGTGTAGAGGCTCCAGATCCAAGGGGTTTGAGGAGGAATGTAGTCCCCATAGATGTGTCCCTGGTGCTGGGGCAGAGAGAACGGGAGAGGCTGGTTCTAGAGACACGAAGGGAAGACGCTGCCCGAGCACCTTTCTAACAAGGTACTTGCCGAGAGTCCAGGAAAAAAAGTGAAGTAAAATAAAAGAAAGAGACAAAATGAATAGGAGAAAGGGGTACAAGGACAGCAACAAGTAAAGCTTGTAATTAAGTCTAACTACTTGCCGGGAATACCAACAGGAGCCCTAATCCTTCCAGAAGATTGTTGAGGTGTCGGTTAAGCATCTGACTCTTGATCTCAGCTCAGGTCATGATCTCACGGCCTGTGAGTTCAAGCCCCACGTCGGCCTCTGTGCTGACAGCACAGAGCCTGCTTGGGATTCTCTCTCACCCTCTCTCTCTCCGCCCCTCCCTGCTCTCTCTCTCTAAAAAAATAAAAAAAAAATGAAAAAAAATGAAAAAATGAAAAAAAATGTAAACACGTCTAAATACTTGCTGATAATGTAACTATGAAAAATTGAAATATATTGAAACTTCAGGTAAGAATCCACAAAAAGGAAGGAATGGAGGGGGAAGGAAGGGGGGGGAGAGAGAAACAAATCTGGAACTGAAATTTGCAGGATTTCAATTTGATAGCTGTGAAACCCAGGAGGTGCCACTTAACATTATCCCATGAAAATGGCACCTCCGTGAGTTGGGACAGCACAGTCTGGCCACTAAAGTGAGGAAGGTCAGTACGTTGAAGAACTTGCCATACCCTTGGGGGCTGGGAGTTGGGGGGTAACTATAGATATTACATTTTATATTCATAGGGTAATATAATATCAATGTATTTCTTAAACATTTATAGTTAAGGGTAGCCACTGGTAGACAATAGAAACCAGTGAGCAAATAAATTCAATCTAGCTAAGTCAGGAGAGGGACAAATTAAAAGAAACAAGGTGCAAACATGGTAAATAGGAAACAGACAATGAAACAACAGAAACAAAACCCAAAACATAAATTATCATAACAATTTGAATGGATGGAATTCTTATACAAAGAAACAATAACTTAGATTTAAAAAAAAATGCTCTATTCTTTTTATAATTAAAAAAATACAGGGGTGCCTGGGTGGCTCAGTCGGTTAAGCGTCCGACTTCGGCTCAGGTCATGATCTCACGGTTCGTGAGTTCAAGCCCCGCGTCGGGCTCTGTGCTGACAGCTCAGAACCTGGAGCCTGCTTGGATTCTGTGTCTCCCTCTCTCGCTGCCCCTCCTCTGCTCTTGCTCTGTCTCTCTCTGTCTTTCAAAAATGAATAAACATAAAAAAAAAACTTTTTTAAAAAATACAAATTGACTAAAAAGTAAAAGACAAAGAAATAAACCATAATGTAAGTAATGAATGTTAGCAATAGGAAAGTAATAGTGTTTGCTAGGAATTTACCCAAGGGATACAGGAGTGCTGATGCATAGGGGCACTTGTACCCCAATGTTTGTAGCAGCACTTTCAGCAATAACCAAATTATGGAAAGAGCCTAAATGTCCATCAACTGACGAATGGATAGAGAAGATGTGGTTTATATATACAATGGAATACTGCTTGGCAATGAGAAAGAATGAAATCTGGCCATTTGTAGCAACGTGGATGGAACTGGAGGGTGTTATGCCAAGTGAAATAAGTCAGGCAGAGAAAGACAGATACCATGATTTCACTCATAAGTGGATCCCGAGAAACTCAACAGAAGACCAGGGGAGAGAGGAAGGGGGAAAAAAAAGGTTACAGAGAGGGAAGGAGGCAAACCATAAGAGACTCTTAAATACTGAGAATAAACAGGATTGATGGGGGGGTGGGGAAGAGGGGAAACTGAGGATTGATGGGGGGTGGGCATGGAGGAGGGCACCTGTTGGGATGAGCACAGGGTGTTGTATGGAAACCAATTTGACAATAAATTATTAAAAAAAAAAAAAAAGGAAAGCAATAGTGGCAAAGCTAATATTGCAATTCAGAATTCATGCCTAAAAACATTAAAGTATGTAAAAGATGCTTCGTATTGATAAATAAGAGCCACCAAGAACATAAAATATTCATGAATTATTATGCAGAAAAATATGATATTAAACTATATAAGGTTGAAAGAATTACATAAGCTTAAAAAAATTTAGAAACTCAAGAATAATCTTAGAAGGAAAAATTGACAAATGAAGACAAAAATTAAGAACAGGTTATGAAGGATTTGAATAACATAATTAATGGCCTTAATAAAATTAAGAATTTTGCAACCAACTTTGTAAACACCCATGAAATTTTTGTTAAAATCAATCATGTACAAGATAACAAAGATAATCTTTATAATTCAAAATTCAGGGGCGCCTGGGTGGCTCAGTCGGTTAAGCGGCCGACTTCGGCTCAGGTCATGATCTCGCGGTGCGTGAGTTCGAGCCCCGCGTCGGGCTCTGTGCTGACAGCTCAGAGCCTGGAGCCTGTTTCAGATTCTGTGTCTCCCTCTCTCTGACCCTCCCCCGTTCATGCTCTGTCTCTCTCTGTCTCAAAAATAGATAAACGTTAAAAAAATTTTTTAAAGAAAAAAAAAGAAACAAAATTCATATTCTATAGAACTTATATAAACCATAGAACTAGATATTAGCAACAGAAGTTGATCTGAAAAAATTCTAGCTACGTAGAAAATTCAAAACATTCTTCTAAATTATTTTTAGAGCTAAAAATTAAATCATAGACTATTTGGAAGCAAGTAATGATGAAACTCTAGTTTAAAAACATGTTCAGATGTAGCCAAAGCAATAATCTAAGGAAAATTCCTAGTTTTAGTAGGTTTACTAACAAAAACAGTTGCAAGTATATGAATTAAACACGCAACCAAAACAGATATAAAAGAACAGCAAACTGAGAGTATTTTAGGAGATGTTACACCAACAGATTTGGAAACAAATACATTTTAGACACGTGTCAACAAAATCTACTCAAGAAGAAATAGAAAGTTGGGGAGCACCTGGCTGACTCGGTTGGTGGAGTGTGTGACTTTGACCTCGGGGTTGTGAGTTCAAGCCCCACACTGGGTGTAAAGATTACTTAAAAATAAAATCTTAACAATGCACCTGGGTGGCTCAGTCGGTTCAGCATTTGACTTTTGATTTTGGCTCAGGTCATGACCTCACAGTCATGAGAGGCTGTGAGATTGAATCAGGGATTCTCTCCCTCTCCCTCTCCCTCTGCCACTCCCCTACTCAAATGCTCTCTAAATAAGTAAATAAATAAATAAACCCTTAAAAATTAAAAAAAAATAGACAGTTTTAATAGATTAATAATCAATGGAGAAATTAAAAAGGGAAAACAGTACAAAAAACCAAAAACTGAAAACGTTCTCAAACTCAAATAATTCTATGGGCAAATTCTACCTAAACCTCGTTAAACTGAAATTCCACACTTTATATAAACCATCCCAGAATGTAGAGGAAGTTGGAAAGCTTCCAGTGTTTTCTATGAGACTAACATAGCTCTGATAGAATATATGTGGTACAATCCTGTTTGTATCATTAACAGCATATACGCTTATATGTGTATATTTGCATGTGAATTGCAAAAATTTCTCAAATTTTGCCCACCAAACCATTAACTGTGAGTCCTCAAGGTAGGATTGTGAGGAGGGAAAGTAAGAGTGCAAATTTTTAAGCAAATTTATTTAATTCTGTGTTCTTTGAAAGTTGTAAAGGACATCTGTTACTTTGATAATTTAAAAAATGATGTTAAACATTCCATTTAGAGAGTCAGGCAGAGTGGGTATTCTCGCTCTGTGTTCAACACTCTGCCAGGGAAAACCAGATTCTTTTTTAGGTTAAACCACTTCAATTTAGCTTAAAGATGGTAGCCTGGAGGAAAAAGTAATTTCGGGCAAGCTTTTTGGCATCACCGTTCTCAGGTTCCTCATCTCTAGATCGGGGATGATAAGAGTAATTAGCCAGCAATGTTGTCGTGATGGTTCAATGAGATCGTAGGAGATGCTAGCACAGGGCAAATGCTTTACAAATGGTGGGTATTATTAACGTCATCGTCGTCATCATCATGGACTTTCAGAGTTGGTAAAGAGGCTCAGAGATCACGTGATCCAACCCTACACTTCCGCTGTGTTAACCCTCCCCTGCCTACTTTGACAGCCCCGTGGCCACATGAGCACTGCAAATGTGGGTCTTCTAAACTCAGAGATGCCACAAGAATAAAACACAAAACCGGATTTTAAAGACTTCGCTTGGGGAATGTAAAATATCTCATGAGTAATGTTTACATTGATTACATGTCGAACGGATCACTTGGGGAATTATCGAGTTAAATAAAATACATCAGTAAAATTAACGTCACCTCTTTTTTGCTCCACGGGGCTACTAGAACCTTTCCAGTCGCGTGTGCCGCTCACAACATATAGGTTTCCACGGCACGGTGCTGTGTTAACCACCACTACGTGCTCTCAGACTTTATTTTCTCCGCTGAGGGCAACTCACCCCCTCTAGGGGAAAGACAACTCCAGTTATGGGAAGTGCTTTGTACTTTGTAAGCTCGCCTCCCTCTGACCTGCCCCGGGGGGGCTTGGTTCTGTCCACCAGAGACACACCTGGGAAACCCCTCTTTCCCGTTACAGACCTTCCCACGAAAGCTCGCGAATGGGGCAGTTCATACTTTGAGAAGTGTGAGGTGCACACATGACCTTGTTCCCGAGTTGGGGAAAGTCGTCTAGCATCACGTGCTAGAGGCGCTCCCAGTTTTGCTAGTACTCTGGAGGGAAATACTCACAGAGTCAAGGTAGCATCCAGAGCTCTGAGAGCTGTAGCGATTGTCGTGTACGGAGAAGGGGAAGTTGTTATCTACCGCTTGCTAGAAGAGATTGGGAAGGAGTGGGAAAAAAAGACACATCAGAACCCCAGCGTGCTGGCAGAACCTGCAGACAGAACTAAACCCATCACCGGAGAGGAGCAGACAGCGCGGGACAGGAGGTCATGGGTGTGCCTGTCAACTCAAGGCTTTAAAAGTCAACCTCATTGGTGACCTTGCGGAAAATCATAAAAATTCTCTTTCAAAACACCCTCTTTGGAGGCAAAGAAGGAAAAGTGTATAAGCTCGTGGAATTGAAAGCTGGAAAGGGACTTTGGAGGCCGTCAAGACCAAAGTTCTTCCTTCCTCTGACCAATAAGGATCCTGGCCCAAGTTGGCTGCGTGAGTTAGCTAAGGGTGAAGTCCACACTGGCTTCTCCCTGAGGCCACTTCGTGCCCCTGAAGTCGCCGGTGAACTGGCCAGGGAGGCAGAACGGGCATGTTAACAATCTGCGAGCTGTAACCAAAGGTGGTGTTTTCCTGTCCACAGAGGAGCCTAACTTGATTATCTGAGCCAGGAGGCAGTTCCTTCTAGGAAGTATTTGGGGTGTCAGAGTGACCAGGATAGGAGGTGGGATGCTACCGGCATTTAAGGACCCAAAGATGATGAAAGAGTAGTTCCTTCCGAGGAAGAATTGACGGGCCAGGAGTGCCCGTGGGTGCCGCCCCCTTGGAGAGCCACAGGGATGCGTGGCCCGGGGCCAGCACTCGGGACTCACCTTCTCTTGAACCTTGTAGATTGGGGGTAGCCTCCCCTCCACTTGCTGAGACACACGTGGGCTGTGGGGTTCTTTCAACATAGCACTCGTGATGGATTCTGGTGTCTTCTGCGTTAGTCCAATCTGAGGGAACTAGAAAACCAGCACAGGCCGTGATTAAAACCAGACACATCTGAACCTCAAAGCCAAGTATCGGGGCTTCCTCTGTAACGTGATCAAAATGCAATTTGGGTGCTTCTGGTGGGCGAAGGAAATGGCGTAATTTTCGTAATTTGCAAGTATTCTTTCCAAGACCAAAAAATATTGTAATGGCCCAAGGCCATCACTGCGGGCTGTTTCAAGTTACCGGGGCCCGCCCCTGCTGTGCTGGAGCCTGGAAATGTTTCTGTGGCCCGGTGAGGGGGGGGTGTGACCTGTGAGCAAAAGCTGATGTGCTCTGAGAAGACAGAAATGGGTTGAGCTCTTTCTTCCTGTCAGGGCGCTCCCCGTACTGGGGCTGAGGACCCAGCCCACGTTCACAGGGGTGAGCCAACCTCCCCCGGTAGGAGGTGGAGGAGAAACATAGCTGACTCTGCCCTGAGAAGGTAGAACGGGAGAGGGGAGAGGGAAAAAATAGGGGACAGGATACAAAGCAAAATAGTAATAATAAAGATTATCTGGGGAGGCTGTTGGCATCTCCCTATGAACAGGAAGGAAGGAAATAGGACGGGGCAGAGGGAAGGCGTCCCAAGAGAGGCCTTGATCCACCCCACAGAGAGTTCTGGGCGCGTGATGGCCTCTCAGAGTCATCCTGAGTTAGGGCGACGGGACTGGGCTTTTCTGCACCC
Organism: Felis catus; assembly: GCF_018350175.1. Classification (NCBI taxonomy): domain Eukaryota; kingdom Metazoa; phylum Chordata; class Mammalia; order Carnivora; family Felidae; genus Felis; species Felis catus. The sequence continues at coordinate 81,126,756 of NC_058378.1, forward strand.
TCATCGATCAGTCACCAGGTGTGGGTTGATCTAGGAAGAGGGGGTGATTTTTGAGGAGGCAGCTCTCTCCAGCCAGGGGTTATCCCTGGGGTCAGAGCACCGAGGCCTTCCAGCAAAGGGAGGAAGCAGAATTTGGTGGCTGGGTCACAGACTGTGGATTCAAAGTTCCCGAGTCCAATCCCGGCTCTCTCTCCTATGAGGTCAGCCCTATGCAAGAGACTTCACTTCTCCACGCCCCAGTCTCCTTGCCTGTAAATTGGAATAATAACACTTCTTTGACAGCGTGGGTGCGATTAAAAGAGAAAGCGCACGCACCAGAGAGTGCTCGATAACCGCTAGCAGGTTGTATCTTTGCTCACAGCTGTCCCCTCCTTGGTCCCCAAACCTACCGCCAGGCCTCAGACCAGTCCTCCTTGCTTTCTGCCGGATTATAAGGAACTTGACCAACACTGCCATTCTCCCTCATGCCTTCTCACGTCACAGCGTACCTGTATACTCAGGTGGCTCCTGTTCCCTGCCTGTGTAAGCGCGTTCAGTACGTTACTGTTTACGTCAAAAGGGGGGGAGATTACGTCCTACATGATGTGTACTTGGTGGGCTGTTCTCGGCAGCAATGAGTAGCACTGGGCTAGGTGACACACAGTGGCCGAGCGGCCTCTGAAACACAGTGCTGAGTGGGAAAAAGAAACAAGCAAAAAAATAATCCATGCACGCAAGACCACAATGCCTAACTTACAGAACACAATGCCTAACTTACAGAACACAATGCCTAACTTACAGAACACAATGCCTAACTTACAGAACACATCCGAATCAAAGAACTCTCAGGAAACACTTTGGAATGACTACACGTGGAGCAAGGAGAGATGGGATGGGGATCAGAGCAGTGCCCGGCCAGTGCCCGCTTTGCCAGCCGGGAGCTAGGGCCCGGCCAGCCAGCAGCCAGCATCAAGGCTCTCTGAAGGAGGAGGAATGGAGGAAGGAAGCAGGAAGGAGGATGACTTTTTCCTCCTATTATGTTCCACTATTTAAACATTTCTTAACTAAATGCATCCATTACATTCTCTTTTTTTCCACAACAAAGATAATCGTATTTGTTTCCGTTTACCGTTGTAACACATACTCATGGTTTAAGAAGATGTGAACATAAAAACGTAAAGCAATCAAATTCCCCTGAACTCAGCGGTGACCATCTTTTTTTTTTTAATGTTTATTTATTTAAATGTTTATTTTTGAGAGAGACAGAGAGACAGAGCACGATCAGGGGAGGGGCAGAGAGAGAGAGACAGAATCTGAAGCAGGCTCCAGGCTCTGAGCTGTCAGCACAGAGCTTGACGTGGGGCTTGAACTCACGAACTATGAGATCGTGACCTGAGCTGAAGTCGGACGCTTAGCCGACTGAGCCACCCAGGCACCCCAGATGGTGACCTTCCTTGGCCTACATCCCCATTACATGCACGTGCAGCCACGGACGTGTAGATGTGTGTGTGTACCTGTGTATAATGTGGCATATCTAGGATCATAGTATACATGCGGTTTCTTTTTTTTTTTTTTTTAATTTTTTTTTTCAACGTTTATTTATTTTTAGGACAGAGAGAGACAGAGCATGAACGGGGGAGGGGCAGAGAGAGAGGGAGACACAGAATCGGAAACAGGCTCCAGGCTCCGAGCCATCAGCCCAGAGCCCGACGCGGGGCTCGAACTCACGGACCGCGAGATCGTGACCTGGCTGAAGTCGGACGCTTAACCGACTGCGCCACCCAGGCGCCCCTACATGCGGTTTCTAAACACCACGAACGCCTCCTTATGGAACAGTCATTTTTGGTGACTTTCTCCCCACCTTTCTGTCACCCCGGATCACAATATTCAATATTCGCGGCTGCGCGCTCACAGACGCAGACACGGCCACCTGCAGAGGAGGTTTCCGTCACTCTACAAACAGCAGACCGTGCGATACGTACCGTTCTGCTCTTTGGTTTCCCACTTAGCAAGATACCCTAGACATTTGCCAAAGTCAACCTATAGGCTTCTAACTCCTTCTGTTATATTTTTTTCATGTCTCAAAACAATTCTTTTTCCAAAGTAAATACAAATAATACAGAGGGCCTCCAGACTCGTAACCTTTCCTTTGTCTCTTCCTCCGGTCTGGCTGTGTCAACATTCCTGTCTGGGCAGCTATGGAAAATCAGGGGTGGGGCTGGGAGGGTGGGAGTTTCTGCAGCATCAGGAACCATCGCTCTCCCCAGCTAAGTGACAACTGATTTAAGTTCATTTGTATTCCGGAAGTCTACGGACTAAATCACTGAGGGGGGGAAAAAAAACACGGCTCTAGCATTTTAATTTTACTCTTTTAAAATATATATTGAATGGTGATAACATGATAGCTGTGACATAAACCCTTCTGTTAGATATTGTAACCGTGAAATACAGCTTTTTAACTAGTTGGCGGTGAAATTTGTGCTGCATTCAATCACGCAACGATTGCAATATTAAACAGGAAGGTGAAAGTGTACGGAGAAAGCCTCTCCTACCCGGCGACAGCCACATTTCAACCAGCAAGGTCAACTGCAAAATGACGGTCACCTCTAATGTGGCAATTACTGTCCTCCCAAATGGGCCGCTGCTGACTCAAAGCCAACAATTTCTTTCATTTCCCCGACTTGTCTGCAAGTTACTTTGGGAAGCTTCAGGATCAGCACTATTCTGTTCATGCTCTTGGGTGCTGGCCGCAGAAGGGCCCCACAGCAAGTGCTCAAGTCAGACCTCGGGAGGCAATGCCTCTAGACCCGAGACCGGGCTCTGGGAAGTCGTGGGATCACAAGAGGAAACGAAACGCTCTCTCTTGCTTTCCCCCATATAGCAGAACCCTGACTCTGTTTGAGGTGGCGTATAAAAAATACCTCCCCGGGGCGCCTGGGTGGCGCAGTCGGTTAAGCGTCCGACTTCAGCCAGGTCACGATCTCGCGGTCTGTGAGTTCGAGCCCCGCGTCGGGCTCTGGGCTGATGGCTCGGAGCCTGGAGCCTGCTTCCGATTCTGTGTCTCCCTCTCTCTCTGCCCCTCGCCCGTTCATGCTCTGTCTCTCTCTGTCCCAAAAATAAATAAACGTTGAAAAAAAAAATTTTTAAAAATACCTCCCCAAACTCCCGTGCAGCAAGCTCAGCCACGTGACCCAAAGAGACGCTAGCGGGGGTCTGCGGGGCGGGGCCCCTGGGATAACTTTGTTTTCCCCCACCAAAGAGACAGACTTAGAGGACAGGTGCCAGGGGTCGTTTTGTTCCTTGACCGTCCCCCCCCATTTACCTGCCTGAGTTGAACAGCCCCACCCCAAGGATAACAGAACAGAGGACCGAAAAAGTCCCGATGACCCCCACGGACGTCTGTACCAGCCCTGAGCTGCCTACTTCTGGATTTGTTGTTGCTCGAGAAATACAAACCCTTATTTATAAGGTGACGACGCTGTAGTCAGCTTTTTATGATAGCCAGGCCAACACAATCCTCATGGGTATTGTAGCTGATAGAACAAAGGGAAGCTAGTCTGAGAAACTTGTATTCTTCTCTTGGAGACTGATGGGTGTTATGTAGTTCATGCTCTTTCCCATTTTACTTTGGCTGCCAGGAATCTCAGTGTCAAATCTGATGATATTATATAAATAGCTGTCATGTAGGCCATATGGCCTGTATGTGTTCTGTATTCTCCCGGTCTCAGCCTCTTCTTCTAAAATATATTCAAACTGATTCTGAATTTTTATTTTTTTATACTTTCCTATTTTATTTTGAATATTTTCCATATATTACTGTAAATCTTTGAAGAATGAAGCAGGGTGTATAAGGAGTAAAAAATATATATGTATATATATATATACACACATTAATACATATAATAGTTAACAAGTAATGAATGGTTACTCTGTTTCCATGAATCCTACTAACCGCTCCATATGAATTGTGTCATTAATCCACACAACAACCCTCTAACCCTGGTGTATACTATGATCCCATTTAACAGACAAAGAGACTGATTTAGAAGGACTAAGCACACAGCAGCGACTGCCTAATGGACGTTCACGAGTGTGCTGAGTGTTTTACACACCAGATTTATTTCATTTAGTCCCCCCGAGAACGCTATGAGAGTCCCACTCGACAGGTGAAGGAACCGAGGCTAGGTGAGGCGATTCCTCAAAAGGGATGTCAGGAGAAGCAACAGAAGAGGGATCTAGACCCAGTTCTGCGAGCTTGGCCACACCCACGTGACCTGAGGAAGGCGAGAGGAGTCCCCATCTTTCTTACCCATCTTCCGTCCTTGTCTAAAGGTGGGTTGAAGCGTCGTCCTCTGACCATTTTCTGCGGGAAGCGGAAGGTGGCTGAGGTTGGCTCCCTTATGTCCCCATTGCCTCGTAAACTCTCTGCATCTGGAAGACGTCCCTCCTCCTGCTCCTGACCCTTGGCCTCTCCTAGAAGGGGAGGTCCAGGGGGACCCACTGTTGCCATAGAATTCCGATGCCCCCATCACAATGGGGGAGGGCTGTGGGTCTTCTAAGCCCTCTGAGGGTTCCTGCACAGGCTACCTGCGGCTGCTCCCCCCAGGCTCCCGGCTGAGGAAGCCCCATTGATGGGTCAGACAAGTGAGGACAACACAGCCTTAAGGAAAAGGCAGGAAGAGCTCGGACAAGGCGAGGGCTGCTGGTCAATGCTTGATGACCAGGTCTCTGGAAGACAGTCCGATTTGTAGTGCTGTGTGGCCAATTTCCATGGTGTAAGTACTTGTACCGTGATTTTTAAGCTAACACCGACGAACATGGAGTTGGGAAGAGATGTGCGCACAGGCTCCAGGCCCCCTCCCTGGGTCAAAGGATTGATCTCCCAGGCTCCCTCCCTCCCAGGCCAGACTTTGGAAGGAGCTGTGTTGTCCTACCTACATCCACTGCTCCCATCAGTCTGGCGGCCCCTGGCTCACGGCTCCAGCCCCTGCTGTTAACAGCGACCTCTCCCAACCCTTTAGGCCTAGGGGTGGGCAAGGCTTTTGGCTCTCGCTGGGCCTTGTCAGCCCCCGAACCCTGCCCACATCTCTCCAAGGACGCTCTTTGTTAGACCGTCTTCTGTCTTGGAATGGGCCACCTGGTTCCTCCTGGGAGGCAGACCAAGGCCAACACAGGCATTGGCCATCACCTCCACTTACAGAAGAGGAGACCGAGTCTCAGACAAGCAGAGGGACTCCGCACAGTCACACAGCCAATACTGAGCCTGAACTAGACCCCCCCCCAGGTACTGAGACCAAGTTCAATGCCAGCAGGAAACAGAGCTCACTTCCTCGACCCGGCCGAATTATTGGGTAGTGCTGATTTGCATAAAACAGGGCCCATCTAAGTGCCTGTCTCTAGGCCACCTTCCGTCTGCCACGCACGTGACGGGGTGGGAGGTGGGGGGAGAGGGGGCACAAGCCCAGAACGTGCCCCTCTGACACCCCACAACCGAGAGGAAAGCAAGAAGGACACAGGAAGCCAAAGACTTCGAGCTTAAAAGTGCCATTTCCAACAGGGTATTTCGTGTGCCTTCACTTGGTCTCCACCAACAGGGCCGAACAGTTTTTAGAAAGGAAATCTCATGTTTAAATATGTTTTGCATCTCCTCTCCAGTTAGTCATTCGCTCTGTTAAACAAGGAATATGATCACTGGCTAAGGTGTGTCCCAATTTCGCCCCTCTGAATGATTGTTCAAAATTCTTAACAAATTTGTCCAAGGAAATCAAAACTGAATAAAGGACACCCGGCCAGGAAAAATAAAATTCAATTTTTCTTCAGCTAGGATTTCTCGGCCCCAGATGGGGGTCGGGCTGTTCATTGTTGATGTTATTATTTGCAGAGGTTTGAATTACTGGGCTGAGCTTGGCGACGCCTCAGTCTGCACACAAGTTCTGGAGCACTCAGAGCGCTTGAGCCCCTGGCGCTGAGGTCAGCGGAGATTCATGCTTCATCCTGCCTCGTGCTATGCACACGAGGGGCCCCTGCTTGGAGTGCAGTGGCCCAAGACGGCTCGTTACAGACTGTCCATGAAGACAATGGTGTGAGCGTATGTCAGAATCTATTCATTCGGTCAACAAATATTTACCCAACACCCACAATAGGCCGGTACTGTTTTCAAACAGTACTAAGGCATCGCCAAAATTAGTCTTCATGAATAACGAATCATGACTTTACCAATACATCCAATGATCAGTACCCCAAATTACTGATGAACCAAAAATTATCTTCAGTGAACTATCTACATTTGCAGCAAATAGTTTTGCCCAATATACATATTTTTTAACGTTTATTTATTTGAAACAGCACGTGTGTGAGCACGCATGCATGGGAGCGAGTGTGGGAGGGCAGAGAGAGGGAGAATCTCAAGCAGACCCCATGCTATCAGCTCAGAGCCCAATGCGGGGCTCGATCTCACCAATTGTGAGACCATGACCTGAGCCAAAATCAAGAGTTGGATGCTTGGGGCGCCTGGGTGGCTCAGTTGGTTGAGCGTCTGACTTCGGCTCAGGTCATGATCTCGCAGTTGACGAGTTTGAGCCCCGCGTCGGGCTGTGTGCTGACAGCTCAGAGCTTGAAGCCTGCTTAGGATTCTGTGTGTGTCTCTCTCTACCCCTCCCCCGCTCGTGATCTGTTTCTCTCTGTGTCAAAAATAAAATAAACATTAATTTTTTTTTTTTAAGAGCTGGATGCTTAACCAACTGAGCCACCCAGGCGCCCCACCCCATATATTTTTTTGACTTAACAGCTGTGTGTACTTTGACTTTTAGACCTTGCACATCTCAAGTGTTAAGGAGTTTATGAAGGATAGATGTGTCTGTCTCTTCCATGCGTTTCCAGTGTGGTCTGCCAGCCATTCCTTGTTTACTTAATGATGGGTATCTCTTCTAGGAGAGAAAGCGGTGCGACCATGGGCACTCTGGAGGAATGCTCTCACTCATGTGTGTGCCCGTGCCCACCTGTGATGCCCCCACAAACACTCAGACCTGCACACATGGGCGTTATCCCATTTGTCATTCCACCAAATGAATGTTCCATCTTCACGTTCGCGTTCATGCACCCTGGACAACTTAACCTGCACGTGGAGAAAGCCCATCCATCTGAGAAATTCTCAGGCATCTGAATTGTAAAACACATTTTATCTATCTGAACTCTTTCTGCAAATAGCAGCCGAATCAAGGTGACTCAGCTGTACTTTTTATTAGGATTCCTAATTCATATGGTACCAATGGAAAGTTTAATGGGTGCACAACAGGTTTGCACACCCTCTTGGAAAGCACATTGGCACTTGTAACGGGAGCACATTTCTCGTTGTATCTTACGTTGCAAACTGTTTGGAAAGTTAACTCCATCTTTTTCCTTTCCACTCAAGAAAACAATTCAGTGGATCCAGACAAGTAAGACTAAAGTGAAAGAGAAGAAGCAGGGGCACCCGGGTGGCTCAGCAGGTTAAGCCCTTGATTTCGGCTCAGGTCATGATCCCAGGGTCATGGGATCGAGCCTCATATCGGCCCGGCATGGAGCCTGCTTGGGATTCTCTCTCACCCTCCGCCCTCTTGTATTCCCCCTCTCTCTCTGTCACCCATTAAAAAAAAAAAAAAAAAGACAAAGGAAATCTATTGAATTGAAAGAAACTAATTCACCGGAACATTTACAAAAACGCTTGACTTTGCTGACGTACACATGATACTCCAAATTCAAATTATGTGCACTGTCATCGTAATGACTGAATTTTTGATAACCCTGCTGAAACATGAATTGCTCTAAGCCTTTCAAATTGTCTCCAGAGAAGCTTTTGGTAATTGATAATTTGGCGAATTGGTCACCCAAGTGAGGCAATCTGGCAAAATGTGCCGGGGACAGCGAAAGACACGGTAAATCCTGCCTCTGTCCTCGTGGTGCAGACCCTCCTGGCGACAGAGACATCGCCACACGAACAAAGGGTAGTAACAGAGAGGCACAGGTGCTCCAAGGCCACATGACAGAGGGACCTGAATGAATCAGAAAGGTGACCAGGGCGATAGGGAGAAGATGAAGCGAAGAAAGCCTGCACAGAGCCAGGGAGGGCATGCCAGGCAGCAGAGAGCCTGTCACAGGCCCTGGCAGTGGGCTCAGTGTGGCTCACTCAAGAAATGAAGGGCGGCCGGGGCGCCTGGGGGGCTCAGTCGGTTGAGCGTCCGACTTCGGCTCAGGTCATGATCTCATGGCTCGTGGGTTCGAGCCCTGCGTCGGGCTCTGTGCTGACAGCTCAGAGCCCAGAGCCTGCTTCGGATTCCGTGTCTCCCTCTCTCTCTGCCCCCACCCCCAGCTTGCGCTCTGTCTCTCAAATATGAACATTAAAAAAAAATTGTTTTAATAAAAAAAAAGGAAAGGTAGCTGACATGGCTTCAATGTGGTCCGAGGGGAGGAGCAGAAGGCAGGCCACTCGGGGCGTCCAGGCGGTCCAGAGAGGTGCACAGGCACTTGCCCTCTGTGACCTTGACCCGACAGCCAATGCCCGAAGGAGGTAGGGACACAGGGAGCGGGCCGAAACCACAAGAAAGGCTCCTGAGAGCTCTGGCGTTTTAAAGAAAAGCACCTTAGAGATAAGACGCCCCCAAGACGCACCACCTGGGTCGAGTCTGTCCTCTCTCCAAACGCTGAAAAAGACAAGCGGGAGCATTTAGTTGGGCGCCCACTTCTCCGCTCCTTGGGATTTCGATTCCTGCCTCCACTTGTGTGTTCGCGCGCTTGTAGAGGTTGTCGCGAAGGCTTGACGCTTTGTTTTCGCCCCCCTGGAACGACGGCTGCTCTGGTCCCCTCTCGCGGTTTGAATGGGAGAGTCCTCCGAAAACACAGAATAAAAGACAGCGGTAATTACATGTGTGGTTCAAAACGGAGAGCACTAAAATGGAAAATGCCGGCCTCCAGAATCGTAGAGCAAACCGGCAAAATAAATATATATTTTTCAGCTGAAGAGAAAATGAGCAGTGTCTCGGAATGTGACAGAAAGTTCATCTCTACGCCACCGGGCGGGAGCAGCGGCGGAGGCAGGGTCCTCAAACGGAGGAGAGAGCCATAGGCCCTTTAAAATCTCCTTTATCCTCTTATTTTGTACTATAAACCATAATGGAGATTTCATCAACTTGGCAGGAAATTGCAAGCTAATAAAAGAGCCTTGTTACAAAGATAAGAAGAAGGGAACGTCGTAAAAGACAGACACGGGCTGAGTTCTGGCTTTAGGCCCTTCTTTCTCCAGCTCTACAGGGACCTGAGGTTCATCAACTCAGTTAATGGTGTGGATGACCACCAATTTGTCCTTTCCTCCTCCTGTTCCTTCTTCATATTCCAGGGCGTTTCTGCCCATCGGAGGTGCCTTGCAAAGGCCAATCGGAAATGCATACAGCATTAAGTCTTGCAACGCTGCCTGTTCATTGGCTCCGTAAACGATACCCTGACGGAGGAATCAGACAGGACACGGCTTTAAAGCCAGCGTGGATATACCCCTTCACCCAAGGGAGCACCGGCTTGTTCCTTGTATCCTTCTGCCTCCCACTCTGGCTTCCAACTTACCTTATCACCAAAACATCGGCTCTATTTTTTTTTTTCCCTCCTCCCCTCTCAACGTTTGAGTTGGCTGTAAAGTAAGGAACCCGCCCATCAGGGCCACGCTGTTCCAAGTGTGGTCCTTGGACCGGCAGCCCCCGGGGACCGCTTTTGAATTTATTAGAAACGCCGATTCTCGGGCCCCTGCCCAGACCTACTGAATCAGAATGTGAACTTTCACAAGACTCCCAGATGATTCAAGTGCACGTAAAGTCCGACAAGTGCTCCGTGGAGAATCAGGAAACACGTGAGACCTCTCTCGGCCATGCTGGCATTGGATACTCAATCCTTCTATGGATTGGATCCTCAATCCAATCCTTTGGATACTCAAAAGGATTGGATGCTCAATCCTTCTATGAAAGGAAAGTGGGGTCCGAAAGCCCCGTGGGCACATTTGCTGTTGCACCTGCAGAGAGGTCCTAATCCTTGGACCGTGATCACTGTCGTACTAGACTTTTAAAGATTCAGAAACCATATAGGAGGCTAGAAGGTCTTCCGTCAGGTGCTCAAACCCTTTCTAGACGGTACCACACAAACCTTCAGTGTGCTTGATGTGGAAGTAGGGAAGTAAATAATGTTTCCCCCTAGAGGACCCCGAGACACACGCTGTTTCTTTGCACAGTTACATAAACATACTGCAGTGTGCTTGTCTTAATGTTTAATTTAGATTGCTGCCCCATTGATTCCACTGTGGCTCGGGCAGATGAGAGCAAACCAGATTCATGGTGCTGCCGTGCCACGGTCCAGTCGTCTTGAGTGTAGGAGAATGGCCACATCAGGGTTGTGCGCCTAATTAAGCACTTAGTCAATAACCCACTCCCTCTGGACTGAGCCATTTGCTTTATCCATTGCGGGAACGAGATCAAGCTGGGCAGTGAACGTGGGTAATTCATGCAGCAAGAACTCGTTTTAGGTGAGGCTGGATTGATGGGAATTGGTTGCTTCGGAGTCAGAGACGGCGGAGAGAAAGCGCTGTCTCTCCCCGGGCGATTCCAGCATTCCTCCACGAAGGCGAGGTGGGGACTGGGTCCACCCGCCAGGGGCGCGTGAGTGGGGCCCCCGGAGGGCCGGTGGGCACCTTGCCACGGTGGCCCCAGAGGTCTGGGAAGAGGCTCCATCGTTGGCGTGCACACAGCTCGCTGCCGGGTGATGCCTGTAATTGTTCTGCGGTGAGATAAGAACTCTGCGTTTTATCTGAGGTCTCAAGACAGCTTATTGACTGCACTGTCTTACTGCGCAGCACATAATAACGTTGTTAGGGGAAATGTCAGCGAAGGCACTGAAGGGTGGAAAAACATGAAATCAAATTTCTCCTATGACAATGGCTTGAATATTTGTTGGGTTTTCGCCTCCACCGAACGAGGCTGAGGATTCTTTTCAGGCTTATTGGCTCGGCCCCTGCACGGGGTTTGTCCAGCCAGCCTACCCAGCAGTCAACACGTTTTAACAAGCCCTCCACTCTTCCTGCTCTCAGAAAGGGGTCTGGAACAGGCGGATGCTGTCCCCGGCTCTTCACAGAGAAATCATTTCCATAACATCCCGAGCGTCCTAAGACTTCGTGTCGTATTTTTCCATCAGCCATCTGCTAGGGTGGATGTATCCACAAGACATCTTCCTTCGCTGGCGTAATTAAAAGAGATTCTCCTCTGCCGAACGTTGCGTTACATTTACATTCGGAAGTTATTTTGCTCTTTCTTTGCCCTTGCCCTGCAGGAATTGTGGGACTTCAAGTTAATAGGCTTTTAATGGTTCTGTGATAACTGTGATTATAAACTGTGAATCAGATCCGGGGAGCATCCGAGTTTCAGCTGCAGCTCAGGCAAAGATACCTCTGTTGCTTCTGATCCTTGGTTGAAATTTGGTTTTCCCTGTTTAGACAGCACCGTCCTTTAAAAAAAATAAAATAAAAAATACCTCGTTTGTTTCGCAATCGCAAAGCCTTTACCGACATCTTCCTTTTGATATATTAGCAGCATTTAGAAACACATCCTGTTGCTAAAAATTAAGTCTACACTTGCGTTTCCTGCTTCCTTTTTGAGGGGAGATGCTGGATTTATTTAAAACACATGCAACACGTTGGACACACACGCACGCACGCACGCACACACCGCCTTCAACTTTTCGCTGCCAAATATTTAGAAATAAATTTTTACTGTGTTCTCTGAACATATAATTACTGCTTTGAGGCTAGTTAATGAAAATATATTTTTCTTTGAAACGTGTTGGCTCTACTAAATGAGCCTTTCCTTGGGAGTCCACAGATGAATTGATTGTGAGCCTCCTTGAAAAAAAAAAAAAGGCATTCTGATCATTGTTGCCAGATGTCTCAAGCAAGCCTTCCAAGCTGGGGCTAGAGACACAGCCTTAAAATAGAAGGCACGGAGTTGCACCATCGGCCAATGAGCCCTTAGAGCAAATGAGCTCTCGCTTCTCATTGGTCGGAACATCTGTGACCTGTGCATGGACGGCCCAGGGTCGCGAGCACCTCTTGCTCTGGCCAATTACTGCTGGCATCTGAAAAGGCCACAAATAACAGCCCACAGTTTTTGCAACACTGCCTTGCAGAACACCTCAGCTCACTTCCTAGGAAAATCGCGGAGGGAGACCAGGGCATCATCCAGACAAAATAATCCCTGTGGTGGGAATAGTTCCACCAGGCAAAACCCTCGCTAGAGTTGGGCTCTAGAGAGAAGGTCTTCTTCTCAGGCCAGGGGGCCCTTACCTACAGGCCCTCCCTGGGGGAGAAATCAACTGGATTTGCTTACTGGGAAATCCACAGGAAGGAAAGCTGAGTGATTGAGCAGCAGGCAGCACCTCACCGCCTTCCCGAATAACCACGATCTCAAGTTGGAGGTTGCGATCACCATCAATTTTAAAAGAGGCATTTCGGGGGGCGCCTGGGTGGCGCCTGGGTGGCGCAGTCGGTTAAGCGTCCGACTTCAGCCAGGTCACGATCTCGCGGTCCGCGAGTTCGAGCCCCGCGTCAGGCTCTGGGCTGATGACTCAGAGCCTGGAGCCCGTTTCCGATTCTGTGTCTCCCTCTCTTCTCTGCCCCTCCCCCGTTCATGCTCTGTCTCTCTCTGTCCCAAAAATAAATAAATAAAAAACATTGAAAAAAAAATTAAAAATAAAATAAAATAAAAGAGGCATTTCGGGGGGCGCCTGGGTGGCTCAGTCGGTTAAGCGTCCGACTTCAGCTCAGGTCATGATCTCGCGGTCCGTGAGTTCAAGCCCCACATCGGGCTCTGTGCTGACAGCTCAGAGCCTGGAGCGTGTTTCGGATTCTGTGTCTCCCTCTCTCTCTGACCCTGCCCTGTTCATGCTCTGTCTCTCTCTGTCTCAAAAATAAATAAATGTTAAAAAAAATTTTTTTTTTTAATAAATAAAAGAGGCATTTCAACAAGAAGCCATGGGAAACGTGGAGCCCTAAAGGCCTGTTCATCTGTAAGGAACAAAGAAACACCCTAGGCAGAAGTCTCATCGACAAAGGTCAGCTCATGGCAACATAGGCCAGACTGGGCAGCCAGGAGCCCTTTAGACACTGCTCAACGGTGCTGCGGGACCGGCATCGGGACCAGAATTAAGAAATTACTATTGGCATCAAAGAGTAATTTGGTAGCAATAGCTCCCAAAGAGCCTTAAACATATCCATATTTTATGATCCTGCAATGTTACTGCCGAGAATTCACCCCAAGAAAATACCCATATATTTGCACAAAGATTTATCCCCAAGCATGCTTATTATACTATTTGTTAGAGAAAAAAAAAAAAAATTGAATCATAAAGTTGAACCCAATGGAGTCGTCGAAAAACATAGAATGACACAAAAGTGTTCACATTATATTGTCCATTAGAAAAGAAAGGTAGGGGCGCCTCGGTGGCTGAGTCGGTTAAGGGTCTGACTTCAACTCAGGTCATGATCTTGCGGTTCGTGGGTTTGAGCCCTGCATTGCGCTCTGTGCTGACAGCTGGGAGCCTGGAGCCTGCTTCGGATTCTGTGTCTCCCTCTCTCTCTCTCTGCCCTCCCCGGCTTGTGCTCTGTCTCTGTCTCTCTCTCAAAAATAAATAAACATTAAAAAAAAAAAAGGTAGGGGCGCCTGGGTGGTGCAGTCGGTTAAGCGTCCGACTTTAGCCAGGTCACAATCTCGCGGTCCGTGAGTTCGAGCCCCGCGTCAGGCTCTGGGCTGATGGCTCAGAGGCTGGAGCCTGTTTCCGATTCTGTGTCTCCCTCTCTCTCTGCCCCTCCCCCATTCATGCTCTGTCTCTCTCTGTCCCAAAAATAAATTAAAAAAAAAAAAAAGTTGAAAAAAAAAAGGTAAATGCATATATAGAATGATCTTCTTTTGTAAAAAAAATATATATATATTCATACTTATAGGAAAACAGAAGGTTACACGAAAAGTTTTAGGATTACTTGAATTTCTTTTTTTTTTTTTTTCCTTCACTGGGCTTTTCCAAATGCACATGTATCGCTACCGTGGTCAGAAACAAAATTAGAAGATTTTTTAAGAGAAGGTATGGGAAGGCAAGTAATTTATGATCAATGTCTTGGAACAGGTCAAGACCCAGCCAAGCAGAGGGCACAAAAATTAAGCTATAAAACACAGTGATGCATGTGATGGTCTACTAAGTACAAAGCTCGACTGGCTGTGGTCAAGTCATGAATTTGCATGTATTCCAGAAAAAGTATTTTGCAGGCAACGCTCCATATCGCGCTAGGTGCTGAAGATACCACGGTGCATAATCGGTGGTCCCTACTCTGAGGGCTTCCAGCCTGTCTGAGGAATGCATCCACGTTTCCATGGAAGCATTTCCATCCCACCCTTGTAGCAGGTGGAGAAATTCCCCCATCGATCTCGGTGAAATCTGCCTTAGTAAGCCTTCGCATTATGGGAAGTAAAATCAAATAAAGCTTAAAGCCTGCTAAAGCATGACACTTGGCCTTAACCTAGACTCTTAAACCAAGAGTGAGACCTTGAAGTCAGACAATGAGGAATAACGAAGTTCCAAGCTCCAGCAGCAACCCTGCTGAGATCTTGAAGCAGGAAGGCTAGAACCTGCTAAAAGGTCTCCATGGGCCCCTCTGAACACAACCGTGAAACGTTCAAAGCTTCCATTCTTGGGAATCAGACCCCAAAAGATAGACTGTGTTGATTTAAGATATTATCCTTCTGCTATGAAAAAGCTTTTGTCATGAGTTCCTCAATACCAGTGTTCATTTTTACACTAAATAGACCACCTGATACATTCTTCCTCAAAGGGGTTAGGGAAGGCCCCAAGGGCACCAGCCGAGTGGTCAGGCCGCGGTTCAGTCCTAGGGAACAGATCTTAATTTAAAGGGGTAGTGATGGGAGACTTGGAGACAGGAGGAACTGGGGGTAAAAAGGACATTTGTGGGGCATCTGGGTGGCTCAGTTGGTTAAGCATCCGACTCTTGATTTCAGCTCAGGTCATAATCTCATGGTTTGTGGGTTTGAGACCCACATCGGTGCTGACGGGACAGAGCCTGCTTGGGATTCTCTCTCTCTCCTTCTCTCTGCCCCTCCCCTGCTTGCTCTCTGTCTCTTAAAAAAAAAAAAAAAAAAAAAAGACATTTGGGGCTTCCCTCTCCAGCATCTATCATCGCCCTTCTTCCAGTAATAACCCCCATTGCTGCTTGTCACCACCATCAGTCCACCCAGGTTAGGTGGAGTTGATTCTGTCCTTCCCTCCAGCACTAGCCAATCAGAGCATCGTTCCCCTGGTGATACTCTTTGGCTCTGGGTGGGCACGTGAGGAAAGCAGGCCAATCAAAGTAAAGTAAATTCAGTTCTAAGACAGAGAAAGAATCTCCACGTTTCCTGACAAATCTGAACCCAAAAGCATGTGGGCGGGCATCTCTGCTGCCACCTTCCCACCTCCCGACCTCGACAATGAAGCCAACCACAGACAGGACCCACCCGGAGGGGCCGTGGGACTGTGGCTCCTCATTACACCCGCTGAACCTGCACCTGAAGCCAGCAATACCCTTGAACGAGCCAGTGCCTGAGCCAATAAGTGTCCTTCTTTCGGTGCAAAAGGAGTGAGGATTGAGGGAGAAGTGGAGAAAGAGAGAAGACTTGACCTCGTAGGCATAGGGGGAGGGGAGGGCCCATGGGAAAGGAAGGTGGTGGACAAAAAAAAGCACAGAACGCACTTCCTCTGAGATGGGGCAACCCTACCTGGGACCCGGCTAATGCCTTCAAAGCCCCAGAGTCTGCTGCCCAGACAGGGGCCACTCCACCTGCTTCCTCCTCATCCAAGTTCCTGGCCAGTCCCCTGCTGTCACCACCGCTGAGCACACCTCAGACACCTGTCACCCTTATCTCCTGCAGGTTGGACCTCTTGGTATGGATTTTGCCCAAGAATGACACTGTAGGAGGCTGAGCCCCAACTGGGGAGGGGAGGGAAGGAAGAATTCCTACTCCCGGGTCCCCTTGGTACCTGGTCTCCGTGCGCTTGACTCCAATCCCGGCCGCCGGACACACACGCTGGATTTGAACTCACCCCAAAACACCAACTGCCCCTCCCTGAAAAGGCTTTCTTTTGGCAAATTCCAGGACTTCCACGATGGCCCCACTGTTCAATCTATAATTTCTGCTCCCCCTGTGGCTGTCACAGATGGCCGCCGTAGACACAAATCCTAAGGTTGGGGTGATGTCTTCTGGCCCTAAGTGTGGCTTCCTTCTTGTTAACAAGACCTGCTCATTCGTTACCCACAGGGCCCAGTCTCTGTGTTTGGGGTTACAACAGGCAGGGTAATGAAGCTCAAACTTCTTTAAAAACTCTTTTGAAGAGCAAATGGCAGAAGGGCCGCCAATTCGACGTCATTGACAGAGTTGATTAAGTTCCATATTTATTTCCCTATTAGTCATCGTATCAAAATCATCAGTGTAAAGTTATATCTTTTTCTGTTCAAAATAGGCATTCTCGGGGCGCCTGGCCGGCTCAGTCAGAAGAGATTGTGACTCTCAAGAGATTGATCTCAGGGTTGTAAGTGCAAGCCCCACGTTCAGTGTAGAGATGACTTAAATAAATAAACTTTAAAAAAAAAAAAAGGCATTCTCATCCTGCATCTTTGTTGACCGTGTTGTTGGGATTGTGGCGCAAGGGAACTCTTGGGTCTGAAAAAATTGCCAACCTCTCTTCTAACCTAGTCCAGTGGAGTAAAATAGAACTTGAAAAAGCACATCCAGAGTTACCTGTCGTCTGTTCCCTAAGTCATCCTGGAAAGCAAAAGCCGCCTGAATGGCAGTATTGCCCGTGGTAAGAACGCAGCTTAGGTGTGGGAGGCTGGCTTGCGCCCCAGCACTGCCGTTTCCCAGGTGTGTGATCTCAGGCACCTTACTTCACCCCTCTGTGCCTCAGCTTCCTCATCTGCAACATGGGGATAGTTTTTTTTCAGTTTATTTATTTTGAGAGAGAGAGAGAGAGAGACAGCACGTACGCACACGGTGGAGGGGCAGAGAGAGAGAGGGAGAGGGAGAGAATCCCGAGAAGGCTCTGTGCTATGAACACAGAGTCTGACATGGGGCTCAATCCCATAAACCTCAAGATCATGACCTCAGCCGAAAAGATGTAGGTATTTAGAAACTCACCTCCATTTTGGGGCACCTGGGCGGCTCATTGGGTTAAGTGTCTGACCCTTGATTTCGGCTCACATCATGACCTTACCGTCCATGGGTTCGAATTCTCAAAATAAATAAATAAACTTTAAAAAGTAATAAATAACTAATTTAACAAATAGCGAAGTACCTGCCTGTTTGGGCTGTTGTCAGGATTAAAGTCACGGATACGGGTGAAAAGCCCAGAAAAGCTCCTGATCAGTAATTAGGCGTAAATAAACGCTAGCACGTTTTACCATATATCGCTGATTCTTCAAAGTGCACGGATCCTGTCAAGAAACCCATGGGACGGGGCGCCTGGGTGGCGCAGTCGGTTAAGCGTCCGACTTCAACCAGGTCACGATCTCGCGGTCCGTGAGTTCGAGCCCCGCGTCAGGCTCTGGGCTGATGGCTCAGAGCCTGGAGCCTGCTTCTGATTCTGTGTCTCCCTCTCTCTCTGCCCCTCCCCCGTTCATGCTCTGTCTCTCTCTGTCCCAAAAATAAATAAACGTTGAAAAAAAAAATTTTTAAGAAACCCATGGGAACACAGCGGTGGCTGAGGACCCAAGGAAGAAGCGACCTAGGGAGTCAGAGGTGGGCGGGGCCAGAGCTGGGGGCTCCGCCCGGGTCTGGGTCTCCGGAAGGCTGTCCACAGGGCCAGAGCTCTCAGATGTAAAGGAGGCTGTGGCGGACGCAGAGGCAGCGGCTTTCCACGCCAATCTGGGGGTCCCCCCAAAAGATGTCCTGGTTCCCAAGGGCTCTCCCAGGCCCTGACCTTAGATACCGTCTCTTATTCTCCTGTCCGCTCTGACCCGAGATCTCCTACCGCTGTTTTGGCCATCCACCCTTTTTAAGACTTGAAGATGGTGGGGTGAAGCGGGTGGCACGTAGGCAGGGTAGGGGTGAGGAGGGGCGCTGTGCAAGAGAGGACCCCCAAGCACCGAATGGGAAGTCTGGAAGTTCCAAGGCAAATGGGGATTCTGTCCAGACTTGCTGATGGAAAGCCTTGCTTCAGTCTGAATTCATGTCTTCCAGAAAAATCACCAGCAATGACAGGCTCCTCGGTGTGGGTTCCAGCCACAGGCCAATGATTGAGCTTCGCGGAACCGGGGTAAGGGAAAGAATGACAGTCCAACATCTTCTTTTTCCGCACGCAGACTGTAATCAGCTCCCTTCAAGGTCATCCTGGAACACCAAGGACAGTCCAGACCCCTCCCGGCTCTCCTCAGTAATGGACAGAAGCAATGGTGCAAATAATCTGGCCAAATGGTGGGTAATCCAAAAGCCATTTCGATTTGGCCCTGGGAGAAGTCTCCACGTTCATTCTGAGCGTGGGTGTATGCGATCCTCCCTGCCAGATCTGGGGCGTGCAGTGGGGTCTGGGCATACGTATCCTGAGATCAGGCTGCACACAGAGGAAGGCGTCTTCAAGCCACAGTGGCACAGGCTGTGGTCACTGCAGAGTTCAGACGACAGTGTGGCACGTTCCAGAAGGGATCTGTGCGGGGGTTCTCCATGTGCCCCTGGCCCATTACCCGTGCTTCTCAGGCCCTGCTGACAGCTTCCCCTTTGCTGTCTGGCTTCCTGGCAGGTTCGAGTGACAGGAGATGGGACCAAGGAAAGGAGAGGAAGCACAGGCATCCCCTCCTGCTTCCTTCCTGCTCTGGCAGTTTCTCCAGTAATCTTTGCTTCCCCCCACCTCCCCCCTGGCTCCAGTGCTCACTGGGCTCCAGGAACACCATTCTCTCTCTCTTCACTCTTTCAGCCCCGGAGAGGTGACAGAGTCTTGCCATCCCATGTGGGACCTTTGCCTGCCCATACCTCCCTGAGTGGTGCCTTCATTAAACTGTTTTCGTTAGGGGCTCCTGGATGGCTCAGTCGGTTAAGCATCTGACTTCGGCTCGGGTCAATGACCTTGTGGTTCAAGAGTTTGAGCCCTGCATCAGGCTCTGCGCTGACAGCTCAGAGCCTGGAGCCTGCTTTGGATTCTGTGTCTCCCTCTCTCTCGGTCCCTCCCCCATTCACACTCTGTCTCCCTCTCTCTCTCCAAAATGAATAAACATTAAGAAAAAATAAAGTGTTTTCATTAAACCGTCTGGGGCAAGCTGTTTCCCACCAACCTCTGATGGATAGACAGTGGGAGCAGAAAGGGCTGTAGTTGGGGTTGGGGACCTGGGAGGGTTTACTAGAGAGGCAGCTAAGTGCCCACCTGGAGCACAGCCCCTCACTAGACCTCACGGAAGCCCCCCACCCTTTTAGGTTCAGAGGCCACCTGACTCTGCTTGGCCCGCTCCTCATTTGTCAGTTGGTACCAGGTACAACCCACATAGATCTCCATCCAGTGTCGGAGGCCAACTTGTCTCTTCCTTGCGGTCATCTGGGATGATGGGGTCCTCCAGAGATGACTGACCTCCCTTGGAAATGGATATATCAAATTACAAAAGGAGCCACTTAGCCAACCTCCTTGACTTTTCCTCCTCCTGAGACACTTCTCCAATTCTGTCTTCTCAAAACTGGGATTGGGATTTTATAAGAAGGATTTTTTTTGGGGGGGGGGGTGTCAATCACTGGATCCATGATTTGACCCAGACCTTATTGTCTAGAATCATGGTCCAAATTCTTCCTCATTAGCCTGTTCAGCTTTCTGGTTTTCTGTTGGTCAACACCATGGGCTGCTGCCACTTTGCCTCTGTAATGCTCTATTTGATTGTTATTTTGTTGATGGACAATCCGGTTGTTTCCAACAGTTCTTCTTCTTCTTTTTTTTAATGTTTATTTATTTTTGAGAGAGAGAGAGACAGAGTCTGAGCAGGGGAGGGGCAGAGAGAGAAGGAGACACAGACTCCGAAGCAGGCTCTGGGCTCCGAGCTGTCAGCACAGAGCCCGACGTGGGGCTCGAACTCACGAACTGTGAGATCATGACTGGAGCCAAGGTTGGCCACTTAACCAACTGAGTCACCCAGGCACCCCTGTTTCTGATAGTTCTTAAATCTAGTTATTTTCCAGAGTTCCCTGCCCCTGTGAATGGTATCACCATCCCTCTAGTTCCATACATCAAAGACTTAGGAGCCATCGACATACCTTTCTCTCCTCTGCTCCCCAAATCCAAGCCATCCCCAAGTCCTCGCATATCTCTCAAATCCATCCATCTCCTTCTTTCCAGTTGGTCTTCCAACAACCTGGTTGAAGCAATCACTATTTCTCAAGTGGGTGCCTGCCTCATTCCAGGAATCCCTGTATCTACACTGCCCTCTGCACCCAAGCCATTCTGCACCCCATAGGTTGGAAATGTGAATCAGACCATGTCAACTGTTAAAATCACTTTGGTGATTGATAGACACATAGATGGATAGATAGATAAAATCCCATCAGTGGCCACCCTCACACAGCATAAAGACAATGTCCCTCACAGGGCCCACAAACTCCTGACTGCTCTGGTCCCTGGTTTTGTCTTTGGCTGCATCTCATACCATCTTCCCCCTCCCTTTCTGCACCCCCCTCCACCAACCACATCCTGTGACACCACATGGCCTTTGTGCACTGCTCTGCCCCACACCCACCTCGCCCCTATGTCTACCCAACGCCTGTCCATCCTCCAGATCTTAAACATCACTTCCTCCAGGTCAAGTTAGTTCCCCCAGTTTTGTGTAGAAACCTGAACTTTTCTGCAATGCACCTGTCACAGTTTGTAATATGTCATGTATTCATGCCTCCCCTGTAGACTATTTGCTCCATAAACCCAGGAATTATCCCTGGTTTTGCTCTTTCTACCACATCCCTAACTCCTCTTACATGACAGGTGCCCCATAGTTTGAATGAACCATGTTTTCTCTATTAAAAATGCTACAGGGGGAAGTTTTGAGTCAACGTGGCAAATTTATCACACGTTTCTTCTGGAGACCCTCCAATGAAGGGATTTTTCAAAAGTGTAGACCCATAAGAACAGGAACAAAGAGAACTAAAGAGGAGACAATAAGAAAAGAAAGACCTCAGCAAGTTTTTGGTGTGTAGAAAGCAGGTGGAGAAGTAGTAGCTGCTGTAACAAAGAGCAGCCGCTATATCCCAGGTGCCGATGGAAAGGTAGCCAGGTGACAGAGAGCCTGGGACCCAGAGTCCTGGGGACACAAATATTGTGGAATATGGGGGGCAGGGCAAGGCAGGGGCTGAAAATACTCATTGAAAATCTGTAGCCAGAGGGCTAAAATCTCACCCCCTTCCCACCCTAGGTAGCCAAGCAAGGGCTTTTTCCATTTCTACTCGGATACCAGCACCTGCAGAAGAGCAGAGGCTTCTCCTCTGGAGAAAGCCAACGGAGGGTCTCCACAGGGGGGAGATGAGGCATGGGGGTAAGGGAGGCACAGGACTAAAACGGGGCAGTTCACTGAACATCTAATAATCTGCGGGTTCACGGAAAAGCCCTCAGGCACAGAGGTTGCGGCTTTTCACAGCTGGAAGTCAGCCTGAGCCCAATGATTGGTCCCAGGACATAGGCAGGGACAGACAGTAGGGACAGACGGTGTCCACTACAATAAACAAATGCCATGTGGGAGCCTCGATTCCATCCTGGGTCAGAGAAGGAAGAAAGGCATCTCTAAAGGATGAGTGTAGAATGTTGGAGAAATTCAAATACGGACTCTGTATTGGGCTTTGTCACACCAATGTTACATATCTTTCAGTGATAAAAGTATTGTGCAAATATAGGCAAATGTCCTTGTTCCTGTAAGCCATGCTGAAGTATTTAGAAGAGCTGCACCTTTCAAATAGCCATCAAAGGAATTATACACATACAGATATATATGTGTGTGAATGTACCCATAGATGGATGGATGGATACTCCACGCATACATACATACATACACACATAGACAGGTGGGCAGAGAAAAGGAGGGAGAAGAAATCAGGGGGAGCCAGTGTGGCAAAATGTTAACAATAATGAGACTAGGTATGGGGTATTCACTGTCCCATTCTTTAGTTTTTATACTAGGTTTGAAATTTTTCAAAATAAAACAATAGAAAGAATCCCAGAATAAGATCCCTCAACAGCAACAGTAAAAGGGAAAACCAGTAACAAAGGTACTTTATAGGATATTGAGTACAAGTGCTTCCCAATCCAGATTTTTATTCCCAGCCAAACCATCTACCAAAGTAGTCGGGGCAAGAAAAAATATTTCTAACACTCTCTCTCAAAAATAAATAAACGTTTTAAAAATTTTTTTAGAAATGGGGGTGCCTGGGTGGCTCAGTCAGTTAAGCGTCCGGCTTCGCCTCAGGTCATGATTTCACAGTTCGTGGGTTTGAGCCCCGCATCGGGCTCTGTGCTGACGGCTCAGAGCCTGGAGCCTGCTTTGATTCCGTGTCTCCCTCTCTCTGCCCCTCTCCTGCTCATGCTCTCTCTCTGTCTCTCTTTCTCTCTCTCCCCTCTCAAAAATAAACATTAAAAATTTATATTTATATTTATATTTATATAAATATATTTATATATATTAAATATATATTATATTTTTAAAATATTATATATTATATATTATATAATATATATAAATATATATTTATATATATATAATATATATAAATATATACATTTATATTATATATTTAATATATATATTTATATTATATATTTAATGTATATATAAATATATATTTATATTATATATTTAATATATTTAATAATATATAATATTATACTATATATTTAAATATTTAAATATTACTTAATAATATTTATATAATAATATAAATATATATTAAATATATATTTATATAAATATATTTATATTTATATATACTATATCTATATTTATATTTCTAACATATGAAATATGTTAAATATAATATATATATTTAATATATATATGTTAAATATAATATATATTTAATATATATATGTTAAATATAATATATATTTAATATATATATGTTAAATATAATATATATTTAATATATATGTTAAATATAATATATATTTAATATATATATGTTAAATATAATATATATTTAATATATATATGTTAAATATAATATATATTTAATATATATATGTTAAATATAACATATATATTTAATATATATAAATATATATTTATATGTATATTTAATATATTTAATATTATATAATATTATAATATATATTTAAATAATATTTAAATATTATTTAATAATATTTATATAGTAATATAAATATATAATAATATATATTAAATATATATATATTTATATAAATATATTTATATTTATATATTTATATTTATATTTCTAACATATGAAGGAGGTCAACATTTTTATCTCCCCATGTACCTTTTCTCAGAAAGTTAGCAGAAGATATGCTTCAGACAACAAAGATGGGATGCAGGAAGGAGGAAGGGAAAGAAAAGAAAGCCCAGGATGGTGGAAAAGGGAAGCCACGGGATGCAGAGGTGCAAGAAAACCCCGACGCAGGCTTGAGCGGGAGGGCGCTGTGCTTTTGGGAAGAGGGAAAACAGGAAAGACTGAAACAAAACAAAATAAAACTCTCCCCGGCCTGCTCAGATGGGACTCATCATTGGGAAACATGTAGCAGAGCTTTAAGGGAAATGTAATGACGACCCATAGAAAACCCGGAAAATGTAAAATCGATGCTGTTGTTATTTCCAGAAGAAAATGAGGAGTGTTCCAGAAGAGAGACGAGGAACAAGAACATGTCTGCCTCAGCAGTTAACAATATTTGTAATGTTATAATAAAGGAAACACTGTTTTTATTTATTTATTTATTCAAAACTGTGTGGGCGTGGTGATGGGGAGTGTGTGCAAGGAAAGGTAGGGAGTTGTTTATAATTACGTCCTCACCTGTCCGATTTACCATGCCTGAAATTCAAAAGATCACATAAAAAAGTGGCGAAATCAAGAAACGGCTGCCAAAATTAATTGCAAACAGAGGCTCAAACGGGAACGTGTGCATTAGTGTTCATAGCATTACTCACAGTGGCCAAAAGGTGGAAACGGCCCAAATGGCCATAGATAGGTGCATGAATAAGCAACATATGGCATATACATGCAGTGGAATATTATTCAGCCTTTAAAATGGAAGGACATTCTAACACCTGCTACATGGGTGAAACTTGAAGACACTATGCTAAGTGGCATAAGCCAGGGACAAAAGGACAGATAATGTGATTCCCCTTGTCGGACATACCTACGTTGGACAAATTCATCGTTTACCAGGTGCTAGGGGGAGTGGGGAGTCACTGTTTGATGGGTACAGAGTTGCCTTTTGGGGCAGGCAAAAACTTCTAGATGGTGGAGATGGTTGCACAACATTATGGGTGCGCTTAGTGCCACGAAAGAAAATGGTTACAGAGTAATAGCTGTGTGAGAATGATATTCAAAGTCACGGTGGCAAAGAGCAGGAGAAACAGCCGAGTCGCGAGCGCTTTTGCCACTAGGAGGTGAGGCGCGGGGAAGAAGGGAGGGGTGTGGCAAGAGACAGCTGCTGGTCATGAAAGCCCTTGTTGTGCTGTTTTAAGTTGCTGGTGTTAACATTATACGGGGCTTACCGCCAGCCGCCTGTGTTTTAGATACTTTGTATATATGTTCTTTAACCCTCTACCACCAAGAGGCAGGTGTCTCCCGGGTCCCGCTCTCAGTCCTCGCTGCCTCTCCCTGCACGTCTCTTATAGTGATCCAAGTCAAAACTAATTTGAAAAAGATGCTGCCGTGAATATCCTGGTATACATATTTTATGTGCTGGTATGAGAACATCAGATTCCTAGGAGTGAAGTATCCCTAATTTTTATAAAAGACAAAACAGGGTGTCCAGCCAGTGAATGGAGACATAAAAGTTAAGAATGTTGCTGATGCGGATGTTATGTTCCTTGTAGAACTGAGCACTGAAGCAGATGACTCGCCTCTGTATTCACGTTTTTTAACAGGTCTCCCCAGTTTTTGTAGCACCCCCCCATTTCCCCTCCACCTCTCCTATGACAGTGATCATTATAATGGTACCTGGGGAATGAAATAAATATAAGGACAATGAGCATCGAAAGGGTAAATCGAGCTTCCATTAGAAAGAGAGACAAATAGGGGCGCCTGGGTGGCGCAGTCGGTTAAGCGTCCGACTTCAGCCAGGTCACGATCTCGCGGTCCGTGAGTTCGAGCCCCGCGTCGGGCTCTGGGCTGATGGCTCGGAGCCTGGAGCCTGTTTCCGATTCTGTGTCTCCCTCTCTCTCTGCCCCTGCCCCATTCATGCTCTGTCTCTCTCTGTCCCAAAAATAAATAAACGTTGAAAAAAAAAATTAAAAAAAAAATAAAAAAAAGAAAGAGAGACAAATAATTTTGCAGTTGAGAAAACATGTTGACATATTATTTCTATAGTGAAAATAGTTACATCACAATTCTAAATTACATTTCCATTTGAAACAGAGTCGATTTGCACCACCTACTGGAATACATAGCTCTATATAGTCCAAGGTTTCAAAATTGGGAATCCGTTTTTGAGAATTTAGAGTTACGTTCTCGGTTATCTTTAAGAGACCAGTCCCTTTGATATGTTGGAAATGCCAAGTGCTAATTTACTTCAGGGACCATTTTCTAAAACAAACTCTCTTTAGAAGCCAAATTTAATCATCCGGCTAAATTAACAAATTGTACAACTGCTTATAAAAATAAAATGATTAAGCCAAATACATCCACCAAAGAGATAAAAATGTAAATTAGAAGCAAAACTGAAATCGATACACATTATCAGTTGCTAACTCACTATGAAAAAACAAGATTCAAGCAGACAACTGGAAAATGGCAGAAACAGAAGCAAACAGGATAATAAACAGAACATAACTCAACGTTAATTAAAAAAGAACTCGCCCAATGAAAATTTGATAGTGTTTTTACCCAAAGTAATAATCATTGTCAAGGCTTAATTATGGCTGAACGTCAACACACAAAGTATTCATCTTTAAGCTCTTTGACGCTGTAAAGGAAGCCCCAACAAGAAAAAATTCCTTTTTCATGACAAACTACTTCAAGCAATACATTTCTGAATATACAGTAGCAAGATTCACTGTCGTGTAATTGACAGAGATTCGGGAAAAAAAATACCTCTACAGTATCTACTATCTAGATGCAATTGCTTTAGAATAGAAGGCTACATTTATTACATTTTAATTTCTTAAAACTTAGGATAGCATTTCACTTGTTTTATGGGTATTTTGTCTGAAAATGGATTCTGTTTTTAGATGTCAACTAACTGAAGCATCAAACATGCTGGCAAGATACAGTTACAAATACATCCCCCCAAATGGTGTGCAAGTAACCACCTGATGTAAACCCTAAGCACAGAAAGACCTTGTGTGATAGCAACCGACTCATCCATAATCTTCTTTGCCATTGCAGGTGATGTGTGCGCGACCAGCCTGTTTGCGGTGATAAATGTCCCGTGCAAGGTTGCCGGAAGGTGTTTCTTTTCCTTTAGTTCACTGCCGGTGCGATTTCATTGCTGGAGGTTCTCATCTGCATTGGAAGGCTCGGTTGTCTAATTTCTGTATCTAAGCTCAAAGCCGTTCACTGAGGATACAGAGAAAATTCTTACCAAGCCAACAGAGGCCTTTCCTGGTCAGAAAGCACCTGTCTCTCCAGTCCCACCTGCCATCTCGAGCTCCTGGGGCTTCTGCCCCTAGCCTCAGCCCTGCCTTTCCTTCTGTGCCCAGCCCTGGCGCTTCTCCCCACTGCCACCAGGGCTTTGCCTCTGCTTTTCCCTGTGCCTGGAATTCTCTTCTCTCCCCTCATTGGCTTAGTTACTTCTTCCCTGACTTTCCCGACTGGGTCAGTTCATAGTGGCAAATGTGCATTTTGGGGATACTTACCTGGATTTTCTGCATGCCTCCACTAGACTGTTTTCACTTACCTGTGCATACCACCTGCACGTAGGAAATATGGAATGACTCACTCCGATCAGGGCCAGAGAGTCACCTGCTCTGGCCCTTGTCTGGCTACATACCTCACCAGAGAGAGATGAACCCACCCGGAGCTCCCGGCAGCCTGCTATAACAGCTCCAAGCCTGCTCTAGGGCCCATGCAGGCTGCTCCCCAAGCCTGTCCCCCAAAGGACCTGGTGTATCCACTCCTATGCCCAAGGGGTGGGTGAGGGGCATACTGTTAGGTCAGAGGATAGAAGGTAGTTTAATAGTTGCCAAGGGGTGGCTGTGATGAAGGTGTATTAGTCAAGGAAAGAGGGTAGAATCTGTTTTATTTAATAATTTGTTGGCTTAACACATAACTTGAGATATTTGGCTGTATGCTATGCAGACCTCCGTTTGTAATTTTCCCTACACCCTGTCAACCACCTCCCCCCCCAAAAAAAAACCAGACACAGGACTATTTCGTGCATATCTGAGAATAAACTTTACCTCTCACTTAATATCAGGATGATCCCCTTTATCCCATCTGAAATCTGAGTTCAAAGGAGAAGTGACTCTTAAAGTCAACAGAGAGATAAATATTTAATGCCAAAACTCCTTGATAAGCATAATGAATGGGGACGGGGGTGGAGGGGGGCAGGGATAAACAACTGAAATCATTCGGTTTGAAAACATGCTCCAAAATCATTATGTGATGCTAAAATATTAAAAACTATGTTCTTTGGGTCAC
The DNA here is from genome assembly GCF_018350175.1 of Felis catus. NCBI lineage: Eukaryota > Metazoa > Chordata > Mammalia > Carnivora > Felidae > Felis > Felis catus. The sequence goes on from NC_058378.1 coordinate 81,154,601, forward strand.
GGGACAATGCATTTTCTTGACTTTTTGCATTTTACTCTTTGACTTTTCTAACGTAACAGTGCTTACATTTGTAATGAAAACCTTCTTTTGAAAAATCAAGTTACTACTCTATTGCATTTACAAAATGTGAACATTTCACCAAAGCTCACCATCTTCTTTGCTATCCTTCACATGGAAGAAACAGTAGGAATTTTCTGCCCACGTTATTAATTGCAGAGGCAAAACCCCTATCTTCTCAGAACTCGGTGGGAAAGGACTGTGGCTTATCTGACATTGGATGAAGCACAGAGTCACATACAAGCTTCGTTTCTAGGTTTAAAAAATGTGTCGCCTGGGGGCGTCTGGGTGGCTCAGTTGGCCGAGTGTCCAACTTAGGCGAGGGTCCCGGTCTCACGGGTTCGTGAGTTCGAGTCCCCTGCTATAAGCACAGGGCCTGCTTCAGATCCTCTGTCCCCCTCTCTCTGTCCCTCCCTGCCCACACTCTCCCTCTCAAAAATAATTAAAAACATTAAAAAAGAAGAATGGTTTAGTTAATAACCTAGGAAGAACTAATCACCTCCCTTCCCATGCCCCACCCCTCCCACCAAGTCCCTCGCACCGTGCGTACCTGTCAGTGGGGTGACACTCCTGCCCCTGCCCCCTCGCCTGGCCTGCTCCCGCCTCCACCCTTTGGCAAGCATTTTTCCTTCACCATCTCACGCTCTGCCCAACCTTCCAAATCCCCCCGAGCGCCTCAGGCTCCAGAGCCCTTCCTGACCACCCTCCACCCTCACCCCTCCCAGCCAAGTGGAATGATCACATCCTGGAAGTTCTACCACACCTGGGAACTTCTCCTTTTTCAGGGCTCACATTTTTGCCTGCGACTCCTGAGTACTTGCTACGGCCCTTATCCTCTCCCCAGAACTAGATCAGAGGCCCGTGTTGCGTTACTGTCTTCAGCCCAGCACTGTACCTAGGACTCAGTGAGTGTCTGAAATTAACGAAGCATGCCTTGTTTGATCAACCCCAGCGTTTCTTTCAGAACTGCTCAGGGTTCTCTTGAGAAATGTGTCTTTTCAGAGCCAACTCAGCAGACTGACTTAAGACAGTGACTGACGGGAGAAAACGGCCAGAAAAATGCAACAGGGAAGATTAAATTAAAAATGGATTCTAAATAAAAATTAAATAAAAAAAAATAAAAATTAAATTAAGAATGAACCAATTTCAATAATAATTGGAGGAAGGGGAGGGTCGGGGGCAGGAGGCAGACGGGATGTGTGTTGGCAACTGTTCAAGGCGGGTGATGGTGATGGGTGAAAAGGGGTTCGCCTTCCCATTCTCTCTACTTAGGTGTACCTTTGAAATTTTTGTGATGGAAAGATCTGAAGAAGAAGGCAAAGGAGGAAAAGCAGCAGCAGCTGGCTTGCAGACTCAGAGGAGGCCCCAGGCACAGGTATGAGAGACAGGATTGGGATACAGGTCTCTCTTCCTCTGGGTACCATCCTTCGCTGTGGCTGCGCTTCTGTCCTCCAAGCTCCTGTCCCCGCCGAATCTACACTCGCCTCCACTCATTACATGGTGTTCACGCTCAGACCTTTGACCCAAGTAACACCATCCCAGGCCCTGCCTCTTGAGTAATGTCCCATGTTCTAGAACATTCCCCGGGTGAGAATGGGGGCCCCTCAGAGCTGGGCTCAACTTCAACTAACCCGGTTGGCAAACCCTAACCCGTGTGTGTGATAAGCCGCACACTGAGCTCTTCTGGGACATAAAGTCCTTGATGTTTCTTAAATCACACCAAGTAGAGTCCCCTGTGAGGAAGGATTTGCCACAGGTCCCAGGAGACATCTCAGTGGAAATGTCTCCGCTCCGGAAGCCTTCCTGTGGCAGGTGGAGGCCAATGCAGATCACCCTCTGCCCAGAAAGATTGGTTCCATTCTAAATGACCCCTCTGAGGATTTTCCCCGTGGCTGCGATCCTCCCATGAGTCACTGCAATTGCATATAAACATTCATCGCACACAAAGCATTGTAGCACTTCCATACCCCAGTCTTTCCGAAACAATTCACAGCATCCACACTGGTGATGTGCACCCAGTTTTAGGGATAAACAAGCCTAGATCTTCCAACAGGAGACCTCAAGTTTCTCCGCCCCCTGCCTTCTTGTGCTGTCTCTTTCCTACTTGCAGACCATTAAAAGAATGATATTTGTAATGTAGATGAGGCCAGTCTTTTTGTACAATGTTGACAGACAAGAGGAAGATTCCAGAGAGAAATGCCACAGCAGCAAATGAATATAAATGATGCTTTTCCACTTTGTGCTTATAAAATGCCTTTTGTACCAGAATCTCAAAGCTCTCCAGGAAGCAAAGCTTTCACTGGCACTTTCACTCAGGGTAAACGTGAATGGTCAGAGCCACTCAAGTCATTTGTGATAAGAACAAAAGTCCAGACCCTTTTAAAATGCAATATCCTTGCCTTCTGGGTAGTAAACACATGTATGTAGATGGATAATGACATCTGTGGATTCTGGCTTCATTTCCTAGAGAGGAAAAATGTAAATAAATATGTAAAAAAATTGTCATATGTGGCTAACACCCATGGTTCATCTGGTGGTTTATCATTCAGCCCGACCTTTACATGCAGTGGATTCTATTACTGGGTGCCTTGTGACTGCACGACACCGAGAAAGTAAAATGCCCATGCGAAGACAAATACAGAAATGTTTAGTAAAAAGGTCTGTCCCGTCGGTGGCTTTGACATCTGACACTTTGGCACCTTTTGTTGTCTCCACTGGAAGGCTCCTTGTAAATGCTTAATAGCTCAGCGATTCATTAGGGTCTGCAAAGGCCAAGCCCTTAACTAGAAAGGCAGAGAGGGGGACCCACAGGCAGAGCCTGATTGAGGGGATTGATTTGAAGATTCATTTGAGAATTCCTTCCTTCTCACTCTTAGCCGAGGGTCCGTGCACAGCAGGGACCACCACTTGGGCTCCAGCCACCGAGTTGCCTGAACAGCAGATGTTTAGTGACTTTGAAACTGTTCCTAGGCTTCATTTAGGGTGAAGATCAGCTTCGGAGGATAAAACTCACAAAGACTAAGAACGTTCTTGCTGTGAAGGTAATACCTAGCAGAGACAGCCTGCCCCTACAATCACTTGCATTGTATTCTGAAAGCCAAAACGAATAGCTTACAAAAGAAGTTGAGTTCTTCCCGTATCTAGAAAAGCAACTCCTTCAAGTGCCATCAAAATGGTTTCCAAAGAGTTTCAAACAATTTGCCTAAATGTTATTACTCTACAGAACAGCACTTAAATAATTATCACCTAAATTAAATAAGGTATCGTGTAGTTTCAACCAAGAGGGTTTTGCTATATTACGCTGGTAAATTGCACATCAAAGTTTGCATTGTCTTAGACTTTAAAATTCTTCTTCTCTTGTTAAAGCGTAAAGGAAAATACTGCATAGATCATTAACTTGATAACTATCCTTGACTTAAAGAATAGCTGGCAAGTGGTGTTAGGTACCATGGTGTGCCTAAACAGTCTTTCTAAAAACAGCGGTCTATAAACTTTCTTATCACACATGATTATTGCTTCAAAAAATGTTCTGGACGTGCAGCCCCAATGTCTGTGTATTTACTTACTTGTAAATGACCCAGTCACAGTAGCACATTAACATGAAAACACAAAAGTAGAAAACAATATTTAAAATATTTGTGTTTTACGTGTTGACTTCAAACTGGTTCTGTTCCACTAATATTCTTTTTTTTTTTTTTTTAATTTTTTTTCCCCAACATTTATTTATTTTTGGGACAGAGAGAGACAGAGCATGAACGGGGGAGGGGCAGAGAGAGAGGGAGACACAGAATCGGAAACAGGCTCCAGGCTCTGAGCCATCAACCCACAGCCTGACGCGGGGCTCGAACTCACGGACCGCGAGATCGTGACCTGGCTGAAGTCGGACGCTTAACCGACTGCGCCACCCAGGCGCCCCTCCACTAATACTCTTTAAACGAGAGTAAAGTGGTCACACGATTTTATTTTTGTGGCTCTTGGTGGAAAACTTTGTGATAGAACAACTTGAAGTGTCCTTCTAAGTTCAGTTTATTTTAAAACTCAGTTCAAATGGCTGCCGTTACTTAAAATATCTCAAGAGGCAAGTAAATAGGACTGAATCACATGGTTTCAGAGCTTACCAAGTCCAACTGTTCATTTCACTTGTAGCCTTAGACGATGCAAACATTGTAGCTAAAATTTGGTTACATTTCCAACTTCTTTGGGTCCGTCAGTCTTTTGCAAACCAATTACATGGTGTCAAGGAATAATTCAGATCTATTAAGTTAGTTGTTTTGCATGCAATTTGTTTACCCCTAGGTGAGGAAGAAAGGTCAACAGACTGTTGTCAAGGAGCAAAATTTAAAACAGGATGTATAAGAGAAAGCAGAAAGGAAGACACCTGCTGGCAGCTGGGAATAGTGAACTTTGCAGGCGCATGTTTGGGGTAAACAAATCAGTTGGTGGCTGACAAAGAGGTCAGTCTGGGCATTCTAAGAACGCCAATGAGTGGTATTGAAGAAAACAATTACCACGTGGATAGGGTTTTCACAAGCCTTCAGGGTGTGCAGGGCAGGCTTGCCTGGTTTCTGGTCTCTGTACTTTGTCTGCTCTGCTGTCTCCCTTCCCTCCCACACCGCCTTAGGTAAAACAGATCCAAACCATTGTCCTCCTTAGAAGTCCTCAATACACTTGTTTCCTTTTTAAAAAAATTTTTAGCGTTTATTTTTTAGAGAGGGAGAGAGAGGGAGGGAAAGAGAGAGAGTCAGGGGGGAAGGGGCAGAGAGAGGGAGACAGAATCTGAAGCAGGCTCCAGGCTCTAAGCTGTCAGCACAGAGCCGGACGCAGGGCTGCACCTTGTGAACCACGAGATCATGACCTGAGCTGAAGTCGGACGGAGCCACCCAGGCACCCCCCTCAATAAATTTAAAACAAACTCCATTTGGAAGAGTTTCAAAGGAGGTGAGAAATTTCAGCTCTCAAGTTGACTGTGTGGAAATGAGTTTTTTTATACACAGTATAGGTCAGTTTTAGCAACAAAATCACAGAATGTTGGAAAGATTTGTAAACATTTATTTTCCAAAATGCTCTCTAAGGTTTTGTTTTTGTTTTTGTTTTTTAACCAATGACTTTTCTCACTCGCTGTTCAGACACCACCTTTATCTCGGAGGAATAGATTAAGTCTGTTTATTTTTGTGAAATTTTCTCCGAAAACATCCTAATGACAGCTATGTGCCATCACAGAAAAGGTGAGGAAATGTGGGACACTTTTTATAAAATATTGTAACTCATTCTTTAAGCTCGACAATTCTTTTTTTCTTTAATTTTTTTTTCTTAACGTTTATTTATTTTTTTGAGACAGAGAATGAGCGGGGGAGGGTCAGAGAGAGAGGGAGACACAGAATCCGAAACAGGCTCCCAGGTGTCAGCACAGAGCCCTACGCGGGGCTCCAACTCACAGACCCCGAGATCACGACCTGAGCCGGAGTCGGACGCTCAACCGACTGAGCCAACCAGGCGCCCCTCGACAATTCTTCTAAGTGTTGCAAGATGATCTGTGAACTGTGTTTGGTACGTGAGATTTTCGAGATCACCCCTCATCACAGAATTCTGAAAAGATTCTCCTAATGGCCTTGTTTTGTCATGCTGCACCACTATTCAACTGGCAATGCCCCGGGTCGAGGTGGTCTCTCGAAGACCAAACATTACGTGGATTAGTGCAAGGAGGTCTCAAACTGCACGGGCCACACTTCCACTAAACATTTGGGACATTCTTACCCTTAAAAATGTTTTCACAGTTTACCTGAAATTCACATGTAACTTAGCATCCTGCATGTCGCTTGGGAACCCTGCTTGTAAGTCACTATGCTCGGGGATCATTGGTTTTGGCTGCAGGACCCAATCTTACCTGACTGATACATGGCCCAAGCAAGGGTGCCTGTGTCAATCTGCATATTCACTATTAGCAAGGCTTAATTTTGCCCTTACTTTCAGATTAAAGGTGTACCAGTTCTTCCTGTGCCCCAGCAGGGTGTCTGTGGTCCTAGGCCACGGGGGTCAAGAGACTGTAATCGTGCTGAAAATGCAGATTCTGGGCACTAGCCTAGAATATGGATTTTGAATCTGGAGATGGCCGGAGACGTTTCACAATTTCCTCTGGAGATTCCGAGACAAATTAAAGGTCCAGGGGCCCGAGACTGCAATTCAACTTTCTCTAAGTTTGCGTGGGTCGGAGACTCATCCTGCCTTTGCTGTTAAACTGGCTTGGTCTGATGTGCAACAAGTCAATTCCATTCTCCTGTCCAGACTGGGGTGGCCTCAGATAATCTCAAATCTCTCTTCCAGCTCTGAGAGTCCAGGACCAGGAGTCAGTAACCCAGGGCCTTCCAAGGTCCAGCAAGCAAAGTAAACGAGCGAGGGCGGGTAGGTGGAAGACACTGGGTCATGGAGGGACTGTGGCAAATTGAAGTGGTCTCTGTATGTTCTCCTCTCTGCAGGTGGCACTCCGAGGGCCCTAGGCACATCGGCCATACAGAGAACTGTAAACGTTTCTGGCAAGATTTCTAATTTTGCTTTGGAAAATACTGTGTGCCGTGAGTCACTAAGCAAATTTATGATTGGCATTTCTCTGAAGTCACCATGTGTGCTGGGAGGATATTTTAAGTGCAGCCTAACCTACAAATTGGAATTTGTCTTAGAATGGAACGGACTGCGTGTGAATATGAACTTTAACAATTAATGGCTGACGCAGCAATAGTCTGGAGATACTTCATTAAACATTTGTAGCTTTGGTTTTGCAGATTAAAAAACATAAAACTGGAGCCAACAACATTATTTCAATGTCTCAAACACTCTGATAAGCATTTTAAAAGCCTGTCATACTAGTGATTGTACCTCTGTGGCCTAAAAGCTAAAACAGTTTAGTGTGCTGGTGCTATGCCTGGTGTTGGTAAAAACAGATGATCAGATGGGACACTAGCCCCCGAGGAGCTCACAGGAGGCAGGAGGTGTCAGGAGAGACTTATTAGGGATGATACCTGAGATGAGTCTTGAGGAATAAGCCAAGTGAGGAAGGGAAGGGTATTCTAAGCAGAGGAAAAGCACCAGTAAACACAGGCTTCTGGAACAGCTTGTTGAACAAACGTAAGCGGTTCATTCATTCCACAAACACTTCCTAAGTGGTGAAAGCATCAGGTACTGGGGAGCCAAGTAAACACCTGAGAGCGCTGATTGGTTACAAGAACTGATACCGACAAGGCAGAGCAATCCATAGATGATGAAGTACACCCCGAGCTGGGCTGGGAGCTGGGGGATAGGGAAGGAGAAGGAAGGCCGACACTGATACAATACAAAACCAAATATAAATAAGCTTCTAAAAGTGTGAAGTTCTGGAAGTAATGATCCATGTCACCCACAACATTAAATTTCAATCACTTACATCAGAAACAATAACACAAAGGCACACACAGATCGCTTAAAAATGTCTGAACAGAGGAAAGAAAGCAATTAACAAGCACTCAGCTGGAAGAATGGATCCACCCTTCTGTAACTCACATGGGCCCAACGTCTCCTGCCCTGAGGAGTCCCCCTCCCTGACTGCCCACTTCTCCGGGTTCTAACCCTGGGAGTGGCCTCAGGAAATCCAGTCCCTCCTCCAGTTTCACTCCACAAACGGTGCTGAAAGTCACCGGTCCCCTCACAGCCTGAAGACCCCTTCTGCTCCCGGGGACCCTTTTGGCAGCTGACCTCTCTATGCGGAATTTCTGGGTCTCTCTGTATCATTGCTCTCTACCTTTTCATTGGCCATTTCCAGCACATTTTTTCCACTAAGCAACATCACCAAGGGTTCAGGAACCTACTTCTCAAGAAGACTACAATATATTTGAGTCCTGGAAAAAGAATTACTGCTGCCTCAGAAAAATCCCTTCTTACGAAGAATTATACAGACTTAAAGATTATACAGAATTTAAAGATTACTGGAAGCTAAACTCTAAATGTGTTTAAAAGCTTAATAAAAATGGTATTTTATAAAATCATGCATACTCAGAAAGAAAATTGGAAAATAAAACTTTAAAGAATAAATTTTAAATCTCTTCATCTGATCTCTCTGACGTGTGTTTATGGACACACAGAAAAAGACAGGTTTTAAAAATTAGGATCATAATGCATATTTGCTTTTTAAAATGTTATCATTTACCATATCATGCACAATTTACATGTTCTTGAACATTCCTGAAAAAGAATAGTTAAGCATAAGTTAGTGGTATTATATACCAAAAGAGTCACCAATCTTTCTAATGCTAGATAAGTTAAATTGTATCCAATTAAAAAAATTTTTTTAAAAATTTTTAATGTTTTTATTTGAGAGAGAGAGAGAGAGAGAGAGAGGTAGCATGAGTGGGAGAGGGACAGAGACAGGGAGACACAGAATCTGAGGCAGGTTCCAGGCTCTGAGCTGTTAGCACAGAGCCTGATGCAGGGCTCCAACTCATGAACTGCGAGATCATAACCTGAGCCGAAGTCAGACGCTTAACTGAGCCACCCAGGCGCCCCAATTGTGTCCAATTTTTTACTGTAACAAATAACATATTACCCTGCAAAATGGGACTACAAATACAAAAAACGATAGCGAAATCAATACAATGCCTACAAAATGTACTATAATATCGAATTCATTGTTAAATATAATTTGTAAGAATGTTTTCTTACATTTGAAAACAGTTTGTAAGTGGAGCTTCCTCAGTCAAGGACGTGTGAATATGCACATAACGGGTTATCAGAGCCTAATGTGAGCTACAAGTTAAGAGAGCCAAATAACCAGCAGGTGAAATTAATTTTTCAAAAAGCTCCCAATATTTTACAGCAATTGCGAAGGATGTGGCCATATTTAACTACGCTTGATAGGACATTAGATGCGGAGTTTGAGCGTAAAAGAGCCTAGCATCTCCCAACCTTTCACACGGCCCTAGCTATTTCTCTACCTCCTTGCTACTCAAACCACTGGCATCGTCTCCTGTTAGTCCGTTAGAAATGCAGCATCTCGGGCCCATCCCAGACCTATTGAATCAGAACCTGCGTGTCTACAAGAACCCCAAGTTGTTTCCTATGCACGTTAACGCTGGAGAAACCCTTGGATCACCCCAGAACGCCCTTTGCTAGCTCCCTGGGGCCTGACAAATAGCATGCATTCCGCAGATGCTCCACGAGTCACTAAGCAAACGAGGGACCTTGCAAAACACTGGTGAGGTGCCATCGCCTTTGAAATGCATCCCTTTAGCAAAGGCGGAGGGTCGTCCTCCCCACGGAGCCCCGCCGCTGCTACACTTGGGGCTGCACCCACACCAGCATTGTGATGCTGGGGCAGGACGCCGAGCCCCTCACCTGGGCACCTGCTCTCTCCTTCCCTGGGGCTGTCAGCCAGTTTGTAAGCTGAGGGGTCACTGACGGCTGGAAAGGCGGGAGTGCTAACACTTGGCCACTTTATTTCACGGGAGCCGGGGTTAAACGGCCACCCTCCCCTCCCCGCCCACGCAAGGACGACCTCGGCGAAACTGACATCCTAAAGCCCACATCCCGAGAACTGTTGGCCAACAAAGATGAAAAGCGCGCAAGGGGTGGAGCCTGAGAATCAGATACCGCGAGAAGTGGTCTCCTGAAGAGGCTCCGACAAGCGCAGGCGCACTACAGCTCCCGCCCCTGCCGCAAAGGTGGCTGCCACTGGAGAAGGCGGAGCCGGGCCGCTGGCATAAAGCTCGCGAGATTTGGACGCGTCACCGCACCTCCTTCCGGTCAGGAACCGGAAGTGCAGTGAGCGGGGCGTCTCTGGCGCTGGCTCTGCTGTGGCACCGCGGCGCTGGGCCCGGTTGCTGCCGCGGCTCCTCGGGTCCCGTTTTGCCTCGCCTACTCTGGGCCGAGGTGATGGGGGACTCCAAGGAGGCTGGGGCCGAGTCGCCGCCGGCCGGGGCCGCTGCTCGGGGAGGGCTCAGCCTCCTGTCCCAGGGAGAATCCGAGGAACCTTCAGCACAGGTGAGTCCGCCCTGGGGCGGGACCTGCCGGGCTCCGGGGGCTTCGGGCCCCCTTCGCCGGGGAGGGATGTCACGGTTCCCGGCGGCTTCGGGTGCCTTCTCCGCGCCTCCCGGGCAGTCCCCCAAACGGAGTGGAAGCCCGCGTGTCTGTCGTCAGGTATTCGGGTTTTTGCGGGCAAGTTACTCCTATCGCAAGCAGTTCTGGCTTTCCACTCGGTTGTAACCGAGAAGTGAGTTAGAGACGATCTCCGCTCTCAAGGAGCGAACCCGTAAATACGTGGTTCCAGAATGTGACACAGTCATGCAAAGCTGGAGGGCAAAGAGAGGGTGTCGGGGGCTGGGGGGAGCTCGCTGACAGGGGAAGGAGATAATCCTGGAAGGGTTGCAGAGTGTCTGCCGGGCCGAAAAGGGAGCGCGTGAAAGGTTAGTGAAATCGGACACTGAGCTTGCTTGGGGGTGTGCGAGTGAAGAGTGTGAGGAATCCCCACGCCTTCCTATGAAGTTAAAGGTTGAGAGAGAGTGTGTAATGAACTGACGACTCAGTCACCAAACGTTTGCTTGAAAACAAACAAACAAAGCCCCAGGGATTCCTGGCTGGTTCAGTCCGTAGAGCATTTGACTCTTGATCTCTGGATCCTGAGTTCAAGCCCCACATTGGGCGTAGAGCTTACTTAAAAAAATGAAAACAAAAAAGCCCCAGATACCGTGTAACAAGCTACTTTCTAAATGATATTCAAGTGAAAGTAATACATCTTGAGTAATGAGCAGAGATTTTATCAAATCTCACATTTCATTACTGTAACGCTATTGACTCTTCCTTGGTTCCTGCTTGACCACTGTCTTAGCTGATAACCGTAAACATTATACTCATTGACTCTTGTTTTTCTTTGAAATTATGTGAAAAACAGCTAAGTAAATGCTTGCGTTTCTTGCCATTAGAAACATGTAGCACATAGTCTTGTGAAGCCTGACGTGGTGGGATTTTTCTTTTTTTTTAAGGTGGCATTTTAAATTCCTAGTAGTGTCATTAAAGTTTCGTCCAATGTGTTAATTAGGGATCAGCTTTATTTCTTGGAGGCAATGAAGTGAAGAGCCGAGCTGTGGTGAAATACTCTTCTGCCCCTCCTCGAACAGCATTTGCACGCCTTGAAGAGAAAACAGACTTGAAACTCCCACCTGCCAACTGGTTGCGAGAGAGTGCCAAACTAGGGCCGGCAGGAACTACCATTCTTGGCAATAGTAAGAAAAGCAAGCCATTTTCAAGGTAAATATTAATCAGTGGCGTTTTTACCTGTCTCCCAGCAGCACCCCCCCCCCCCCCCCCCCCGCCCCGAACTCTGATATTTGCTTTTTCAGTTTAATTTGTAACGCTCATCATCTTGGTGAGATTTCCCTTTAGGAAAAGGTTGTATTTGACTTTCAAAGTCCTCTTCCCCCTCCTAGAGGGCTTCTGTTCCAGTCTGAAGATATCAGTTGCGAATACTTCTTTCGGGTCTGCATCATGTTCTCAACAGATCTCAGTTTTAGCCACTAAAATTCAATCAGCTGTTTTATTTTTAGCCAATCTGCCTACCTTTTGACTATGTGGATACCAAGCATCAGGGGTGGCACCTGAGGAGGAAAACCCTTAACGCTACCTAATCTGTCCTGGGGAGTTTTCATTAAATGGTGCTGGATTATTTGGTCTGAAAAAGCCTGATGTAGAAACCCAGCATGTTGGGTGACCTACACTCTGACACTTGCTGAGTCAGTTGCTGGAAATTCTGCTGATGGTATTTAAGGGAGAGAGTGGCCTGGATTCTTACAGAGAAACCTCTACTAACATGTAGACTATTTAATGTGTAGGGTTCTCTTATTTTTCCTCTCTGTGATTGAACCTAAAATATGTCCATATAACATACAGCAAGAGCCATAAATGCGTTAATACCTAATGAGTTCTGGGGCGCCTGGGTGGCTCGGTCAGTTAAGAATCTGACTTCTTGATTTTGGCTCAGGTTATGATTCCCTGGTTAATGAGATTGAGCTCTGGCTCCACACCCAGCCCAGAGGAGTGTAAGATCCTGTCTCCCTCCCCCGCCCCCTTTTGTCCTTCCCCCTGCTGGATTTCTTTCTCTCTCAAAAAAAAAAAAAACAAAAAATAACAAACAAAAAAAAAAAAACTAATGAGTTAGTAGTTTAGAAATCATCCTAATGCCTCAGAAGGTAAAAGTTGTGTTCGCAAAATGTTGCAGCATTATTTATACTAGCAAAAATTTGGTGGGAGTAGTCCAAATACCTTCCTCTAGGAGAACGACTTAATAAATTATATGTCAACACAATTAAATATTATGAAGTAATTTAAATTTTAGTTACATCGATTGTGTGCAAACAGTGCGTTGAGTACTTTATATGTTTATCTCTTTTAATTCTCAAAACAGCCCTTTGAGTTAGGTTCTGTTAAATGATTTTTAAATGGAAAAACTGAAGCTTAGAAAGGTTAAGTACTTGCCCAGCCTGCATGGTAAATCATCAGCATGTGAAATGAGGTGGTTCTAGGTAAGTATTCTGAACCTCTGCCGCTTACTAACTGAAATGTGGCGGCCTCAGCTGCTGTTCAGACTTAGAGATTATGGATGTGCCTCACGTGGTACCTGACACAACATTTTTTTTCTTTTCTCCTTCTGGCTGAATTAATGTCAGGTTCTGGTTTTTTTGTTGTTGTTGTTGTTTTGAAAAAGTAGTATTGATTGTATATCCCTAGCAACACAATCCTAGAGCCTAAAATCCTGATAAATGTTTCTGTTTATATTTTTCTTATCTCCCCACCTAAAAAAGAATAGTATCTTAAGGTGTTTTTGTTTGGAGGTTTTTTGGGGATTTGTAATTACAAAAAAAAAAAAATTGTTAATTTTTTTCTAGATGTTTCCTATTGCTTCTAACAATGATTACTATATTCTATCAAATCTAACACGTGATTAAGTCACATCATTGTTCTGTGTACCACTAAGAAGGAAAGGCTACTCCACTCTAATGGCTTTAGGCAGACTGATTTCAGAGATGGTAAAATGTGGAAAATGTGTATCCTGGGAGTGATGAAATACTGTATTATAAACTCCTACTTATGTCGTCATGGGCATGACGGTTGTGGCCTTTGTTCCCCCCATTAGCTTTGGAATGGCGTACGACTTTATTGATTCTGTGGGAAATGATGTGGACGTCGTTTCTGACTCTGAAGTAAGTGTCTTTATTGGGGACTGTAGTTGGGGTGTTTATGCCCGGGATTTGTAGCGTGCTGTGTTCTGTAGCCTTGAAAAATTGCTGGTGAAATAAGGTACAGTCATCTGATTATAGAATATCTCTTTTGTTAATAAAGTCATGCTCGGCCACCTCTCCTTTCAAAAAGGAAGGAGCAGCGCCCAAAACACTGGCAGTGATAACATAGTGATATTGGTGGTTGTATTTTTATAGTAGCAAGTATAGGTGATTATAATGTTTGGGATGATTTATATAATGTTACCAATTGAGAATTAAAAATGGTACTTAGAATCTCCCACTCCTTAGTTGGGCGGTTTTATTTGATATGCTGAAAGCCTAGGTCCTTGTGAAAGTGTGACCTACACCCTTAACTTTAGGAAATTCTTTTGTGTAAAAATAAATCTTTGTCATTTACATTAACGTAGCATGACTGGTAAAGTGTAGGTGATTGTGTTTGTAAAGCTCTGTCTTCTGTATGTTTGTATTTAGCTCTTCGTGTCCAGTACAGTTTGTATAACGTTAGGAACGAGGTTCCTATAACGTTAGGAATGACGTTTATTATGCTTTCAAACCGTGAAGATTCGAGAGAGCTCGAGTCACAGTAATGAGGTCTTTTTCTTAAACTGTGTCTTCTCTTAATTTTTCAAAGAACATAAAAAAGCTCCTGAAGATTCCCTACAGCAAATCCCACGTGAGCATGGCCGTGCATCGCATCGGAAGGACTCTCTTGTTAGACGAGTTAGATATTCAAGAGCTCTTTATGAGATCGTCTCAGGTAATACTTTTTTGTGGAAAAACAACCATTAAAGCATTATTTTAATCCAAAGAACGGCTTGGGTGGGCACGCAGTCCGGCACTTCGGCAGCTAAGAAGTAAGATGTTGCGCAGAATGTAAAGAAGCTTTACTAAAGAAAAAAATAGAAAAGAGCGTGAACGAAGAGGAAACTTCCTGGTAACCAACAGCCAGGAATCTTGCAAGGAAAAGGGAGGAAGCCAGTGAAGAAAGTTGTGAAAAAAAAAATGGAAATTTAAGGGAATAGTTAAAATTTTTGAAAGATCCTTTGATGTCTCCATTGAAGAGACTCATGAAACATGACTGCCAGGAAATGTGAAAAAGGTTAGAAGTTCTTCCAATGAAGACATAGTTATTGGAATTAATTGGTTTGCTGAAAGCAGAGGTTCTCAAACTGTACCTTGATAAATGCCTGTTCCCAAACCCCCCATGTGTTGATGGTGGATACTTTTTATGTAAAGCATAATAGCAATGTTTCAGTTTCTCAAGGCTTGCGGTCCGTTTCTGTACTCGGACTGTTGGCCGTTCAGTCTGTACGTGTATGCTTGCCGCTGGTCAAGCTCTCAGGACGTGACAGTAAATCACAGTGGTCGTTTGCTGGCAGCTTAGAGTTTTGGTGTTGCAGACACATACACAGATAATTTCAGTGTGGTATACACACTGGGGCTTATTCCAGGTACCAAGGAACGTGTTATAAAGAAGAATCACTTGTCTTAGCCTGGCTCACAGAGAAGAGAAAGATTTCCCAAAAGAGGTGATAGACGTTGAGTCTAGAAAGATAGTGTTTGAGTATATGTTTAGGAAGTAGCATTCAAAAGATAGAGTATTTCCTGTAAAAGAGTAGCGGCTGACAAATTGTTTTGACTACAGGTTTGCTGTATTTATCGTTTTCTCTTGTCACTCAGACTGGTGACTGGACGTGGCTGAAGGAGTTTTATCAGAGACTTATCGATCAGAAGTGGCAGAGGAAGAAAAAGAGCAAAGAGCACTGGTATCAGAAGGCTATTCTTTCCAAGTTTTTATATTACAGGTACTTGGCGACTTGTTTGCATTTCCCTTAAGGGGAAACTGATCCGAAATTTAATTTTAAGCTCATAAAAGTAATAATTGAAGTTTTGCAACTGGGGTATTGTTGACATTGCAATGTCTTGTCTTCCTTTTTGTAACGGGATTTATACTTGATCGTGGACTTTGGGTTTTAAAAGGTGGTAGACCGTTCGTGAGGTTAACTTTAGTAACCGTGCGATACTTTTCTTTCTGACTGGCCAGTATCAATGGCGATGGAGCTGCTCAGCCCGTCCCCTCTGCTGCGGAACAGCAGGGACCGTCCAGTTCACATCAGGCCACTGACTCCGATGGGGCTTCCTGGCCCGCCCCCTTTGAAATGCCTTCTTCAGTCTCTGAGGATCCCAGTGCTTCCAGTCAGGTTAGTTAGTCCTTAGATGTTAATTCGGTAAAGCCGTTTAAGAAGACAAAACCAGTGATCTTGTTAATAAAAATAGATGAATGGGAGTAAAAAAAAAAAAATCCTCTAGTTTATGGCCTAAAATTAGGAAAAATACTTTTTTTAGACTCTCAAAACAGAATCTACAAAAAATACTATGAATGGCTACATCAAATTTTTTAATTCAAAAGATTTAAAAATTTTTGCCAGCATTTAAAGTAGCTTGCCAGTATGTTTATCAGTACCAATTATCTCCTGGAAGTCCTGAGAGTAGTATGTAATCTGGTATATCTTACACTTTAGATTTATAATAAATGCCTGTCAAATATTGAGACTCACAGGCCTGTTTGTAAGTGAATACTGACCTTCTTATCTTAACTTGTAGATTGTTAAGCGTCAAACTGCCCTTAGGATTTCCTGGATGAAGTTCCTGAGACTTAACCTGCGTTAACGTTGTAAAGCTTTTAGAAGGAAGAGAGAGTAGGGTGTCTGTTTTGTGTCTTATTTTCTGGGATTCTTCTTATTTCTTGTTTAGTCTTTTTTACTGTGTCTATCAAAGAATAAGGTAACTGCAGAAATGTAAACTGTGCATGTCTGTTTTTAGGAAAATGTACTCACAAGGTTGAAGAAGATAAAGTAGGATTTTTAACGTGGTAAATTGTGTTTTTTCTCTTGTTCTATACTGTCAGGTATTGAACGTTATTTGTCCAGATTGGTGCTATCCTCCCAAACTAGAGGGTACAGGAGGCCAATAGATTTAACTTGATGTGAGTTTTAGTAGGTTTTAAGATGGAGAAAGCTAATTAAGTTATGTAATGTATTTAAGTTTTTTCCAAAGGCAGGCAAGCTATAATGAAAAGGAAAGAAATCATTACCGTGCAAGTTCACATGGTGCTGACCTCCAGGAGGTGAGGGTGTTGTGTACATGAGAAGGGGCTGGGTGCTTCGTGCCAGCAGGGTCCCATGTTCTGACCTGGATAATGATTACATGGATATTTTGTCTGATAGTTAGTCCTTCTACCATCGGATTTCGTTTATGCACTTTCTTATATGTGACTGTATTACACTGACAGAGTCTTTAAAAACTCATCGAATGTTCCTTGACTTCAAACCCCACACATTACAAAAGGACCACATAATGGAAATACCTAATCTGCCACCCATCTGCTCGTCTCCCAGCCTCCTCATTCAGTCCTTCCCTTGTTTAAGGCTCACTGTGAGAAGTCAGGGAAGCTTTTGAGAATCTATAGACTTGTACGTGGAAGAAGCGAACTGGCATCTGCTTAATGCCTTTTACGCCGCGTACTCTGTGCCGTGTGTATCCGTATGTGTGTACGTGCACATTTTTTTCATCCTTGGAGCTTTGTGTGTATTAAGCGTTGATGGTATCGTCTTACAAATAAGTAAACCAAAGTTTGTACGAGAGGATGTTCGCCCGCGGTCACAGCTGGTGAAATCTGAGTGAGGATCTAAACCCTGAACTTTCTGACTTCAACCTTGCAGCAGCACCCCACACAGCATCCGTGTGCTCCACGCGTGTTTAGAAGGGCCCTGGGAGCAGTAGGATTATCCGGTTATCCTGGCAATGGCATGGTCCTGAGTACTGCTAGCCTGCCATAAAGATATTCTTTGACAGGATATTTGATACAATATTACACTGCCTAAATTTCAAATTTAGAGATTTTTGTTTGTGAATTCTTGTTCCCAAAACAAACCTTGCTAGTTTGAGGCCTGTGTTAAGCAAGGATGGAGTTAAATAGGTGTCTGGGTGGCCTTGGAGCCAAACTTTGATTGAGAACGTTATAACCTAGAGCCCGGACTCCCACTAAAGGTACTACCTGATGAGTACGATTTGGGGATTTGGTCCAGAGGTTGATAACTTGTCTGGATAAACAAAAAAGTTTTGAAGTTCTTTTGGGACTCTTGAAAGAGATTACAAGACACAGCAAAAGCAGTGGAGGTTCTCCCCCACTCCCACCCCACCCCAACCTCACTGTGCTTGTAGTCGAGTATACGCACTTCACGGGCAGGTGCTGAGCTGATGAGCACACACGTAGGTCAAGAGGTAAATTCATAGAACAAGCAGTGCACGTGGCACGTAAGCTTTCCGATCTTGGGATCTGTTGCGGCATTGATGGTAATGCTTGAGGCAGTTGTCCCCAGTGGTTGAAATTTGAGTGGTGGACTGAGTTGCCAAAGATTCCTCTGCCTTAAATTTTTTTTTTTTTTTTTTTTTTTTAGAATATGTTCCACAGATTGTATTAAGAATAAAACGTATTCAGAGATTAAAGAAGTTTGAGAACATTGGGTTTTATAGAGGGGAAGTTGATTTTTCTACTACAGAATCTCTTAGAGGCTTTTTTTTACATAATAGGCATTGTTATTCTCCAAAATCAAGCCTGTAGTGAGCAGCAGGCTTCAAAGCATCCTCTGGAAGTTCTTCACCGAGTATCCTAGGGACTCGTATTCTGTGAAGCACACATTAGACAGCACAACTAGAGGCTGTTCTGATGACGATGTCTCCAGGATAATACGGCTGAGGGTCGCCTGGCTGGCTCAGTCAGTAGAGCATGCAACTCTTCATCACAGGGTTGTAAGTTCAATCCCCATGTTGGGTGGAAAGATTACTTAAAAATAAAAATATATATATATATGTATATATATATATACATATATATATATGGCTGACGGTGTTGTTTTTTTTTTTTTTAATTTTTTTTAACATTTGTTTATTTTTGAGAGACAGAGAGCAAGGGTGGGGCAGAAAGAGAGGAAGACCCAGAATCCAAAGCAGGCTTTAGGCTCCGAGCTGTCAGCACCAAACCTGACACAGGACTCGAACTCACAAACCATGAGATTATGACCTGAGCCGAAGTCAGATGCTTAACCAACTGAGCCTCCCAGGCGTCCCATATGGCTGAGGTTTCTTAAATACTTTAAATTCAGTAGAGATGGGGTGGGCTGAAAGAGCAGTGGTATTCAAATTTATCCAAAAAGAAAAATGTTAAACCTTTGAAAGCTGCAAACAATCTTTAATCTTTGAGATCTAAGTGTGCTTGGCTTATTAGAATAGCTGTAATACTTAAGAGCTGAAGCAAGCCACCCAGTGGTGAGAGTTAATGATTTGTAGTAGCTTTAATTCACAAAAATAGATTTGAGGTTTATGTTTTGAATGTTTAGGTAACACTCTTTAAAAGTAGGCCGTTTGTAAGAAATGATGGCAGCGGAGTCACTCCTGTCCTTGCACTTTTCACAGGGAAGTGAGCCTCTTGAACCCTCATACATAGTGGGGCATGTGGCCTCAGCACCCAAAGAACAAAACCTGACTACTTTATTCAATGACGGGGAGAACAGTCAGGTATGCTTTCCATGGTGTCCAAATCGAGACACCCAATCCCCAGTCTACTTTGCCATTTAAAAACTAGTCTGAATTGGAATTTGTAGGGGGAAAAAATCCACTCGATCCTGAAAATTGCTTTCTAAACATCTCTGTGATCTTCTAGCTCTGTGACTTTAATTTACTTTGTCTCCTTTATCTTTTTCTAGTCTTTCTGTGACTCGTGGGGGGAAACTATGGATCTCTTGTTTACTAAGTAATAGTCTTTCCCATTTTGTTTTAAATCAAAGGGTCTTAAAAACGATTTCGTTCGGAACATCTTATGGACATTTGAAGATATACATATGTTAGTTGGCTCCAACATGCCTATATTTGGAGGAGGCAGATACCCAGCAGTCAGCCTACGTCTCAGGTAAACCAAAATGATACTCCTTTAGAGTCTGTGTTTCATCTGCTTTCACTAAATCTCTTTGGGCATTATCACCTTTCTCTGGGTTTTTAACCTTCCTCCTGGGCCCCATGAATTGAGATGGGCACGGTAAGGAAGAGGGGTGCTATCATCAGCAAATGCTGAAAGCCCTGTAGCTGGGGTTTTCATTCCAGTCCTTAATGAGTGGAGTCGGAGATCTGTTGCACAGGCTTAGTCTTCGTCTGAATGTATAACTTGTAAGAATAGGCTATCGTTAGTTAAGGGGATAGTTTACCAGCTTCCTACTAACTGATGGTGAACACTTGAGTTAGTACTCCGGAGATATTTTGGCCAGTGTGAATTATAACTTGGGCATTATTATACACGGGTGGTTAGTCTCTCACCTCAGGTTGTATGAGGAGCATGCTGTAGGCTCACAGTCATCTGCTATCGTATTTACTTCTACTCTTAATGAAAACTTGTATGGATTCCTGTTAGAAACTCAAGCGAAGCTTATGGAAAGATGTTAATACGCCACGTGAGCTACATGTGTGTATCTCATCAGAAAAGAAAGCGTATGTGGCATTTTTCATCTGGGGAGAAATGGTGGAAGTCAGTCTCAGATGGTTTTATTATGGAACATCTCAAACTGAATAATTGGAATTGTGTATTTCTAGGGACAACAACAAGCCGATTAATGTGCTAACTGGAATTGACTATTGGTTGGACAACTTGATCTGCAACGTACCAGAGCTTGTGATGTGTTTCCATGTAAATGGAATTGTACAGGTAAGTAAGGCACAGTGTGACTTTTCTAATTTTCTCTCAAATGCGAATGGGTGTGGAGAGTACCTCGCCAAATTTCCCGAGGCCCTTAAATACCAGGCTGTCTTTTCAACAAGGAAGATGGCTGTAAATAAATGAATGAGCGTTTTCACATTTGAGTGGGTGATAACAGAATTCCAGATATTACAGGAGTATAATCTTACAGGTAATTTGTGGGAAGGTCATCATACGTGGAAACCTACATCTGTAATCATCTCTGATTTTAACACCAGGCACTCATAGTAGTTAGTTACCTAAAAGTGTCTGTACAGTGGAGATATTTGTACACTGAACAGCTATCTACTCCGTGTACGTGGAGTTTTAAGGAAAGACTACAGCAATAGTGTGTAAAATCAATTGCTTCTATAGCAGATTGTTATGGAGCTGGTGGTATTTATGAGGCACTTTATCCCCATTGCAAATGTTGGGGGAAAACCACTACCCAGGAAGGTAAAATACTAATGGGAAATAGCAGGGTGCAAAGGAAAAGATAGGAGACCATCGATTATGTGTTCGAAGTGCAGTACACACACAGAAGCCTGGGTGATCGGGGAAGGTGAGATCACTTCTGTTTTGGTCTAAAAGAAAGACTTCCTGGAAGAAGTGGCCTCTCAACTGGGTCTTGAATGATAGCGTCTCGGAAAACAAGAGATGAGTGTTCTAAAAGACTAATGTAAGGTGTAAGTAAACGAAGGGATTGATGACAAATACAGCTGGGGGACACAGGAGTCACGTGGCAGAATGGCAAGTAGATTAGAAAAGCTGGGGTCAAATGATGGAGAGTCCCGGATTCTGAGTTAAGAAGTGTGGGCTTGGTTCACTTAATAATCTGGAATCTGTGAAGGCTTTGTGTCTGGGAGGTGAAATTCGTTGTGTTGGAATCATAATTTGGAGAAGGCACAAGAAACAGACACAGAGGACTTGGAGACAAGACTGGGGAGCCTCGCGTTATCGCGAGCAACAGGATGGACTTCTACTACAGAGGGAATACTCAGAAGGGACAGCAAGAATGGCTAGCATTTACTGAGTACTTGTTTTGTTCCAGATACCTTGTTAAATGCCTTACCTGCATTACTCATTTGATCTTAGGTGCTCGAATACCATTATTCCCTCTTGATGAAGAGGGAGACTTGAGGATCAGGGCGCTCAAATGAGTCGCCCAGGGCCACAGTGCTAGTAAGTGGTGGTGCCAGTATTTGAACCTGTGTCTGGCTGAGGCCATCCTTTTAACCATTGTGCTCCAACCCAGGGGCCTGTTAACACACTTGCTTGGGTCCCTTAGTGTATCGGGATAGGTGGGATCTGTGTATCTGTCAAAGAAAGGAAAAGAAAGGGGGCGCCTGGGTGGCCTAGTCGGTTCAGCGTCCGACTTCGGCTTAGGTCATGATCTCACGGTTCATGAGTTCGAGCCCTGCCTCGGGCTCTATGCTGACAGCTTGGAGCCTGGAGCCTGCTTCAGATTCTGTGTCTCCCTCTGTCTGCCCCTTCCCCGCTCATGCTCTGTCTCTCTCTCTCTCTCTCTCAAAAATGAATAAACGTTAAAAAAAAAAAAAAAAGAAAGAAAGCAAGCTTGTATATGATTCTGATCTGCACCCTGGGTTGGGAAACACTGTACCGTTACCCTAAATGGCAGCCTTTAAGGAGAGGCTGGGGCAGGAGGGGGAGGTGCGTCAGAGGGAATCCCAGAGCCTGGGGACTAGAACAATGGTGGTATCCTTGCCTGAGATGGGACATTGAATTGGTTTAGGTGAGGAAGGGGGTCTCTCTGCGATCGTGTGTCCTGCTTGAGGAAAACATCGAAATGTCCGTGAGCATTTTGAAGTTGCAGGCTTTAGAGAAGGTGGGGCTAGAAAGAGAATCTGAGGCACCACCTGCTTGGATACTGTTGAACTTCATCACCATGGGAATCTTCACCTCCAGTGTTGGAGCCTTTCCCCATGTGGGTGAAAGGGAAGGGGGCATCCAGAGGGAACGAGATCCCCAGTAGCACGGTGTACAATCCAGGAGAAGAGCATCTTAAGGAAGGAAATTACGACTTGGGGCTTTAGGTGAACGAGAGGGATGAAAACCAACCTTGGGAGACTGTGGGTCTTATTTTCCAATTGCTTTGGAGTTTCTTAAAGTGTGGTGAGAGGCATTTAGGGAAGTGTGAACAGAAGAGAAGCTAGAAAAATGGAGATCCTTTAAAAGTCGTGGTAGTCGTGTCCACGCAGCCTGTGCTCTCACTGCTGCCTCCCAGCCCTGTCTCCCTGTCTGCAAAGGGGTAGAGTCTGTAGCCTCAGGGAAGAGGACGGTCTACCGGGGAGACTTTCCAGGTGAGTCTAGTGTCTGGGGGGGAAGAGCTTGCTGGGTGAAGTCCGCCTTGTCTACCACCCTCCCAGGTGAAAACCACTAGGTGGAGAGAAGAAAGGGTGTGCTATGAGCTGCTGCACGTGAGGACCGGAATAGGATCACGCCTAAATCTGTGGTTCTAAATCGGTGGTGATTCTCGCTTGAGACTCACTCCTGTGGCAACCGACGGCATTGCCGACAGGTGGGTCCCATTTCCTTCAGAATGCTGGAGCCATGAAAAGATGGAGAAGCAGCGGTTGAAATTCTTCCAGGCTGCAGAGATCTCTGACTGCAGGATCTATGTATTTGGTTCCTTTTTAGTAAGAGAAGTGTTGCCGTCTAGGTGTTTTTCTGAAAATGTATTCTGTGTTTTGCAGAAGTATGAAATGATAAAAACAGAAGAGATTCCCAATTTGGAAAACTCGAACTTCTCTACGAAGGTCATAAAAGACATTGCACAGAATATTTTATCGTTTCTGAAATCTAATTGTACCAAAGAAGGACATACCTATTGGCTGTTTAAAGGTAAACGAATTCTTGAATGACCAATAATGATTGAGCGACTCCAGTAAACTGAGGTTTGTTTTCCTTTTCAGCAAGTGGGAGTGATATAGTGAAGCTCTATGATCTCACTACTCTTTGTGAAGAAACTGAAGACAAGTACCAAAATCCGTTCACAATGCCGGTGGCTATTCTCTTATATAAGTGAGTGCTTGGAGAAGTAAACTTAATTGAATTTTAAGGTGTATGGCCACACTATCTAGGTTAAATCTTATAAATACCCTTTTGGTTTTTGTGGCTTAAGAGACGAAGTATGTATATATGTATACAGACTCTGTCAGTGTCCACTTGTAGGGGATGAATGCCATATTCAAAAGATACAGTAATGGTTTCTTGTATTTCTTCTACTAGAAGAAAGGAGGAGTATGCTTATACTTGAGTCTTGCAGAGAATGAGGAATGGGTGTGAAATGATACAAATATTTTTCTAGGGTTGCTTGCAACATGATGATGAAGAAGAATCAAAATAAGAAACACTACGGAACTATTAGAACATTGCTTCTTAATTGTGTTAAGTTGTTGGACAAAAGCAGACATCCTCAAGTAAGATTAACATTTACGTGTTCTTTAAAAACAGTCTAGCATTCTGATAGAGAATTGTTGCCTACACGTTAAAGCTGCTTAACGCATAGTCTGAACTGCCCCATTAGGGCAGCCAGTAACCACATGTGGCTGCTGAGCACTGAAAATGTGCTTCATCTGAATCGGGATGTGTTTTAGTGTAAAATACACATTGAATTCCGCATGTTGTGTGTACACGTTGCATGTTGAAATGATCATGCTTTGTGCAGTGGAACAAATACATTAAAATTAATTTCCCCAGATTTGGTTTTTTATAATTTAGGCACTAGAAATTTAAAACTTCCTATGTGGCTGGCTTCCATTACATTTCTCTTGGATAGCCCTGTTCTCTAAATTTAGGACTCCCGTAATTTTCACTGAGTAGTGCTGTTTTTTCCTTTTGTCTTACCGCGTCTAGAAGGTAGAGAAACTATTTTACGGTATTTACAGTATCTTTTAAAAGATCCATTTACACACGTGGACCTTGTTATCACTTTGTTGTGTAAATTAGGTTCGCACTCCATACTTAAATGTACAAAGCCTCTCTCAAAACAATCCTTGAGCCGTGTGCCCCACGATTTCCCATTCTCCTTACCCTCAGGTGTCTGAATCCGACAGCGGCTTTGTGGTTACTGCTAGTTGTATCCCATTTACGTTAGAAAAAGTTGTGTCACGTGCACTTTTTTTTTTAAAGGCCCAAGTTAATTTTAATTGTCGCCACATCCAGTTTGACTATAAAAGTTTATCCTAGAGATTAAACCAAGAGAACTTTTTTTTGAAGAAAAGTGGCAAAATAATTTCTGACTTAAATATTTAGTTGATGGAGGTGGTGATATTTTGTGGAAATTGGATAGTTTATGTGAAAGTTGGAAACTGGTGTTAAAATTATTGAATGTGATCAAGAATTAATAATAAATAATAGAGTGGAATAATAATGGTAATACATAAACACTAATTTTACAAGATGCCCGGATGGACTTTTCCTTCATTAAGCTAGTGGAGGTTTTTTCCCCCTAGAACCAAGAATCCTGTAACATGTATTAGTTGCTTATTAAAACCCTTATTAATTCATAGCTTATAAAGAGAAATTCTGGTTTCTCAGTTAATATGGAGTGTTCTCTTGCTAATACTTCAGTTAAAACACTACACACGTGAAAACTTTTGTCACCAGTTGCCCCCTTTTTTAAGAGGTGGGCTGGGGATGGAATCATTTCGGGAAATAAACATACCAACCCAGGAAGATGTTTATGGCAGACCTTTGACTTGGGACCAGTTCTTTCTGAGTGTAACGGTCTGGTGGAAAAAGCCTGTTGCAGACCTCCAGAAATCTATTAGTACAGTAGTAACATTCATTCTGCTTTAGAATGCTCAGTTCTGATGACAATCACACACATTTCCTTTTGTTTTTTTTTCTTTTTGTAAGATTATTGCTTCAGCCAATTACATGCTTTCAGAACTTTTTCAATTAGATGAACCTAAAAAAGAAGAAAGTTCAGAATCTCCTTTAAATGAAAATTCTGATGAAAGTTACAGTGAAGAGGAGGAAGAGCTGGCAGACAGCGATGAAAATGGATCCTATGGCACCGGTTCTGATCCATCAGATGATAACAAAGCAGTAGCTATCATTAAGTCTGTTGGAGAATTGTCAGTTCCGGAGAAATACAAGTCCATTCATCAAATCCGAGTAAGCGTTTTTGTTAAAGTTTTACCAGTGGTTAATTGAATACAGCTAGCCTCTCAAAAGAAGGCATTACTTCAGGAGATCCTTTATCGTCCAGGGTCAAATTTGTAATTGCCCCAGGGTACCTGATCCAACATGCAGACTGATGGTGGGCAACGTGCAAATTGCACATCAGTATACTAATTTTTACGTAGGAGACCTTCCTTTGCAGTGACCAGCAGGTAGTTATGTCTCCTCACTAGGGTCTTCCTTCTCCGTTTCTGGGTTGCTGGGAAACTGCATATATTGCTTGGTGAACGTAGAATAAGTAGACAGGAGGTGGCTCATTGGTCCATTTGCGAGGAACCTGGTACCTTATCCCAGGGCTACAGGACAGGACTTTTTCAGTGACTGGACCATGTCAGCTCGATTGAACGTATCTCTGTCCTGGTCAAGGTCTGGTAGACTCAGTGATTGGGCCATGTCAACTAGGTTGGGCATATCTCTGTCCTGGTCAAGGTCAGAGAGACCCTAACAACTTCCCACCCTTCGATTTCTGGTGATGTGGATTGCATTGACTATTCTTCTACCGTCAGTCTTTCTCCAGACATTAGAATGAAGTTTCTGTTTTCTGAATCATAACTACCTTCCAGTCCACCCTGTGATCAGATCCAAGTCAGCCTTAAAAGACACTGGCTATTCACTGAACTCTGAGATATGGTCCTATTTACAGATCATCTCTTAACGTAAGCTCAGAGTTTAAACTTTCAGGTGGAAACGTTATATCCGGGGAAGCTTTTAGAGGACCTCGCTGTCCCCATAAAACATTGCCTAGCTTTTTGACTTCCTGCACTCTCCCTCTCCTTTACCTTCACCTCACCGCCTTTTTTCCTGCCTCAAGCTCGTCGGGATCATGCCCAGTGGAGGCATCTGCCATTGCTTGTGCTCAGCACGTCCCGGAAGTTTGCGTGGTTGCCTTTTTCTAAGCCTTAAATCCTGATGAAAGTGTCGCTCCTTTCAGAGACCTAGACCACTCTAGCTAAAACCATGCTGTATTTTTCTGTCCTTCATGGAGTGATCTGTCCCTGAGGTTTGTGTTTGTTTCCTTTCACTAAAACAGAAGCTCCCTGTAGGTATGGACATTCTTGTGTCTCCTGTGTCTAGAACACATAATAGGTGCTCCGTAAATACTTGATTAAATGACTGTGGGAAAAGTTACTGTCCATCCGAGTTTTCATGCACTTTCAGCTTAAACTCCACAGTAGAATTGAAAAAACTGTTTTCTCTGATTATGAACAGAACTTCTGCAATCAATAATTTTATGTATTTGGGGAACTGCGTTGTAAAGACCCTGGATTTATGGGTCTTTTAATTAAAAGATTTTAAGTAGATGATAATTAAAGACGTAGTGATACGTTAGTTGACTTTTTTTTTTTTATACATAGACTGTGATTTTTATTGCTATCCGAGGCACTCAAAAATACAGTCATGGTATTCCTGTAAACGTGTCTTTAGTGAGCCTTGCCTTATAAAACGTACTGTTTGAAGTACAGTCAGCATGGCTTCCACGCCTCCGTTTCAGCCTCCTGTGTCTGTGGACAGATTACTTCACATCTGTGCTCGCTGTAAAATGCAAACAGTGATTCCAGCCTTGCCGGAGTCCCCAAAAGTGACCTGCCTCGCAGAGGCCCCTACACGTACTATCACTTAGTAGATGTAGGTCATTAACTGGTTCTGCTCCTACTTAAGCACATAAATTATACGCCGAGACCACTGGCGATCCTCGTTAACTTACTGCCAAATTGGGGTACTGTTAACTGCGTGTTGCCAAGTAGCCGTGCTGACCAGGGGCCACATTGCCCTCTGAGATGGGGTACGCGTTTACCTAAAACATTACGTTCTTGCTGTGTCATAATAGAATTATGTTTAAAACTTTAAGAATTGAAAGTCACATACGCTTGCGAAGATCTTTTCATCAGGCAAGATTTTTGTTGATGCTTGTATCAATTTAATGTGCAGTTAAGGCGGCACGTTACCTCACGAAGCTGAATGCGTAAGCAAATGTTGAAGTTACTGACGTGTGGAGTTTTAGTAATTCCCAGGAGCTGAGAGCTGTGGAATTTGTCATGGGGGCGGCCTACTAATCACTTGAAATGTCTGTTTCTGAAGCCCAGTTGCACCTTTCCGGTTTGCCATGACACCGAGGAGCGCTGTAGACTTGTGCTCAGCTATGTTCTGGAGGTAGGCCTTTGTTTGGTCTTCACTGTTTCGGTGAACTTGCACTTGGTATGCACATAGCACTTGTTTGTTGGTGACCAAAGTCTATTTTCAGACTGTAAATTTTCCTACATGTGTTCAGTGCCTTGTATCTCGTTTATAGTTGACCTTTCAATATGTGTGTGATAACTGTTTCTCCTTGCTTAAAGGGGCTAAAATCTGTGGATAGCAGCATTAAAAAAGAAAGCGACCTTCCTGCAGCTGACCCCAACACCCCGATCCCATTAAAATATGAAGATGAGTCCACAAGGGGGGGTCCTGAGGGTCTGGAGAAGCAGATGGCCTTGTTTTTGGACAAAAGTAAGTTGGATTGATGTGCAAATAAGGACTCTTCTATAGAATGGTGTACTAGTCCTTTATCAGTGGCAGACTTCTGTCAATTAAGGCATTCATTGAAAGGAATTCAGGAAAAGGATGCCATGTGAATGGAAAGTAGGGGGAAATACCGTTTCATTCAAAGTATAAAACAGGATAATTTTGACCCTTTATAGCCACTCCTAATAAGTTCTGCTCCTTCCCCCTGCAGCAAAGAGCTGATGCCTTCGGCCCAGTAGGGTTCTCCTAAGAAATGACTTCAGTTAAAGCAGCTGAGTGTTGAAGAGCAGACTTAGGAACCAAACTGCCTCGCTTCAAATCTTGGCTTTGCTAGGGCAAGTTCCACTTCTTTGAGCCTTGTTTTCTCTCCAACTGGAGACAATGGTGCCTGTTTTAGAGGGTTTTATAGGGATCCGATGAATTAATACATGTCAAGTGCTTAGAGCCGCGGCACATGTAAGCCCCATAGAGTTGTTGGCTGTTGTTACCCCGTGGTTCTTGAATAAACCAGAAAGGTCACTTATACGTTGTCTGGTTGGTTCCTCAGGAAAGTCACTTCATGAAGAGCCTGTGGACTTTTGAAAAGTCTGTTTTGTTTAAAAAATGTTTTGGAAGCCTGTGTGTATGAAATACCAAATGCTTTCCTGACTTTTCTTCTCTTCACGAACATAAGTTGTAGGTGGGGAAGTAAATGTATTTCCCTAGCGTTTATGTAGTGCTTGCTGTGTGCCAGGCTTGAGCCCCTCTGTAGTTAGAACACCAGGACTTGAGACATCGCTGCCTTTTTTATGGTATTTTTTTTTTTTTTTTTGAAATGCCTTTTCTTCCTTCCTTTCTCCCCAACTCGGCTGTTGAAAATCCTGTTCATGTATGTTCAAGATCTTTACGCTCCCGTCTCTAGTCAGAATTGATTCTCTTAACCACTTTGTCCTTGAGCACTTAATTTTGTCTTCTGCTATAGTTAGTTGTGCCGAATGGTTTTCTGCGCGCACACCAATATGGTTGTGAGCAAAAATTGTGTCTGCTTCATCTCTGGTGTTCTCACAATACCTCAGATGCAGAAAGTTCATGCAGTAGCAGAGGGAAAAGAAATCCACGCATTAAAAAAAACCATGATAGAGATTGTGCCTTCATTGCTTTGAAAGACTTGTGTCGTTGCTGATCGAAAAAAGAGAAATCTTGAGGCTGAGAGACTGGGGAGGGAGGGTTCCTGCAGCCATTTTGTTTTCATCTCTGTACTTGAACTTAATCGATTTTGCTGTGGTTTATGTTAGCAGCCCGTCTGCACCTCTACTCTGGGAGATCTTCAAGGAAGGAGGCCATACAACAGCATGTCACTGTTTCTGGTGCCTAGGACAGTGCTTGGCACAAAAAAATGACCATTTGTTAGATGAAGAAGATAGTAATAGGCTGGACTTTAAGTAAAGAGTGTTCCTGGGAGAGGAAATAGTCCACTGCGGGGGGGGGGGGGGGGGGTGGAAAAAATAGGCCTCTGTGTAGGCAACAAGCAGTAACTTGACTTTGGCCGATGGGTAGTAGGGGTGGAATACTGCGGAGGAAGACAAAAACGTCCTGTAGGAAGTGGGGCTAAGGCGCATAGACAGGATTTAGTAAGTGGTGAGAAACCATTTCAGTGTTCTAGAACAGCGGTTCCACCACAATTAAAGTTTGTTTTAGAAGGGTAAACTTTCTGGCCGGTTGGCATGTAGACAGGAGAAAGGACAGGCCAGTCATGAGTTTAGTTACATGTGACCCTGAAAGAGAATGACAGAGTTAATGGCTGCAGGGAGCAGAAAGCCTTCAGAAATCCCAATGAGGGTCCATTGAAACGCTGCCATTATACTCTATTGTTAAGTAGTAAAGCACAGTATTTACCGGTCTTGTTGTAGTTATGGTACCTAAGCCTGGACCGTTTCTGTCAAGAAACAAATTATTTTTTTATGGTGAGACTTAGGTTCAAATAAAACGTGCTGCCTTCTCTCCCCCTCTCCTGTCATAGTGGGCTCCCTTCAGAAGGGTAATTATTCCAGTCAATCTGGAATGATCCCTGGTTCTTGGCAACATAAAATGAAACTCCAGCTGATTCTCAAGTCATCAAAGGCCTATTATGTTTTGTCTGATGCTGCCATGAGTCTTCAGAAATACGGAAGAGCGTTACGATACATTAAATTAGCTTTGCAGAGCCACGGTAAGTCGCTGTAAATTAATATGTTTAATAGGCATTGGGAGGGAGAACAGAAAAGGCATCTGAATCACAATGGAACTTCACTCCTGTTTCTGTTGTAAAACTTAATTTTGAAATAACTTTCTGTTCTTGAGTGTGTTACTCAGGATTTTATTTTCTGCTCTGAGTGGTTAATTATCCCTTCCTTTTGACACCCAGGAAGCCATATGTAACGTAAGAAACTTGGGTACAGTGGTACAAAGCTTTCAGCTAGTAACAGATTTTCTTAATATTCATCATACTAATTTTTCACGCACCAGTGTCTTTTCTTTTTCCCGTCCTTTCTGCCTAGATACTTACTGCTGCCTCTGCACCAATATGCTTTCTGAAGTGCTGCTGTTTCTTTCTCAATATTTGACGCTCTGCGGTGATATCCAACTAATGCTGGCCCAGAACGCAAACAACAGAGCCGCACATCTTGAGGAGTTTAATTATCAAACAAAAGAAGACCAGGAGATCCTGCACAGCCTCCACAGGGAGTCCCCGTGTCAAGGTGCGCCGGCCAGGCCTGTGACGCGCACCGGGCTCTTTCTTGGGTCCAGCATAGGTGACCGGGGTGTGTCCGGAGAAGTGGCGGAAATGTTAGCGTTTCAATATTGCGGTTCTGTTGTTCTGCTCTCTTAACTTTAAAATCGAGTGTGATTCCGTGTGTATTTGTACGTAAAGTGTTTCGAAATCGTTCTAGTTGTAAAATTAGAAATTCTCAAATAACGATAAAATAAGCTCTAAGACAGTTGTGTTGACCTTTTACTCCTCTTTCCGTCGACGTTTTTCGAGGTGACCTTGCAGTCCACTAACCAAGCCATGATTTTCTTTTGAAAAGGAATTAACAGTTGGTAAAAGTGAATGAATTACCTTCTGAATGATTTCCAGGGGCTCAGATACAGAGATCATTTTTTAAACTCCGTTCATAGCTGACTATCTTAGTGAATATATATATATTTCTTCTGGAGTTGTCAGTATCTTAGTGAATATATATATATTTCTTCTGGAGTCGTCAGATATTAAAACTCTGAAATCGGAGTATTATTCCTAGCGGCTGTATCCCTGCCTCTTTCAGTACAGTCGGCAGCACACTGCAGTTAGGGCAGTAAGTGAGCCAAGAGAGCAATCCTTTTACTTACCATGGAATTGTCTTCTTTTGCTCCTGAAATGTTTACTTGATATCCACCTCCCAAAAACTTTTGGACATGCAATATCTAGAGAAGTACATTGGGGAGAAATGTAGTATTTCTTCATTTTTTTGCCCTCTCTCTTCCCCTTCTTTCCTTCTGAGTTTCTCAGATGATCATTTTATTTTCATAGACACAGTGAGAAAACCTTCAGTGTGTTTTTACCACTCCCATCAAGTTAATTTCATTGAAAGCACTTGTTTGTGAGCGTGGCATTCTCTCATGTTGCAGTGTTAATGGCAGTAGCACTCCCTTTTCTCCTCTTGAATTTTGAGCCCTGCACTTAAGTTTATTGCATTCCCACTCCATAGCAGGTTTAAGTCTTTGAGCTTAAGTCTTTGAGCTAATAGCTTCTTCAGTGAGTTAAACTTACATCGCAAGCCATCATGTACTTAAATAGCGTCTGGTAGCAATCAGAGCTTTATTTCAAGAACTATTTCCATTGATTAAAAAGAAAAAAAAAAGATTTACTCTGTATCCACAAACAACTTTAGGCTTGTACCAGTAAGCAGGTGAACTTGGTAAAATCCAGGTCTTGGGAAGTTTTTGGTATTTTTAGGAAAATATTTCCTTATTCAAACATTAATATCCCAGGAAAATATGGTTTTTTAAATAAAGGATCTTTACTTTGAAACTTAAAATTTTTAGTTGCATTGATTGAATCTTAGGTTTATACAGTATTAGATTTATTTTGTGGTCTTAAAAATGTGAGATTATGTAGATACTAAGGAAAAAGGGTTCATGTGACTCATGGTGATTTTTTTTTTTTTTTTTTTTTTTTTTTTTTTTTTTTTTTTAGGATTTGCATGGGCAACTGATTTGTCTACAGACTTAGAGAGTCAGCTTTCAGTTAGTTGTAAGTGTTATGAAGCTGCTAATGAAATCTTGCAATTTAGTGACTTAAAAAGCCAAAACCCAGAACACTATGTACAAGTATTGAAGAGAATGGGTAATATCAGAAATGAAATCGGTGTGTTTTACATGAATCAGGCAGCTGCACTGCAGAGTGAGAGAGTAGGTGAGTATCTCTTTGGAGTCCTCTCTTTATTGCCTATTCTGGTAGAAAATCATGCTGGTTTTGTGGTTTGGGCAAAGAATTGTGGCATTTGATTTTATGTATAAAGGGGTGCTCTCTTAAAGAATCTTTTATTCTTAAGTTCTCGAGAAATAAACAAAAAGCCATTGCCCTTTGAGAGTCCTCATTTCCATGTCCTCCATTCTGCGTCTGATCCGTTCAAAAGTGAAGCGCACAACCAGCCGGTGCTAGGCGCTCTGCTGGGTATGTAACTGAAACCTAGTTTCTCTTCCGTGTCAGGAAGCCAGATAGAAATGTAAATCTTTGGAAAATGCCACGAGCACAAGTGCAGTCCAGAAGAGTGGGGACAGAGGTTCATTGAAGGTGTGAGGTTCTTGGAGGGCTTTTGGGGAGAAGGTGTGGTTCGAGCAGGTTGGTACGTGATACACAGGATGTCGGCAGGCAGATATGGGAAAGGGGGTGCTGTCCACACTGAGTAGGCAGTCTAGAGAAGGAGCCAGAGGTGGCACGGTCCAGTGGGTGGTGAAAGTAACGCAGGGGCCTTGTGTGATTCAGGCACAGGATAGTGGATTCAGCTGGGCCCATATCGAGTTTGAGATACCAGCGGACATGTGAGCAGAAGGTCTCGCTCAGTTGTTGGTTAGAAACCTGGACTTAGAGCTATTTGGGATAGCAAGACGCAGGTTGGGGAATCGCTCAGATGGAAGGTGGGGGGATAGTTGGAGCCATGAGAATGATGGAAATGTAAAGACTGGACTCGGTGTGAGGAGGCAAAGAGCTAAGAGGAATGAGGACAGCAGGTAATCCGAGAGCGAGAGTGTGAGTGTGTGTGTGCGCATGTGTGCGGTGGTCTGTGGACTGTGCTTGGCACTAGAGGTACAAAGGGTTCATGCTTTTTACAGTGTTGCCGTATTGGGAGGTTTGGGTGGTTCAGTTGGTTAAGCGTCCAACTCTTGATTTCAGCTCAGGTCATGACCTCATGGTTCATGAGTTCAAGCCCTGTGTCGCTGTTAGTGCGGAGTCTGTTTGGGATTCCTTCCTCCCCCACACCCCCCGACTTGCACTTGTAAAAATAACTTTGAAATTTTTAAAAGAAAATGTTATTATATATGTATTTTTTAATGTTTATTTTGAGAGAGAGCTAGCAGGGGGAGGGGCAGAGAGAGAGGGAAAGAGAATCCCAAGCAGGCTCCCGGCTGTCCGTGCAGAGCTGACACAGGGCTTATCCCAGGAGCCGTAAGATCATGACCTGAGCCGAAATCAGCAGTCTTAACTGATCGAGCCACCCAGGAACCCACATGCGTATTTTTGATTGAGAAGTAAGAACCTGTGCTTTTAAGGTGCGTTTGGAGGAGGAAGTTGGTGGTGAAGGAGCATCAAAGCGATAGAAACCTAGGAGGGTTGGATGCAACACAGATTACACCTCTCATAACTCCATGGGACCATGTGTTTTGAATCTTCATAACATCGTGCTTTGTCAGATCATTTTATTGGCTTGTTTTATTAGTTAAGAGTGAAGAAGGGCCATGTTTTCATATTGTGTTAGTCTGCTCAGGCTGCCATAACAAAATAGCGTAGGTTGGGTGGCTTAAACAACAGAAATTGTATTTCTCACAAGCTGGAAGCTGGAAGTTCATTATCAAGGTGCCAGCAAGGTTGGGTTTTTCTGAGGCCCCTCTCTGTGGCCTGCAGATGGCCACCTTTTAGCCATGTCCTTAGTTGGTCTTCTCTCTGCGCAAGCCCTGGTGTCTGTCTCTCCTCGAAAACCACCAGTCATGTTGGATTAGGGCCCATCCTATCCTCCTCGAGCTGTAGTTGTCTCTTTAAAGGCCCCGTCTCCCAATACAGCCACACTGGGGGGTAGGGCCTCACCGTGAATTTGAGGCGAGTGAGGACAGTGATAGCAGCTCAGCAGCTCGCTGTGGTGACTCCACTTGGCTGCTTCCTTAGCCGTCCTGTCCCTGCCCTCCTCCCCTTGTCCTTCCCTGGGGCACACGGGGTTTACACTGATGTCCGCTTACGTGTGGTTTTTTCTTTCTTGTGTGAAGTGAGCAAGAGTGTGTCTACTGCGGAGCAGCAGCTGTGGAAAAAAAGCTTTTCTTGTTTTGAAAAAGGAATTCACAACTTCGAGTCAATCGATGATGCTACAAACGCTGCCCTTTTGTTGTGCAACACGGGGAGACTCATGCGAATTTGTGCGCAGGCGCACTGCGGTGCCGGTGATGAATTTAAGCGGGAGTTTTCACCGGAAGAAGGCTTGTATTATAATAAGGTAACACACCTGCTTCCGTGTCGGACGTCATCCGCTTCCACCGAATCGGCCCTCAGCTTTGCCGTGGCTCCAGGAAAATACAATACATCTAACGAGAGCTGTGGCGATGGTGTGTGACGAGACAGTTACAACGCTTAGAGACCGACCCTAGGATGTGGAGAATTTAGCATAGAAGCTGGCGTGTTGAAAAGACGATCAGTGGGTTGTGTTGGCATAAGCAGAGAAGACATCAGGTGGCAGGCGGGGTAAAGGCTGACATGAAGGGAAACTGGGAAAGTGCCAGGAGAAGCTAAAGGAAGAGCCTTTGTGATGAGACGGGACGGGACTTGCCTCCCACGATACAATAGGCAGGAAACACAGAGTAAACGATGGACACGTGTAAACGTGTAAAAAGAATGGTTTTTGAATGTATAACAGAAAGCAAAATTGAAAAGCACACCACAGTCTCGTAAAAATATTTGTAACCTATGACAGATCAGAGGTTAATAAATCCTTCATATATAGGGAAGAGTTAAGAACCGTTGAAAGGGGCGCCTGACCGGCTAAGTCGGTAAAGCACACTACTCTTGATGTTGGGGCTGTGAGTTCGAGCCCCACATTGGGCATGGTACTTACTTCAAAAATAAGATAATCATTGAGAATGAACTGCCCCAATAGAAAAATGGCAAGTAATCTTGGCCAAAAAATTGGTGCACGTTAAAAAAAAAAATGGTTAAGATGTAAGAAATTTCAAATTTCACATTTTTATGAAATTTAAAAATTGAGTTTTTTTTGTCTATCAAATTACCTGCAGCGTAGGAGAGGGGGAAGGAACAGGCGCGCTCCCTTAACGAGTACTTCAGAGCTCTCAGAGCATGCTAGTGGAACGTGGTCACGGCATGCGAGGTTGTAGAGGGAAAGTGACTGTATTTCAGGGTTTTTTTCCCCCGCTTTACAGATACACAGAGAGTAGATAGTTACAAGACATGTAGAAATTATTGCCGGGCGGTGGAATTAAATGTGATTTTATTTGCTTAAATGTAATGAGCATGCCTTTCAGGCAGGAGGCATGGGGAGTTGCTTTTTTTTTTTTTTTTTTTGGGACAGAGAGTGACAGAGCATGAACGGGGGAGGGGCAGAGAGAGAGGGAGACACAGAATCGGAAACAGGCTCCAGGCTCTGAGCCATCAGCCCAGAGCCCGACGCGGGGCTCGAACTCACGGACCGCGAGATCGTGACCTGGCTGAAGTCGGACGCTTAACCGACTGCGCCACCCAGGCGCCCCTGGAGTTGCTTTTTTATAGTCAGGTAGCAGCGATTTTTTATCCTTAGACTCTTCTAGTTATTTTTTCTCGTTTACTAGTTATACAAACAAATTTTCGCTTAAGAAGGAGAAAAACCAGGGGCACCTGCGTGGCTTAGCCGGTTGAGCGTCCGACTTCAGCTCAGGTCATAATCTCTTGGTTCGGGAGTTCGAGCCCCGCTGGGCCCTGTGCTGACACCTCAGAGCCTGGAGCCTGCTTTGGGTTTTGTGTCTCCCCCTCTGTCTGCCCCTCCCCTGCTCATGCTCTGTCTCTCTCTCTCTTTCTGTCTCGAAAATACACAAACGTTTAAAAAAAAAAAAAAACTATAAAAAAAAGAAAGAAAAACCAAAGGAAGAAAATGCATCCTCATGCATGAGCAGAAGTCAGAAAGCACCAAGGCTTAGGGACTTGCCATGGAAACGTGGACTGGCATGCGGCCAGCCACTTTAAGTAGCTTTTCTTCATTGAAACCGTTTCATAGATCGTTTTTTCCTTTCATAATATTGCCCTTCTGTAAATTGTCCCCAGATCAAATCAACATCTGGGTGACTTTAAAGGATGTTTTATTTGATTTTATTTTTTTAATTTTTTTTTTTTAATGCTTATTTATTTTTGAGAGAGAGAGAGACAGAGCATGAATGGGGGAGGGTCAGAGAGAGGGAGACAAAGAATCTGAAACAGGCTCCAGGCTCCGAGCTGTCAGCACAGAGCCCGACGCAGGGCTCGAACTCCCGGACTGCGAGATCATGACCTGAGCCGAAGTCGGCCGCCCAACCGACTGAGCCACCCAGGCGCCCCAAGAATGTTTTATTTTTAATATGCTGTTGGCATAGATTTAAACTGAGTGAGAACTGTGTCTTTCCCTCCCTGCACAGGCTGTTGATTACTATTTGAAAGCTCTAAGGTCCCTGGGAACGCGAGACATACACCCAGCTGTTTGGGATTCAGTGAATTGGGAACTGTCCACTACTTACTTTACTATGGCAACTCTCCAGCAAGACTACGCGCCATTATCTAGAAAAGCTCAGGAGCAGGTAATAAGACTTGCTGGGCTACAAAAGAAGTCTGCAACTTCCAGCCTTTAACAGATACTGAACATATTTTCCTTAACAAGCAGTATTTAAATACTTTTAAGATTATAGGCTTGTCATTGTTTTCTCCGCCCCCTTAAAAAAACCCAGATCGAAAAAGAAGTCAGTGAGGCTATGATGAAGTCCCTGAAACACTGTGACGTGGACTCCGTGTCTGCTCGACAGCCTCTTTGTCAGTATCGAGCTGCGACCATCCATCACAGGCTGGCGTCCATGTACCACAGTTGTCTGAGAAATCAGGTACTGCCTTTCCAACCTCAGTTCGATGCCAAGTCCATTTAGAAGCGTTCTGGGTGTTGGTCTTACGTTTCAGTGTGTGTTTGTAATGCCATGTGTTCTGTTAGCTGCTTTAAAATAATTTGGAGTGTAGGTAATTTTTCCCTCTTGCCTGCACTGCCTTTTTTCCTCTTATAAGTTGAGTGGGTATTAGTTGACCCAGTTAGGTCTCCTCTGTGTGCTCCCCCTCCCTGCTGAGTCTCCCTCCACACCCACCCAGAGTAACTGCCGTCCTGGACTTTTCCGTTATGTACCCTGTTGGACCACTTAAAACAGTGTGGTACAGGTACATTTTACCTGGTTGTGAACTTTATAGATCAAATCATACTGTACACAGTCTTCTGTGGTTTATTGCCTTTCCCTGGACATTGTGTTAGTGAGATTCCTTCTGGTCAGTGCATTTTCTAGTTCAGTAGCGCTCATTTAATGACTGTACCACAGTTTGTTTATCCTCTCTGTGATTCCTGAACTTTTGGGTCGTTTCAGTTTGAGGCTATTAGGAATAATCTGTGATTGTTAATTATTTATTATTTTTCATTAATTATTGATAGCTGTGAACAGCCTGGTACATGAATCCCGGTACTCAGATGCATGTGTGTCTTAAGAATCCGTTGCAGCCCAGGTTGATGGTGCATTCCTCCAGAGAGGTTGTGTGGCTTCTACCAGGAATCTTGTGTTGGAAGTTTCTCAGGGATGTTTTTTGTTTGGTTGTTTCCCCTCCCCCCCCCCCTTTTTTTTAAATTTGTTTGTTTTGGTTTTTTTTTTTGCTCAGGACCAAGATAATTTATCTTGCAGTCCCTTGGGCATAGGCTGCGTTCTGGGCACCCTCAGCCTGAGAATATTGTCCTTTTGAGGTCCAGCTTAACCACAGAGGATTTCTCTTCATGTTCCACTGTCCCTGGACTCTCTAGCCCTTGCCCCGGGAGGTCCTAATCAAAATTCAGGCGTGTCCAGGTGGCCTAATATCCCCAAGGCAGAAGCAAGCCTTAGCGTTCCAAGACCACGCGATGGGGAAAGAATTTTCTTTTCAGCACATGGTGCTAGCACAGCTGGATGTCCACATGCCAGAAGAATGAACTTGGACTCCTATCTCACATCGTATACAAAAATTAACCAAAAGCGAATTAAACATCTAAACGTAAGAGCTAACACCGTTGAAGACTTCTAGAGAAACAACACTAACATTTAGTGATCCAGAGACTTAGTTAAGTAGTTATTGTGAAATAACTGAAATACTGTGAAATAACTCAAGGCTTAGGATTGTTTTTGATTCTAGGTTGGTGATGAACATCTTAGGAAGCAGCACCGGGTGCTCGCAGATCTTCATTATAGCAAAGCTGTTAAGCTTTTTCAGCTTCTGAAAGATGCTCCTTGTGAACTACTTAGAGTGCAGTTAGAGAGAGTGGCGTTTGCAGAGTTTCAGATGACCAGTAAGTCTTACGTTTTCATTTCTCGTGTTTGTGGGCATCGACTTAGTGTGGGATCCTCTTAGAGTGAGGCAGACCCGGAGATCTCTCTTGATTATAAATAACGTTTTCTTTTTAATTTGCCATAGTTGATGACTTTGGGTAGGGGCCAGAAGTCTCTACACTTTTTGAAGTTTAGAAAATGGATTTGATTACGTTCAGTGACCTATTTATTTCATAGAAATAGTGAAACGTAGCCCCCGCTCCCTTATTTGAAAAAATGGGGCAAGTCAGTTGAGACCATCAGAGATGAAATCATCACGAACGACTTAGGAAGGGAGAAGCGGTGGTAACGGAGCAGTGAACCCCTTGAAACATGGTGGGTACGGGCAGCGGTGGATTGTGGCAGCAGAACTGTAGGCCCGCGCAGGGCACAGATCCGTGGGAAGGGAAGGGCTGGACGAAAGCGAGCGCGCCCGCTCTGTCCGGGCTCAGCCACAGCAGGGAGCAAGCTGCTGCCGCACGCAGAGGGCGTTTGCCGCGTTCTCTCACTCGCGCCCACCTGCTCCCTTGTGCAGAGGGGTCCCTGGAGACCTAGCTCTTGTGCGGTAGAGACACACGTTCATTTGAAGTACGGCCGCTCATTTGGTTTTCTTTCAGTTGTTTTCTTGTATAAAGTTAAAACAAACGTGCTACTTACCCACGTGGAGGACTCTTCCAGTGGAGTGTCCCCCGAAGGATGCACAAGGAAGTCACGGCACTGCGGGCGGGGCGCGGGTGGCCGGGAGGAAGTCTCTCACCCGGCTCTGATTTAGACTTGGCGCATCTGTGAAAGCATGGCCTGTTCAAAGCCGGTTTTAAAAATCCTGTTTACTGAGAGTACGTCTGTTAACATTTTGCCATCCTATGGCGGGGTTAACCGCCACACTCTCTGGGAGTGGGTTTTGGGTGACCTTTCTTGATTTACATCTTTGAATTTTCTGCCATGTTTGAATTCCTTCGAGAGAGCAGGCATCAGTTTCATA
Source organism: Felis catus (assembly GCF_018350175.1). NCBI lineage: Eukaryota > Metazoa > Chordata > Mammalia > Carnivora > Felidae > Felis > Felis catus. The sequence goes on from NC_058378.1 coordinate 81,194,190, forward strand.
AAAGCAGTAGGTAGTGGGAACAAATTTGCTGAGATAGGATAAGTATGGTTAATTTCCCTTTAAAAATTGAGTACCAAAAAAATATATATATAGAGAGAGCGCGCACACGAGAGGGAGAGAGAGAGAGAGAGAGAGAGAGAATAGAATAGAATAGAATAGAGTAGAAACAATTGCTTCCAGCTGGTTTCTTTGCCTTAACACTCAGGTCTTTCAGGGAGGTTGGGTTGTCACCCTCACAGAACCAAATGGTGCAGCAGGGAGACTGTTGTAATTTTTGCTTTGTCTAGGGATAATTACTAAAAGCTGGATTGAGAAAACCTGTTGAGATTCTCATGAGCTACCTTTACGGGATTCGAAAATCAACGTTCAGTAATACATTGACATTGGAATGGTTTCTAGATTTATATTGAAAGGGATGGTCATTTTGTGCTTCATACTGTAGGTCAGAATAGCAACGTTGGAAAATTGAAAACACTATCTGGGGCTCTTGATATAATGGTGAGAACTAAACACGCATTCCAGCTCATCAGAAAGGAGCTTGTAGAGGAATTTGACCAGGTAAATGGAGAAGTATTTATCTTTGGTTTTTGTGTGCCTTAAGCTAAATGGTGAATGTATATAGTGGGCGTATGGTGGGGGTGAGGTATGTATATTGTGTGTGTATATGCATATATAAACGTATGCATACATATATGTGCTTTGCATAAAAACACATTAACAGTGATGTATTATATTTTCTTGGTGGAATTATTAAACTCTTTAAGTTGGAACTATAGCTTTGTGTTAAATACTTTTTTCTTTAACCACGTAGACCTCAGTAAGGCTCTGATAGCGTAACGTCTCTGTTTTCTTTTATGGTTTTTTTTTTTGTGTGTGTGTGTTGTCTTTTTTATCATTGTTCTGGTTTTGTTTTGTTTTTTTAAAGGAAGTTACTGGTTGTTGGTTTTTTTTAAGTTTTTTTTGAGAGAGAGAGCAAGTGCCAGAGGGGCAGGGAGAGAGTGAATTCAGAGCATCCCGATGCGGGGCTCGAACTCACAAACCGTGAGATCGTGTGAGTCCAAGTCAAGAGTCCGACACTGAACCGACTGAGCCGCCCAGGCGCCCCTGTTGTGTTTGTTTTTTAAGAAAGAGGCACGTAGCTCTTTTATAACTTCCGGTAAACTGCCAGGGAGCAGTTGAACGATGAATGGGCTTCAGCAAGCTCCTTGGAGAGCATCTCTGGTTTGCCTGGCTTTCCAGCATTCATGCCACCTTCTGCTGGGGCGAAAAGCTTCCCCGAGTCCCCGTCGCACGCCAGCCTGTCCAGCCCCGTTCTGTCACGCCCCGTCGAGCATCCGTTTTCCTTCTGCTCCGTCAGTGTGCACTCGGAAGTAGGTTTCCATTCAGGATTCATTCCTACATAAGTGCCTGTTAGGTGTGAGACATTTTTCTCGGCTTTTAGTCTGTCGGATGGTCTCCAGGATGAGGGGCTCGGCAGGGCCCCTGCCACCGACGGGCTGTGCCTGGGGGGAAGTGACCTTGGGTCTGCTTTTGGTTTGTTTTGTTTTTTGGCTAAAACGTTTACTGGGTGGACAGCACCGCAGCCCCATCCCTGGGTGCGGAGCCGTAATCGTCCGCTAGCTGAGGTGAAGTGACCTTTTGTCGTTGGTAGCCGAAGAGTGACGAGAGCGCTCCAGCCGCTGATCCTTCGCCTGGTCTCAGTCGAGAAGAAGTGATCAAGCTCCTCAGTATATTTGAATCTCGGTTGTCATTCCTTCTCCTTCAGTCCATCAAACTGCTGTCTTCAACTAAGAAGAAAATGAGGTAAATAGAATTGTTCTCTGGAAATTTCTTCTCTAGCACCTTACTTTGTAGAAACGTAATTTCTACCCTCCCCGGGAAAGGATAGGTTGTATTTGTTCTTGTTTTGTATGTGGGCGACCAGGGATTTAAGTGGTGCTGTGACCTGTTAAACCAGATGAGGCTCCTCGCAGTGTGGCCTATGATCCAGCGAAACTGTAGAAACAGATCTTGCTTGCAAGAGTAAATACCCTATTGGTTTTAATATTTGCCCTGAGAGGGATGAATGACCCTGGAATGAAGACCTGGACTGTTTCTAGTAACCCTTCTGAGCATTGTCTTTAAATGGGAAGTCAGGACTACAGTTTTGATACCCGGCACCAAATGCACCAGTAGAAAGGAAGCAGATGACAGAATGTCAGAATCCTTGTAATGCCCAGGAACTTGGTGAAAAGAGTGAACGTCTCGGCAAAAAATGTTCTTCTACACCTGTATCAGCTTACACAATTCTGTTGTTTTACCAGACTTCTTATATTGGCATTATTAATTTAACTTGGAATTCTAGCAGTGAGTACTGGATCAGGAAGGTAACATAATGTCTTTTTTTATTTTATTTTTTAATGTTCATTTATCTTTGAGTGAGAGAGACAGAGTACGAGCAGGGGAGGAGCAGAGAGGGAGACACAGAACCCGAAGCAGGCTCCAGGCTCTGAGCTGTCAGCACGGAGCCCCGACGTGGGGCTGAAATCCACAGACTGGACTGTGAGATCATGACCTGAGCCAGTGTCGGACACTTAACCGACTGAGCCACTCAGGAGCCCCAATAATGTCTTTCCTTTTAAAATATATGTACAATCTGGCCATATCACAAAATTTGGAAAATAAGGGAAAAAAAATCATTCATCTTAACACATACATTGTCAGTTACCCATGCATATTTTATCAATTTATAATCTTCAGATACAGGTAATTTTTGTCTCTATATTTACTTTATTTTTTTTATTATTATTTTTTTAATGTTTATTTATCTTTGAGAGAGAGGCAGCAGGTGAACAGGGGAGGGGCAGAGAGAAAGGGAGACAGAGAATCTGAAGCAGGCTCCAGGCTCTGAGCTGTCAGCACAGAGCCCGATCTATATTTGTTTTAATTTATACATAGTAAAATTTACTTTTTGTGGCATACAGTTCTTCAGGCTTTAACAAACACTTAGAGAACTGTGTCTCCTGCCAAAATCACCATCCGGAACCGCTCTGTCACTTCAAGAATTCTCTTTTGCTGCCTCTTTGTGGTCAGCCCCAGGATTTCAGGGAGAAAGCGTGCTGTCTTTTACCATTAAGTGTAGCATCACCTGTGGGTTTTTTATAAATGCCCTTAATCAGGTTGAGAATGTTCTGGGGTGCCTGGATGGTTCAATGAATTAAGCGTCTGACCCTTGGTTTCAGCTCAGGTCATGTGATCTCACAGTTTTGTGAGTTTGAACCCTGTGTGGGCTCTGCTCTAGCTGGTGGCACCCAGCCTGCTTGGGATTCTCTCTCACTGCCCCCCACCCGCCCTTTGCCCCTCCCCCACTCACACTGTCTCTGTCTCAAACTTAAAAAAATGTTTTTTTAAGTTGAGAATGTTCCTCTCTGTTCCTAACTTTTGTCATTAGTGGATGTTGAATTTTTGTTAGATGCTTCTGGTCTAAGCATTGAAATGACCACATTGTTTTCCTTTTTCAGTGTGTTAACGTGGGGCTCATTGAGAGTTTTTGTTTTTGTTTTTGTTTTTTTAAGGTTAAAGCAGCTTTGCATCCCTGATATACACCACACTTGGTTGGGATTCATCATTCTTCTTAATATCCCTGGGGTTTCGTGTACTAATGCTTGATTTTGGTGTGTGTTTGTGGGGATGATCTCTCCTGTTAGTGGTTTTGTCTGTTTTTGGGAGTAGAGCCTGCTGGCCTCATGAAATCAGTGTGCCCGTGTTTCCTCATCTGATTTTTAGAAGTGTAGAACTATTTCTTCCCTAAAGCTTTGTTAGAATTTACCAGTGAAAGTATCTTAACCTAGAGTTGGCTTTATTGAAAATTTTTCACAAAGAGTTTAGCTTCTTTTCATAGGTAAAATTTTCTGAGTGAATGAAAGTCTTTTTGTCTATTGTCAGATGTATAGGTTCACAGTATTCACTTATTATCTTGCTAATGTCTAAAGGTGTTTGTAGTGCTAGCTTTTTTTCATTCCTGATATTGGCAACTTTGATCCCCCCCCCCCCCCCCACCAGTCAGTTTGGTTAGGAATTCATCGGTTGTATTGATTTTTTTTTTTTTTTTAATTTTTTTCTAATGTTTATTTATTTTTGATAGAGCATGAGAAGGGGAGGGGCAGAGAGAGAGGGAGACACAGAAACAGAAGCAGGCTCCAGGCTCTGAGCTGTCAGCACACAGCCCAATGCCGGGCTCAAACTCACAGACGGTGAGATCATGACCTGAGCCGAAGTTGGACGCTCAACTGACTGAGCCACCCAGGTGCCCCTCCCCCAGCAGTTTGAACCTGTCGTTCCTGGGTGCCTTGTGATGGTTTCTTCCCTCTTCGGTGTTCTTATTTCTCCTGCTCCATTGTCTCCTGTTTCTCCGTGGTTCCAGCTGTTCCTGTGCTAGACTGATCTTCTACATAGCTGTTATGTGTTCCCTTGCCTTTGCACCCTTTTTCGGGGCAGCAAGGCTTCAGTGTGATTTCTATTAACCTATCTTCAGGTTCGCTGATTCTTGATTTTAGTCACTTACAGTTGAACTTGTTGAAGGCATTCTGTTTACTGTGCTCATTTCTGCTATTCTTACTGGGTTCTTTGTGTGGGTTCCACCTCTCTGCTGAAGTTAGCCAGTCTGTTCTTAGGTATTGTTTTCCATTTGAGCCTTTTGACATAGTGATCCCTGTCCTTCTAAATCCCCTGTCGGAGAGCTCCAGCATCCGTGTCGTCTGCGTCTGGTTCTGCTGTCTTACACGTGTGGTTTCCTTACCTTTCTCCATCTCTTATTTGTGGGAAACCGGACATCTCAGACTGAGGGGCATCATTTTCATCTCTCAGGAGTTTTTACACCTTTAGGAAGGGGGGTTGAGTTCAGTTTCCTAGTCTGGAGCTGAGCTGTGATTGAGATTTTTTTTGTCACTACGGTTACTTTTTCACGAATCACAGGCTTCAAGTTCTCGAGCAGTGCCTAGGCTTAGTGTGGAGCGGGTCTCCTGACGTCTTTCTTACCGTCTACTCCACCTTTCGTTTTAGCATTTTCATGAGGAAGGTGTGTGGTACTTCAGAGAGGCTCTGTCTGCACCCTCTTAGCTCTAGTCCGGAGTCCATGTTCCGTTCCTACTTGCCCTTCGGTGCGTCTAGTCTGTTGTGGCGGGAAGGGCGTTGGCCAGACCTTCTCCTTTAGTTTGGGTAAACCTCTCTTAGGCAGAAACTGGGTCTCTGAGTCTCAGCGTTGGGCCTCACACTGCCCCTGCCCCAGGGGAAGAGTGTGCCTCCCCCCCCCCCCCCCCCCCCATTCACTGCTCTGTCTGCATCGACTCTCACCAGTGCCCGAAGGCTGACATGCTTTGTTGCCCTCCTCTCCCTCCTACCCGCTCTGACTCCACCCTGCAGATTAAGGCTTGCTTTTTTTTTTTTTTCTTTTTTTGCAACTTGATTTTATTTATTTTTTTTTAACGTTTATTTTTGAGACAGAGACAGAGCATGAACGGGGGAGGGTCAGAGAGAGAGGGAGACACAATCTGAAACAGGCTCCAGGCTCTGAGCGGTCAGCACAGAGCCTGATGCAGGGCTCGAACTCACGGACCGTGATATCGTGACCTGAGCTGAAGTCAGCCGCTTAACCGACTGAGCCACCCAGGCGCCCCTGTTTTTATTTTTTTAATACAATTTATTGTCAGATTGGTTTCCATACAACACCCAGTGCTCATCCCAACAAGTGACCTCCTCAATGCCCATCACCCATTTCCCCCTCTCCCCCATCCCCCATCAATCCTGTTTGTTCTCTGTATTTAAGAGTCTCTTATGGTTTGCCTCCCTCCCTCTCTGTAACTTTTTTTTCCCCTTCCCCCCCCCCCCATGGTCTTCTCTTAATTTTCTCAGGATTCATATATGAGTGAAAACATGATATCTGTCTTTCTCTGCCTGACTTATTTCACTTAGCATAACACTCTCCAGTTCCATCCACGTTGCTACAAATGGCCAGATTTCCTTCTTTCTCATTGCCAAGTAGTATTCCGTTGTATATATAAACCACATCTTCTCTCTCCATTCGTCAGTTGATGGGCATTTGGGCTCTTTCCATAATTTGGCTATTGTTGGGAGTGCTGCTATAAACATTGACCATTCCCTGGAGAGGAGGATCTGGATGGGGTTGCCTGCCCCTCTTGTAGCCGTAGCTGGTCCCGTTGCCCGGCCCACACGAAGGGCCTTTGTTTTAGGACTCTCACCAGGTTTTTTATGTGAGCATCTGGTGGGGTCCTTGAAGAAAAGCCTACAAGGCCAGGTGACCTCATCCTATACCTGCAGCTCCCAGGGGCCCCACGCTCCCTCACTCGGCCTCTCCCGGCTCGTTCACTGTTGTAGCTAAATCCTTAGCAGTTTCGGCGTCTGCCTCAGGCCAGGAAGTACTTCTCCCTCTCCCTGCCTGTCCTTAGTCTGCAGCCTCGGTGGCCCAGCAGCCCCAACCCTTTGATAGATTCCAGCAGTCCCGAACTCCTGAAGTGGTAGTTTGTCCTGCTTTGTGCTGTTGGGTTTGTCCTAAGGGTGGGAATGATGCTCTAGCGGTCTCCGTCTGAGCAGAAACGCCTCCAGTAAATGCTTTCAAACAATCCTCTGTGGCCTTAAGGAGAGCGTTTGTGGGGCGGAGCACTCAGCGTCGGGCGCCTTCTCCGCCCTGTCCCTGCTTCTCAGCAGGGGGTGGTGGTCCGGGCAGCGGTTGGCAGACACCCCACCTTCTGAAGAACCAGAGGAGGAGAAGGCGGAGGGGACCGTGCATGTGGGGACACACGCAGTTGAAAAAGTTAGCGCTTTTCCTGTTTAACGGCAGCGGGTAAATTTTGAAATGTTTTATTGGTTTCCACAAGGTGGCGACATAAATATGTGTGAGAACCACCAGCTCTTTGTGGGTTTTCGCAAATTGGTGGTCTAATTGGCCAACGGGTGACAGTTCCGTCCTATGGTACCTTTTGTAAACATACCTGTCCTCTCCTCTGTGTGTGGCCTAAGTAGTTTTATTTTAGTGGAGGGTCTTCTGACCCGTCTTCTCAGGTTATTAATATCCTGTCAAAAAAAACCGCTTAGGGGCGCCTGGGTGGTGCAGTCGGTTAAGCGTCCGACTTCAGCCAGGTCACGATCTCGCGGTCCGTGAGTTCGAGCCCCGCGTCAGGCTCTGGGCTGATGGCTCGGAGCCTGGAGCCTGTTTCTGATTCTGTGTCTCCCTCTCTCTCTGCCCCTCGCCCGTTCATGCTCTGTCTCTCTCTGTCCCAAAAATAAATAAGAAACGTTGAAAAAAAAAAAAGATTAAAAAAAAAAAAACCCGCTTAAAGTTTTTGGGTAGGATGCATGAAGTCCTCTTGCTCTAATTTGTGTTAATTTTTTCAAAATTTATTGAAGACTGTTAAATGTGGTATTTGTGTGCATACCGTTACTATGTTGATAGGGCTCCAAAACAGACTGGTTCCTAAGTCAGTGTGTCTCTTGTGTGTCACTGGCCGGCACAGGAGATACACGTGACTTTATCGCTAGGAGGGAGACCTGTGCTGTGGCCCTGCTACCTCACCAGGAGTCCGGGAGCGTTTCTGTCTGCAGTAAAAGGAGATCAGAGCTAGACTTGAAAAGAAAGGAAATGCTAGTAGGTTGCTGTTGATTATTTTCTACCCACCCCACCTGTGCTTTAAAAAAAAAAAAGAAAAACTGAGCTTAGTAGTTAAAAATCTTAATTCTTTCGGGTGTCTGGGTGGCTCAGTTGGTTAAGCGTCGACTCTTGGTTTCGGCTCAGGTCATGATCTCGTGGTTTCATGCCCCACATTGGCCCCACGTTGGCTATACGTGGGCAGCATGGAGCCTGCTCGAGATTCTCTCCCTCTCTCTGCCCCTCCCTCACTTGCACTGTATCTCTCTCTCAAAATAAATTTAAAACTCTTCTGAATAAAAAATTTTAATTTTCTTTGAATCCTTTTATGACAGTTTCCTCTTACGACAACCATGTGGTTCTGTTAGAAATGCTTTTTTGGTGGGGGGAGTGGGGCTAGGGCCTGGCTGGGCGTCCGACTTTGGCTCAGGTCATGATCTCATAGTTCGTGGGTTTGAGCCCCGCATGGAGCTCTGTGCTGGCAGCTCAGATCCTGGAACCTACTTCGGATTCTCTGTCTCCTTCTCTCTCTACCCCTCCCCTGCTCATGTTCTCTCTCAGTCTCTCAAAAATTATGTGTTAAAAGGGGCGCCTGGGTGGCGCAGTCGGTTAAGCGTCTGGCTTCAGCCAGGTCACGATCTCGCGGTCCGTGAGTTCGAGCCCCGCGTTGGGCTCTGGGCTGATGGCTCAGAGCCTGGAGCCTGTTTCCGATTCTGTGTCTCCCTCTCTCTCTGCCCCTCCCCCATTCATGCTCTGTCTCTCTCTGTCCCAAAAATAAATAAATAAATAAATAACGTTGAAAAAAATTATGCGTTAAAAAAAAAAATAAAAATGCTTCTTTTTTTTATGTTTATATTTGAGAGAGAGCATTTATGTGAGTGGGGGTGGGGCAGAGAGAGAGGGAGACACAGAATCGGAAGCAGGCCCCAGGCTCCGAGCCGTCAGCACAGAGCCCGACGAGGGGCTCGAACTCATGGACTGCGAGATCATGACCTGACCTGAAGTCGGACGCTTAACCGACTGAGACACCCAGGAGCCCCCAGAAAGGAGTTTAAATTTCTTGTAAGATATCAGAGGTTTTGCAAATGTCAACCCCAGCCCAGAACTAAAACCTAGCCATCTTAGGCCCAAACTGTACATAGTGAATGCATTTTAAACAATCGCTTTACTGTGCCATGGGTGGTTTTGAGAGGAAGAGAGATTTGCCCGATTAAAGAAGTTGGAATAAGAGGGAGAAGAGAAATGAGGTTCTACAGAGGGTTCTCCAGGGAAGACCTCCCCACAGTCGCGTTACATGTGTGCTCGTTAACAGGGCTGAGGGGTGTCAGGCTCAGCACAGAGGAGGGAGGAAATCCTGGGTAGCTTTCCAGGCCCCAGGCTGCCCCAGGCCGGATTTTCATCGTAGCATGTCATCAGACATGCTGTTTTCTTGTTTAATGCACTCCTCCCTCCACCCCCCCACCCACTGCTACCTCAGTAGCCCGCAGATGCCGTGAGCACAGGGACTCTGGTGTGTTTTGTTCATGGCCACGAGCAGTTCCCAGTACATAGTAGGCACTCAGATATTTGTGAAGAGAGCGAACCTTGGTTTTAATTGACGTATTGAAGTAAATATCTAAAAACGGGCCTGGGAACAGTGACTGCGAGAAGGTAAGCACGGAATAGGCCTTAACGGACCACCCGCCTCCCTGTGGGCAGTGACGGTCTGGGACTGCTCATTTGGGTTTCTTTCTGGGTCGTCGGTGGACCTCACTGTGCACTTCTGTTTTGTTTTTGTTTTAACGCGGCAGTAATACTGAAGAGGATGTAGTCCTCAAAGCCAACAAGCAGATTTACTCCCAGCTTTTGAGAGCTACCGCTAACAGAAACTCCACTCTTCTGGAAAGGATCGACGTCCTCATCCAGTTGCTGGATCAGCTTGCTCGCGGCGGCAGTGGCGGCCAGTGACTCGGGCCTGAAGCTCCGTCCGCAGAGACGCTGTCAGTGCCTTCTGCTCTTGGGGGCCGGTTTGTCCATTCGGTGCTTCATGTCATTAAATAGGAGGGAAAGACTCTCCTGTCACTAAAGACAGGCACAGCAGTGGAAACAGTTCTCTTTTCCCGTCACGGACACATCGTGGTTGAGTTCTTTGCTTCATTTGAAGTGAAGGCAGAACCAGACTGAAAGCCCCCGGCGTTGGTTTTTCAGAGACATACGTGGTGCCTCCGTGTTCACACCCTTGCTGTGATGCAGGTGCACTTGTAAACAGGTTTCAAGTCTGTTGGGCTCCATGGGTTTAAGATAGAATTATTTTGGATGATGTTACCGTGGTCAGGGGAACTTGGATCCAGATGCCTTTAGTGGTTCAGGTGGGTTCAAGAAACATCCTGCGTCTACGGCGCTTCCCGGTCCCACGGAAGGCGGCCCGCCCTCCCCCCGTGTCGCGGGCTCCGCGGTGTTGAGTTCAGGGCGCGCTCTGAGAGCTCCCGCTTCTCTCTGACTGGCTAGGACAGCTGATCGAGGATAGGTACTGCTCCCTCTTTCTTTCATTGTAAACTGGAAACTGTGAATAAGGTAAGAAAACTATTTTGAATAAATAAATTATTTATTTAAAATGTCTGTTATTTTTCCTGAATTTCACATTCTGCACTTTGAGTTTTGATTTGAACTGGTTTAATCAATCTTCCAAAGTGAAGATTAAAACATTAAAAATCTCTGCCATTCAACGGGACGCTGCTCGCAACTGTCATGCACGGCTCTCGTCTGGGCACCCGCGCGAGCTCTGTTTTCTCCGTGCCCACCTCGCGCTGCCTACCTGCCCTGGCACCACAGCCTCCGTTTCAAGGAAACGGAACAGAAATCGGGCATGCCGTCTCCCGTTGGGTTGACGGCTGGGACATGTAGACCGGAGCCCGCTGTGCCGCCACGTCCGTCGGCCTGGCCCCGAGTGCGGGCTCACCCCTGACCTTCAGCGCCTCCCGCAGCCCCTGCGCCTTGGCCAGTAGTCCCTCCGCTCAGTGGCCGTGCCCTCTGGAGGAATCTGAACCGTACCGGGAAGTTGTCTGGAATAAAGCTGGCCCTTTACAAAGTGCTTTCTCGAAAGCGCGCCGAGATTTTCAGGTGTTTTCCTTGGCGGTGAGTTGACACCTGTCCCAGCTTGACGGGACTGTCGCTGGCCCTGTCCTTTGTCTACTTCTTTGTTATCTGGTTTGCGTTTCCTTGGGACAGATGTGCATCCGTTCTCAAAAACCACGGAGGCATTTAAAGTTTTAACTAAGTCGTGAAACAGATGTACAAAAGCAGATATCGTCCATCGGGACAGCCGTCCCTCCGCTTCCCCTGCGGCAAGTGCTGTCCTCACTGGTCCAGCCCGCACACTTCCCCCGAGAAGATCCAGTTTTGAAGTAAGCTGGCATCAGGATGTCGCATTCCTGGTCTTGTCTTCCGGCCTCTCCTTGGCTGAACAGCCTTTTGGTCGAGGGATATTCGTTTCTAAGCAAGAAGATGGCAATTCTAGCCGTCTTCACTTGTCGAAACAATAATATGAACGTTCCCTAGAGGGGGAGAAAAAAAGTCTGTCTAAATGTCGTAATTTGCTGATTTTAAATGAGTGCTTCTTAAAGTGCTTGAGCCTTGACTGGTAGGTGGGCAGAATAGTGCTATTTGTGGCCTGGTCATTGAGACGACTTGTTTTTCAGTTAATTTCAGGGCAGGGATGGAGAGAAGGTGCCAGGGCCCTGGGGCTGGAGTCAGAGGCAGGGGTCACCAGCAGCCACTGCGTTGACCCTGCTGGGAAGGACACAACGGTGAACTTCAGTTTCTAGGACTAGAAATGTGCAAAGTAGTGTGGGCCTTGGCACTCCGACGGAGTTGTGAAGATGGAGAGAAATGCGTGGGGAAACCTTCCATATGCTGTCCGTGAGGGAAACGTAAGTTGCCACGCCAGCAAGTGTGGAGCGCAGTAGTGGAGCTTTTCCGATGAATCCCTATGTTTTCAGGGCAGTAACACCACTTCTGTGTTCAGGGAGCCGTATCTCCTTCCGTGATTGGATCCTTTGGCCACGGCTACGTTTCCATCCAGCCATGAAATCGGTACAGGGGTGATGGGTGGCAGAAGGACAGGGATTTTTTTTTTAACCTTTCCTAAAAATGTCCTAAAATCATTTGGTAATTTTTTTTTTTTTTTTTTTTTTTGCCTGTAAAACGGACTTCTAAACCACGTATTTGAAAAGTTCAGGTAATAGCTTTTTCCACTGGGTTTTAGCCCTATTTGTTTCGGTTACTAAAGATCTGGTTTATTTTCTTTGTAAAAGACCTGACTTTCTCTCAGAAGAGAAATCCCTTTCTCCACTTGCCTGTTTTTCTCCTTACATGTTCAGGGTGGAGGCATGGACGTCACAAATGTCAAACCACCTCCCTGAGATGGGCTGCTTTGGAAATAAGCCATTTGAAGGAAGCCAAGGCTGGTGCTGTTTGTCCTTGGCATTAACCACTTTCCAGTACGCATTGCCTTTGAGCAAGAAAACGGAGTTGTGTGCGTAGGAGTAATAGGCTGAATCTATATTTCTGAAAGGATGGTTTTGTGGCTCTATTCCTGGGAATACCTCAGTAATCTTCATTGGATAAGAATCAAGTACTTGATTTCTGTTGACATCAAATGCAAACACCTGCAAAGCAAGTAAGAAAGTGAGACCGGCATTTCTGAAAACCATTGATTTTTAGATTAATTTTAGGAATGAGCTCAGTAAATCTGTAGCTTTGCACCAAATTCTCTGGGCTTGAATTTCTTAATTTTCCACATGATGGGACCCACCATGGTCATACAGGGCCGAGGCAATTGAGAACAGCTTTTAACAACTTGGCCCTCTGACAAACCTCAGGGGGTGATAGAAGCCACACCAAGCTGGAAAGCCTCTACTTACGAGGGACTCTTTGAAGAAGTAAATTAACTGTTTTCTTCTGTCATAAAAGGCAGTGTCCAGAGGACTTGGAATGCCAGGAAATCCTTCCGAAATCAATCTGGGGTAGCTTCTCCCTTGTTCATCTTCTGTGTAGGCCTGATCCTTGTCGCTGTCGTATCTCCAGTACTGATTTCCTGAGAGCCAAACAAAACATGCTTATATGGCTTATTACCATTTAATTATGGACGACAAAGAGGCCCACTTTCAACCTAGGTCTCCGCCAACCATGATGTTTCGCCATGACCCCAGAAGAAGGCAGGACCTCAGCATCTGAGTGAAGCCTCCACTCAAGTGAATGATTCTCCAGGTCTTGAATTACTTCTAGATCGGTTCTGACAATCATTGCCGCTATTAAGATGTTGGTTGCCTTTTGCAGGGCACGCCGGCCCCCTGGTGCTCATCAAAAGCAAAAGCAAAATGACAAATCGTACGGTCTATTTCACATAAGCATCTTCTGTTTTTTTCCCTTCTTCCTATGTAGTCTCATGATCTTCCTTTTATGTGTTAGGATCCCACGGGTTGCCGTGAATCGTTTTCCCACCGTAATAAATATAAGCCCTCTTTTTACAGAAAACAATCATGATGCTTATGATCAGGTCTTTTAAAGATTTTGTTTAAGTAATCTCTACACCCAGGGGGGGATTAAACTCAACCCCACGATCAAGAGGCACATGCTCTACCAACTAAGCCAGCCAGGCACTCCAGCTTTTTGTCAGGGTTGTAGAATTGTGCAGTTCGACTACCAACTCGGTTGTACAAATGAGGACACCGGAGAGGCGCTGAAGCACTTCATCCGGATTCACGGCCCAGGTGGGACCGGTGCGGCCCGAGACTCCCTTATCCCACCCCAGCGACTCTACCCTCTGTCCTGTGAAGGCACGGCTTGTAATGTTGCTGTTTCAGTTCACGATCCAGATGCCTATTTTGTACTCTGAAACAGCACAGGACTCTTCTGGACTCTCCTTATTAGTTGCTTATCCCGAACCCTGGCATATGGTCAGCATAAAATAGAATAAATCCACTGAACTAGAGGTTTTTGTGTTCACAACCTACGTCACATCACAATCAGTTCCGTTCCGTAGCAGCCGCCCACGCGAGCTCCCTCTCGCCCTCGGCCCCCGCTTCTGCCCCCGTCCCCAAAAGGTTTGCCTTTGAGAGAAAACAGTGACGTTTGTCCAGCCAATGGCGCAGTTCACTCTAACTGGAATATCTGAATTTAAAGTATTCTCGGCCAGTTAAACTTAAGAGGTTTTTTACAGCTCCGAGACTAAAATACACGTGTTATTACAGCAGTCCCCCATGATGACCTAATTCTGTAACGAAGAGTCTTTGTTGCCCGTGGAAGCTCTCGTCCAGGACTTCTTAGGACCCTGAGAGATGTGCTTCCAACTCTGAGAGCCCTGAACTAGACAAGTCCGCCCTGGGCAATTTGTTTCTGTAACTGCACTCCATTCTTCCTTTGTGCGATGTAAAGAAAATTAAGGCCAGATTCATGCACTGGTTTCTTGCGGCAAAATCGGCACACGGCTTCCTTTGGGTTTGGCTCTTGCCTCTCTGACTCCTGAGCCGTTTAAGGCCAGAGGGTCCTATTGCCAGGGCTCAGGCAGACCGAGGGCACACGGCTTACCTCTGGGGCAGTTCTGGGAAGGGAAAGAAAAAGCAGCCACAGAATCTTGTTTGTGCTTAGACTCCGGGCATTTGGTTTGCAAACAGCCAGCCTCCGTGACACGGGCAGAGGCCCCCGGGCAAGGCGGCCTGTAAGGGGAGCGGCAGGACGGTCCCGGCCTGTCTTCTCTGCGCATCCGCCGACCCCAGACCCCCGCCTCGGTCTCTGCCTCCCAGCAACACGCTGATCCTCCCTGCTCAGAAACTGCCACCGACGCCTCACTGCCTGCTGGCTGAAGTCCAGCCCCCGGCCACGGTGCTCGAGGCTCTCGGGGCTCAGGCTGACCCTGTCTTTCCAACCTAATCTCGTCCCGTGTGAGTGCCCTGCCCCTGAACCCCGCGGGTTCAGCTGTCTCAGACATCTTTTCCCCTCCCTCTAAAGCCTTGCTTCCGCTTCCTGTGTCTTACACCCCACCCCCCACCCCCGTCCACACTTCCCCCATCACACCCCCGCTGTCCCGGCGGGGCTCCCGGGGTCCCACACGGCCTCCGGGTCTGGGTCAAAAGCCCTGACTTCTGGGTGGCTCCAGCCTCTGGTTCCAGGTGGCCGTGGTCACCTTACCTGCTCTTCTCCTTCACCACAGACTTCTGGCGGGGGGGGGGGGGGGGGGGGGGGGGGGGGGCTTCTAAGGCTCCTCCTCTCCAGAGGAAGAGTTAGCTAAAACTGCTGTCGGGGGGCCCCTTTCTTACAGGTCTCGGGCAGCCACCTCTGCCTGGCACAGCCGGTTCACTCATTCATTTGTTCATGTGACGCATTCGGCGCCTTCACACCCTGTGCTCAGAACTTACAGTCCGGTGGGACAAGCCAGTCAGGTGAGTCGCTGCAAGAGCACTAGAAGATTCCCTGGCACGGGGCTCAAAGCCCTCGTTCCGAGTGCGCCTGTGTGATACAAGAAATCGAGCCATCCGGGAGAACCTCTACCTTTAAAGAAATAGCGTTCGTCTCTTCTCCACGTCCAGAGGTGGACAAAAGCGTCTATGTTTTGTGTTGGGATTCCGCGCCAGCCACTGCGGATCTGGATGGGGTCCCCGTAGCGTGTCCGGCTGTTGCGATTTTCGTAAAGCCAGTACCAGCCGTTACGGAAGAAATACGTGCTAAACCTCATCATCACTGCTCCGTATTGGTTTCTCTCTTTGCGAATCCAGTCAAATGCGGTATCAAACGATCCTTCACATGAACCTTCGGAAAAAAAAAGTCCCTTGTCACCTGGGGCAAAAACCACCTGTTGCTACTTTCACGTGTGATTCATATAGAGACCATTGCAAAGCTGGAGTTTTCGATTAAACTTTTTTTTTTAGTGTTTATTTTTGAGAGAGAAAAGAGCGCGTGCGCGAGAGGGGGAGGAGCAGAGAGAGCGGAAGACGCAGAACGGGAAGCAGGCTCCAGGCTCCGAGCCGTCAGCACGGAGCCCGACGCGGGGCTCGAACCCACGAACCGCGAGATCGTGATCTGAGCTGAGGCTGGACGCTTGACTGACTGAGCCAACCAAGCGCCCGTCTCTTCAACGGTCTTAAAGCAAGACGCCACACAAGGCTGGAAGTAGGCCTGCCCGGAGGTGGCGGGGAGGGGGGCCTGCAGCACTGCGGGCTCACGAGGGCTGTTCTGGCTCATCTTGGTTCTCTCAGAGGTTCTCTCAGAGGCGCTCCGGGCCTCTAAGTGTCTCCATGCGGATGCTGGTCATGTGATCACCTTCACCGCAGCTGATGCCTCCTGACGGCTGGCCTGACCTCATTAGAGGCAAGAAGCTTGGTTCTGGGCACACACCAGAGTAAGACCGCCTCTGAGGGAAACACGCGCGTCCTGGCACCGCTTCCTCTCCCCAGAGGCCCAGGGCCAAGGACACAGGGCCCGCGTGGAACAGAAGGGGGGTGGTCTCCGTGTTCGGTGGAAAAGGGGAGGGCAGCTCGCTTTCCCTTCAGCCTCCAGGCTAAGCCATTAGTCACTTCAGTTAACTAACCACTCACACCTTAGCCTGAACAATTAGAGATGAAAATTGATCCTGCCTGCTCTTTGCTTTGGGACGGCAGGAACCTTCTCCCTGGGGCACCTTCTCCCTGGGGCTTCCGGGATCTGTAGCTCCCGGGGGAGGGGGGAGGCCACCCCTTGGGCGGCCCAGTGCTGTTTGGAAAACCGCCAAGCCCTGCTCCTTCCTCCCCAGAGATGTGATGTAGCACGTGAAGCAGAGGCCACAGGAGGGAATATCCATGCCGGTGGCCACCTGCATCCCCCAGCTAGAAGGCAGCTACTGCTGGGTGCTCTTGGAGTCGTACTGTTCCGTGCTCTTGGGGGGCCCGGCCTCCCGATAGGGAGCGGGGTCCTGTTGAGTGTCCTCTGGGAGCTCTGAGGAGGATCTCCCAGAACAGTCTTACCGTACAGCTTCTGAATGGCTTTTCTGTCCGACCAGTCCAGCTCAAACGCAGGCTCCTGGGGAGTATAATTCGGCCGCATTATGGATCCTGTCCGGTACGTGTGAGGCAGGCCGAGTACGTGGCCAATTTCATGGACGGCCACCTAGAAGGGGACACAAACCACGGGTGCAGTGCCGACCGTGGGCGTCCGAGCGCCTGCCAGCGGCGGGCCTCGCCAAGGGGAAGGGGGACGATGGTGAAAATCGGGGAACCTTCCCAGAAGGCTGTCCGCTCTTCCCTGAACTCCAGCCCACCCTGCACCGCCCTCTGCCCGGTCACTCCCCGCGGCCCGAGACCACTTACTTTGAGAAGGCTGATGCCCGCATCACTGCTGGGAGGTGTGAAGTGCTCATCATCGTCAAAGTGGATGTCGCCCAGGCGCCAGGCGTGTGCAAACTCCTGCCCGCTGCCATCAAAAACCCGGGGACAGCCCAGGTGCCGGCCTAGCAAGGGGACAGGGAGCACAGACACGTTCCCCCAAACGGTCACGGCCTCGAGGAGCTTGTAGTCCAGGAGCGGAAGCCACAACTCGCCTGCGCCACAGCGTCTTGAAGTCTAAACACTAAACACGCAGACTCTGTGGGAGCCCAGAGAAGGGTGCGGGGCATGGGGGTGCTATCAAAAGGCCAGATCTGAGTTGGATCCTAACAGCGGACGGGTCAGGACAGGAAGAAGGTGCAGCCCAATGATCACGTCCCCTTGCACGAGTGCTGGGGACTTCTCACAGCAGGGAGTCAAGGGAGTCAGCAGGGCAGCCCCTAGCACCCCTCGATCCCAGCGGGGGCGCCTGCAGAGAAGTTACTTTGTCCAAACCCACCTGGTTAGGAGGGGTCAGTGCCCTGGCTCGTACCCTGCTGAGCTCGCTCCCTGCCGCAATGCTCACTGGGCTGACCTGCTCCAAGACCAGCAGCGAGGGGCCTTCACTGATGTCCCTATGTGACCCCCACCCCCCGTCCTGTGCAGGGTGGCGTGCCCGCACCCTTCCCGGTGAGCTGTACTGAAGCGCCTACACAGGGTTTACGACATGACCACGCCGCCGCCAGGGGCCATCTCGGGACACCCCGGGAGGCAGCGGTGGTGGCACCGCTGGACAGGTGACCAGGGCGGGGCTCCCTATGCTAACCGGGCCCTGCCTGCGGCCGTGGGGGCCGGTGACCGGGAGCCCAGGGTTGGCTCGCCGTCTTCGCCCTTCTCACCTCGTCCGAACCCCAGTTTTATGTCCACCGCGGCCCCGGGGGCGGCGAGGTCCTCCCGGAAGTCCAGCGGCGTCACCTCGCTCCACATCCTGAAGGCCAGTCTGAGGATGTGCCGCTGCTCGTCCACGGACAGCTGGCCGCTGGCGCCCTCCCCCAGCAGCCGCCACGTCAGCGTCCTCTTGGCGAAGGCCCGGGTGTCCCCGCGGGGCGCGGCGTCCTCGGACCGCGGGCTCCGTGGCGGTAGCGGCCGCGCGAAGCGCTTGGGCCGCACCCGGGGCGGCGGGGACACCGGCGGCCGCGTGTCGGGGACGCCGCAGCGCGGCCTGTTCATGGCCGCCAGCGTGGCCGCGTCCAGCCGCCCGCTCGCAGGCAGCGCGTTGACCTTCTGGAACCTGCGCACGGCCTCGGCCAGGGCGGCGGCCGGGGGGCCCGCGGGCGGCGCGGCGGGGCCGGGGGTCCGGGAGCCGGGCCCCGGGGGCGCGTCGGCCCAGCCGTACTTGGACAGGAAGCGCTGCGGAGAGAGGCGGCGAGCGGTGGGGCGCGGGTGTGTGGGGTTTACGGAATGGGCGGGCGGGGGGCCTGTGTGTCGCTACGCGTGTCTGCAGCCACGGGGCGTGCTCACCCGTGTCGTGCAGCACGGCCAGCCCATGGTTATGGGTCGTTTGCGGGAGGCCCCCCGCCCCCGACCTGAGGCGGCGTGGGTGTGCACGGACCTGCGTGTGCGCGTGCCCGCGCATGCATGTGCCCAGCTCTGCACGTGTCCTAGTGTGCACGTGCCTGCGTGTGCCAGGGTTCACCTGTGCGCGTGCCCCCGTGCGCACCTGCCGGCGTGTGCACCTGCCTGCGTGTGCTAGGGTTCACCGTGCACGTGTCCGCCCGCGCACGTGCCCCCGTGTGCACGTGCGTGCCGCTGGTGCCGGGGCTCCTCCTACCTGCGCGGCGAGGGCGTCCGCGATGGGCTGGGCCCGGCGCAGCGGGGGCGGCTCCAGGTCCGAGCGGTCCCGGCTGTGGAACAGCGGCTCCGGCCCGGCGGCCCGGGGGGCAGCGAGCCAGCAGAGCAGCAGGCTCCGACGGAGGATGGAGGCGGCCAGCATGGCCCGATCTGCGCGCTGCCCTCCGGCTTCCCTCCCGTCTCCCTCCTGGGGCCCAGGCCCCCGGGGACGCTTTTATAAGCAGCACCCCCGCTCTGGGGAGCCGTGCGTTATCCGAGGCCTTCGCAGCCAGGTCTGAAGTGTGCCCGCCGGGAGGCCCTGGCCCTGCCGCCCTTTGAAGACCCCAGGAGTGCCCTTCTCGTTGGGGTGAGAATGTTTGCCCCGTCCTCAGGTAATTACATCCTGCCCTGGCAGCCTCATGTGGATTCCGTTTCTGTGGTGACGCGCTCCCGGGCAGGCTGGCTGCCCCGTGAGCAGTGGAATGTTCGCGAAGTCCGGGGGTCCTGTCGGTAGAAGTGCAAAACCTGGCCGCCAACCACCTGCTGTCGCTCACTGCACCTGCGGCCTGACTACCTGATCATCAGTTTGCTCACAGCGTGGGTCCTTTCTTTTCTTGGCTGGCCGGGTTGCAGATCTCGTTTCTCGGGTCTCTTCTTGTTCCTTTTTATACAAAGGGTGCTTCATCAGTATGGGAAAACGTAAAATTAAAAAGTACTGAGAATCAAGGAGGAGATCCAGTGATTCAGAGGGTGACGTTTGATGAACATTCTTGCAGGTACATGTATTGTGTACGTTCACGGGGAAGTACGTGTGTATAGTTCTACGTAAACCGTGTTCTCCATTAGCTAAAACTCGGTGATTCGAATGTCACGGGCAGCTTCGGTGTTCGTGAACGTAGGCGTGTATCTTCCTAGTCAATGGCTGTGTGGTGTCCTAGCCTGTGGGTCAGGGATTTTTATACGAGGGTAAACTAGGGTCCCTGGAGGTTCTAGAACTGGCTCCTCTCGGTTCACCCTCACAAAGGAGTCTTTTGAAGGAGGGGAAGGGAGGGGGTGGAGAAGAAAATATTAAGCAGGGCCAGGCTCAGCTGCCTGGACCTTGTAACTAGTCACATCTGGAGAGGCTGGGAGAAGTGAGTAAGGCCCTCCAGGCACTGGGCTGCAGGTGAGAGCTTGGAATGTCAGTGTCAAAGGTCTGAAAACAGCAAGTGTGCAGGTGTGGGGCTGGCCCTTAGCTACTCATTCATCAAATCCTCATGACCGTTTTAGGGACAGGGAACCTGGAAATAAACGTGGTGGACCCATTCTTTGCCATCAGGGAACTTTTTTTTTTTAATATATTTTTTTTTAATTCTCATTTATTCTTGAAAGACAGCACGAGCAGGGGAGGGGCAGAGAGAGAGGGAGACACAGAATCCGAAGCAGGCTCCGGGCTCCGAGCTGTCGGCACAGAGCCCGACGCGGGGCTCAGACTCAGGAACCATGAGATCATGACCTGAGCCGAAGTCGGACGTCAGACACTTAACCGACTGAGCCACCCAGGCGCCCCCATGGAACTTCTATTCTAAGTGGAGGAGACAGACAATAAACCAAACAACGAATGAAAAATTCAAACAGTGACGGGCTAACGGTGTAAATCAGAAAAGCGAATGCTTTGGAGGTTGGGAGTCCATATTAAGATGGGCAGGAGAGACCTCTTGTAAAGATGAAATGGAAGCAGTGAAAGAAAAGAGAGACACTGTCACGTGTGACTGGGGATTCATGTGTGGTGTGGGCAAAGGAAAGAACAAGTGCAAAGGCCCTGAGGCAGGATCCGGCGGAGTAGCAGAGGGCTGGTGGAGGGTCAGTGAGGGGGAAGGGGAAGGGGGAGGGGGAGGTGTCTGATGGCCCTGTAGCCCAAGACCTGTCACGGGGCTCTAGGACATTGGCTTTCCGAGGCAGAGCACAGTACTAGGCTGTGACCCAGCGGGATCCGTTCCTAGTGAGGTCCCAGGAGCTGGTGTTTGGCCTCACACGGGGGCTGCAGCGGCGAGGCCAGCACCTGTGACATCAGGGTGTTGTGCTCAGTCAGCTCCGGTCAGCTCAGAGACCTCTGGGGCCGGCCACGCACCAGGTGGGGACACAAGAGCGAGCAGGGTTGAGGGGGGGACGTGATTAGAAACCCTCCCAGGGCTTCCCGGGTGTAATGGAAACCCACCGAGGGAGGGTGACGGGGAGAGACGGAAGAAGGAGGCCCCTCCGGGTCGGGAGGTGGCAGTTTTAATAAGTGAAGGGAACGTACATTCCAGGTTCGTCCTGGGCAGCGGGCGGGACTAATGGATCCCTGCACCTGCGCGCTGGATCTTGAAAGCTTATCAAGAGGCTCTACCTGGGCCGAGTGCCGCGTAACCCTGCGGGTGTTTTCAACCCCACGTCACCTTTCAAGGCTGTGTCCTCGGAGCAGCTGCCAGGAGTGGGAAAGGCAAGAGGAACAGAACCCACGTTCCAGGGACTGGGAGGGGGTAAGGGGCCTCCGGGTGCCTGGTCCTGCTCGCGGGTCAGTCGGCAGTCACGTCTTTTAGATGACCTTCTCCAGCAGGGCCCTTCTGGTCACTAAGGGCGGCTTACCCTCAGCTGTGTCCACAGATCCCCACCCCCACCTCCACCCCCGACTAAAGCCCCTCTCCCCGTCTCCTACCGACGTGATCTCCCAGCTCCCTGAGCCGGCACCACTGGGGTGAGAGGACTCGTGGTCACCCCTCTGGGAGGAGCCTGGCGGACGGGAGGGAAGCCCGGGTCAGCAGTCAGGAGACAAGTGTGGTTCAGGGTGTGGAATTTCTCCTCGTTACCCTCACCCCCACTTCGCACACTCAGAAGCAAGCCCCAGGCACCCTGTATAATTCTGTGCGTGAAGATCCTACTGTGGGTCTGCACAAGATAGACGCGTTGGGAAGCAAAGCAAAGCATCATCCTGCCTTAAGACGGAGCAACAACCCTCTGTTATCACATTTCCCCGGGCAGCCTCCACGGTTTCAACGCTGGCCTCGTTCTCTGTTAACTTCTAAGTGGCCTTCCCAGCGGAAGGCCCATCCAGACGCTTCTGTAAAAAGCGAGGAGGGTGAAAGGCAGGCTCGAAATGACGCCAGGCGGCACGCAGGCCCTTTGCCCTTCCCACAGTTGACTGCGGCCGGGTTGGGGGGGTGGGCGGAGCCGGGGGGGTGGACGGACCCGGGTGGCTGCCGGTCCCCACGGCCGCGCCCACGAGGTCCGCTCTGCTCCCGTGCGTGATTCCCACCACAGGCCCCGTGAAGCTCCTCTCGCCTCGCCTAACTAGAACTGGCCTGGCAGGCGCTCCGTTTCTCGCCATCAGGACCCCTGCCGGAGCCGGCGCCCCACTCCGGTGGCTTCTCACTGCGCGGTGTCCCGCCTGCCAGAGTTTTTGTCAGTTACGTGCGGGTGTGTGTAGAACGTATATAAGCACATACAGTAAACCCTTGGGTCGCGAGGCACTTGTTCGGCACCTGTGTCCGCAAGACGAGCAGACGTTTCGAATCGATTTTACCTTGATGAACGAGCGAGGTCTTGCAGTAGGAGTCCCATGATCGCAACTGAGCCAGTGGTGGTTCTCTCTCTCTTGCTCGCTCGCTGTGGGATTATGGGTGATCATCTCCCACGCTCAGATGCTCGGTCTCAGGCTACAGCTTTTGGCAGAAATCGGTGATTTTTCGGAACGTTGGAAGGTGCCCACAACTGGCGTTAGTGTATCTTTTTGTCACTTCAAAGCACCTCTGGACAGCCCTTTGCTTTTCCAGACAAGAGTGAGCTTAGGCACGCTTTGCTTCACTCTAGGTCATTGGACAGGTTCCCTGTTAAAGTTGCACGAAAACAAAAAGAACCCATTGAGCCAACAGACGCCAGTGATTCCGTTAGAGTGAAAGTCATCCTACACAATAACCCTCCTCTCTCTTGTCCCTCCCACACCAGCCACGAAGGTTTTCAAAGGGAAGTGCAGGTTAATTTACTTTTTTTTTATATTTTGTGTCTTCTTTATTATTTTGTGTTACAGTATCGCAGTCCTTTTTACCTGAATATTTTTGGGTTGTGGAACGAATCATCCGAGTTTCCTTTATTTCTGCTGGGGAAATTCGCTTTGATGTATAAGTGCTTTGGATTACAAGCAGGTTTCTGGAACAAACGAGGCTCGCAAATCAAGGTTTTGCTGCGTGTAACTGTGACACGTCAATCACGTGTCCATTTACACGTGTCCCTCATATTTATCAAAATAGTTCACGTGTCCATATATGGTGGACGGTGAACACACATCTGAATAAATGGCTACACAGTGTTGCCCGTGTGGCCAAAACCAAGTGTAAGGGCACTGTTCACCTTCCCACGTGATTGGGGTTCTTTTCTGTTTTGTTTTGTTTTGTTTTTAAATTGAAATCTCAAATTGTGTTTTCATTAGAAGATAAATCCTAAATGTTTTCTCTTGGGGAAACAAAAACCTGCAAAGGCACAAGATTTAGAGCAAAATGTTTCTAAATATTACGCATTTCCCGGGAGGCTGACATTCTGAACATGGAACAGAATGGAGAACTCTGTGGATGAGTGAGTGCGGGTGTCCCGAGAGCTGATGTCACACAGCCTGGGTTCTGCGGGGTCAGAGAGACCCGTCGGTGACTGTTCACCCAGCAAGCTGCGGCCGGAGACGGGGCATCGGAATGTCAGGTCTTAAAACGTGCACGACAGCTGTCCGTGAAGATGACTGTGGGATCGTTAGGGCTTTCTGACGCAAGGGTCTTGTTCCGGAACATTGTTCTTTTCTGCTGTGGTGTGCGGTTGGCCTCATGCATCTCAGGGCCTCGGGACTCAGGGATTGTTGCTTTTTCTCTGGGAGTGTTGGTCTCTCTGATCTTCAAAGCCTTTGAGTAGACTGACTGGCTTCGCGAGGCTCCCAGTATTTGATGAGCTAAATCGCTTACTCCGGGTAAAGTGGATTTTGAGGAAATCAGTTAGCTTTAGCAGGGAAAATGGCAGAGAAGAGCGTGCGATCTACGGTACAGACAGGGGCGGCGGGCTCCCGGTCGGTGCAGGGCACTCCTTGTCTCTGAGCTGGGGGAAGGGTTTGGCTGGAGGCTTCCAGAATCTTCTGAAATGTTGAGATGTCGTGATCCGGTTGTCAGTGGGAGGACCAGAAACATTTTTCCCCCTCAAGTATATGTCATTTACGAAATGGGTTTGCATATTCTCAGCACCTCACCGCGTGGCCTTTTGCAAAAGACCTTCCCTTCATTATTCCCATGGGAGATTAAAAAAAAATTTTTTTTTCAATGTTTATTTTTGAGAAAGACAGTGCAAGTGGGGGAGGAGCAGAGAGAGAGAGGGAGACACAGAATCGGAAGCAGGCGCCGGCTCTGAGAGCACAGAGCCTGCCGCGGGGCTCGAACTCATGAACCGGGGAGATCACGACCTGAGCTGAGGTCGGACACTTAACTGGCTGAGCCGCCCAGGCGCTCCCTGGGAGATTTTTAAGCCTGATGTACGGTGAGGGGTCAGTTCTGGCTCTGAAAGTGCATACACCTGTCATGGGCCCGAGTGTTTGGGAAACCAGTTATGAGGTTGGGCCTCTTGTGACTTAGCAGCCTGGGAAAAGGAAAGGTTCTTCCTGCTCCCTGACCTTCTGCCTTCCTGCTCTCTGCACTGGGCATTTCAGTCCATTTCCATCACGAATAAACATTCTATCCCCATGGCTGCCCCCGCCCCCCCCCCCCCCCCGCCAAGTTCACGCACGTTTTAAACGCATGGAGGGCTCTGTGGCTTGGGGCTCGTGGTTCCCCGGCCGAAGGGGGCGTGCTGAGGTGGCCGCGTGGGAGGGAAGCCACGTTCACTGCTTGCCTGCGCTTCTCTGCCCTGGTGGGTGTGAGATGCTCCGAGATCATGATGGCTATTGATTTGGAGATGATGATCGCCATCGGCGTCTGCTTACTGATGGCCGCCTGGGTGCTGATGTGCTGTTTCCTCTGTCTTTGCTGCAAAGTGTCCAGATCGCTGGAGTGAGTGGGAGAGGCGGAAGGGCAGAGAGGTATGTGTACTCGATGGTGTGATGTGCCCTGCTGACGGCCTCCAGTTGTAAGAAACGGGTTTTAAAAAAAAAAGACATCTAATCTCACGTTTATCATAAAATTTCCGAAGGGAAACAGGACAGTGGCATCGGCACAAAAGGCAGGTGACTTGGAGAAGGCCATCCGGGGACTCGGCTGTCACCTGGCTCCCTACTCTCCGGCACTCAGCGACAGAGCCTCAGAGAGGGGTCCTATGGCAGGGGTCCGGAGAGGTGGCCTGGCCCGCGTCTCCCGGCCCCAGCCCCGTTGCGTGAAATACAGGCTGTCTGTGTTGAGCTCGGGTGCCTCTGACTCTGTTCTTTCGAGGGGTCTGCAGGCAGCCGTGCCGTCTCTGATCCCCAGGCGCCTGGGACTCGGGACCAGACGATCACGTCTGCCATCCCGGCACCGCTTCCTACCAGAGACGCCTCTAAACTCAGACATAGCAGTGAGTGCTGAGCGGTATTATCTTATTTATGAGGATATGTGACACGCTGCTTATCCACCACCACCGTCAGCTCTCGAGGGAGCTCCGCGGGGTTCCAGAAGCAGTCTTCCGAGCTGCGGGGGACACGGCCGGGGAGGCGGGAGCTCACCCCCTCCCGACAGCTGGGGAATTGCAGCCCAGAAGGCACGAGTGAGTCTCAGGAGGTGGCAGGCAGTACACGGGTGATGGGGAGATGGGGCTCCGAGAGGGTCACTCCGCCCCCCGGCGGGTGCCATGCTGCCCCCACCCAGAGGTTCCTGGACCCTTGGGACTGTTAACTTGCTCCCTGTCCCCACAAAGAAGGCTAGGCACGGTCCATCATGGCAGGGCTGGTTCCTGTCCTCACCCGGACACCCTACCTGAGTGGGGGCAACTTTGCAGGAGTGGGGGGGGGGGCGGGGTCAGGGGCCGTGTGCACACGGGACAAGGGGGCAGGGCAGCAGGTGGGTCAGAGGCGGTGACGTCGTTTTCTGGTGTATCGTGCAGCGATCTGGCGTGGCTGTGACCTCCGAGCTCACGGTCAGGGGGCCGCCTCGCCCAGCCCGCACGACAGCCCGGTGTGGCACAAGCCGTGCCCTCCAGTTAAGGGGGGTTTAGCCAGCTCGGTCCAGGGGGTGGCGTTCTGTCCGAGGCTGGCCTCAGGACGTTGCCCCGGCAAGCCCGGCGTGGTTGGCACAGCTTCCTGGCAGCTGGGGGCGCCCGCACGGCCGGGGCAGAGACCTCAGGGAGGCTCAGTAGGCCGGCCTCGGGGCTCCTTGGCCACAGGGGCTCCCGGAGGGCACCACCGCGCTGCCTGGGGCCGGGCTCTTCCCCAGCAGAGACAAAGGCTCCTTGAGAATGGCAGGGATTCCGGACTCCTGACTCCAGATTTGACTTTCTCATCAGAGAGAAGCGGTGGGACGGATTCTGGCCTGTTTTCAGAGAAATGACTACAGAGGAGAGCTACGGGGTCACCGCGGCACCTGCAGCATTCTTGTTCAGGTCACGCCAAGACTTAGAGAACTAGGTATTCCCGGGTTCATACTCTTCTGCTAAGGTGACTTTGATGTGAGCTGGCTTGTGAACGCTGCTGGTCTGGGCCTGCGTGCTTACGTACACGAGTCCCCTTCGTCCGCCAGTCGCACGCCAGCCGTGTGACCCTGAGCAAGTCCTACGATGCCCTGAGTCTCCGTTCCTTCCTCGGAGAAGTGGGAATAATAGTGGTGTCCGCTCCTCAGGGCATTAAGAGGCACGGGGACGAGGGGCAGAGCCCCGTGTGCGGGGCTGTGGCACGCGGGAACCGCCCACTATCGCACGCCTTCCAAAGAGCCAGCGTGCGGGTAACGCAGTTCTCTTTCCTGCACCGACTCCCATTACTGAAAGACAGACGGAGGTTTCATTCAACCCCGCCCAAGTTCCCGGCCAAGATTTTAAAAGCAGAAATAAAGTTGGGGGTAGATTTCTGAAGCCTCTCTGCGGGGCACTGTGCCTGCAGATGAACCCTTCTTAAATTTTTTTTTTTCTGTTTATTTTTGAGGTGGGGGGGTGGGGAGGGGCAGAGAGAGAGGGAGACACAGGATCCCAAGCAGGCTCCGGGCTCCGAGCTGTCGGCACAGAGCCCGACGCGGGGCTCGAACCCACGACTGTGAGATCATGACCTGAGCCGAGGCCGGACGCTTCAGCGACTGAGCCCCCCAGGCGCCCCTGGACAAACCCCTTCTAAGTAAACTGAACGCCCCCCGCCTGTCAGATGCCCGGCCTGACCTACGCTGCGTCTGGTTTCCGAGGGAAAGAACCTCTCCCCATACGCAGACCGCAAGTGTCCACAGCACACACAGCAGGAGCCTGAGGGTCCTTTTTAGAAGATGAATGAAACTACTTCCTACGCGGCAGATTTCATCATTCCCACCAGGGCCGGTGGATCTCAGGACGTGGGCACATCGGTTTCCTCGGCGAACACAGCTTTGTGTGAAAACAACAGGCAGCAAGTGACAACGCAGTCAGCTCGGGGAGCCGGTGCTTTATTTGGTTTCCTTCCTGCTGCCGGAGGAGCCCCGGCCGGGCCTGGGAGCCGGGGGCGCCGGCCAAGCCCGACGCCGGCCCTGGGGCCCACCCCGCTCCCGGTGTCCCCGTGGGTCCGCGGAGGCACGAGGCAGAAGTCCGGGGAGCCCGCCGATGCCTGGCTTTCCCGCAGCGGTGGTGGTGCGTCGCCCGGGTCCGGGACAGCCGCGCGGCCGGAAGTGCCAGTGACTCAGCAGCCGGGGGCCTGAAGCGCCAACCTGAGGCCCTTGGCCAGGGCTGGTGGCGTGGGGCTCTCGGCCGTGCAGCTCACAGGCAGGCCCTGGGCGGCCAGCGCACGGGCGGTGCTGGGGCCGATGGCGGCGAACTGCAGGGGGAGAGAGAAGGGACCTCAGTGCACCTGCAGGCTGGGCCGGGAGCGGGAGGGCGGTGGGGCAGGGCCTGTGGCCTGTCCGGACGCCACTGCTCACCCGTGAGCTCCTAACGTGTGTGCTCACGCCTCCCGATGGGAATCCAGCCCCACACCCGTGCAATGCCTGGCCTGCACAACCTCCTTACGGCCTCCCCGCCAGCCTGCGGCTCCGGTGTGGCGCCGGGGTGCCAGACCCCGGCACTGGTGCCCGCCGCCTTGGCCACACCTCCGCACGCTTGGGTGGGGCCCAGTGGAGCACAAAGTCTGGAAGGCACCCGGGGCACGCGGGGGCCCCGACGGGACGCCCCCAGGAAAATGGAGCAGCCGAGAGACCAGGCCCTGGAGCCAGAGGGGCAGGTTCCCATCCCAGCTCCGCAGGATCGTGGCCGTAGCAAGTGACCCTCCCTCTCTGGGCCTCTGTCTCTTCGTTTGTGAAACAGCAAGGTGAACAGGCTTCCTCGGCTGCCGTGAGGGTCACGTGGGGCAGCGTGTGTAACCACTGGCGCCCGGCACCAGAAGTGCTCAGTGACCGCCAGCGGCTGCTGGGAACCCTGGTGTTGTTCCCGACTAGAAACTCCGACGGCATGAGCCTGTCGGGATGCCGGGTGAGCTGTGAAGCCGCGATGCTAAGTGAAAGAAGCCGGTCCTGAAATCCCACAACAGGCAAGTCCGTAGACACAGGAAGTCGGCTACTGGCTGCCAGGCCGCCCAGGCATGGCTACCACGTCCGGGGGCGGGGGGGGGGGGGTGTGGTGCAGGGGGATGAGAACCGGGGTTCTGCTTATCCCAGCCTCTAAAACGGTACGCGCTCACTCCGTGCCAGCCGCTAACACTGAGCGCTTGAGGGTCTGATCTTTTTAATCTTCTGTCCCCAAGAGTCAGACAACGTTCTCTTTCCCCAGCGACCTAAATGCAAGTCCTGGGCCTCCCAGAAACTCACCATACGACTTTGGCAAGTCATTTAACTTCTCTGGGCCTCAGTTTCCTCGCCTGTAATAAGGACAAAAGTCCTGATTCTGCTTGATTTCTACCCCTGGAACGGTGTGAAAGTCCTACGAGATATTGCCTAGAAATGTTCCGTCAACGGGCCATGGCTCATGTATCACCGAGGCTAACAACGTGGACTCAGGCTTCCTCAGTTCAAACTGCGGCTCTCCCTTCTTCCTGGGAGACCAAGGGCGAGGCACACAACTCTGAGCCTAACTCCAGCTGCAAAATTGGGAAACGGTGCCGACCCCGCAGGTGTGCTACGAGACATCCTGTGATAAAAGGGAAGAGCCCTCACTCCGCGTGAGTTGGGACAGTGCTGGCGGCCTCTGTCCCGGGGCTCCAGGTCACCTCCGCCCTCTCCTCGGTCCCTCTGCAGCTGGCTCAAGAGCATTCCCATTACCGGCCCCCTAGGCCTGGTGATACGTGTAGACTCCTGACAGAGTCCCTAAAAAGTGGGACTTTCATCCTTTGAGTTAAAAGACACGAAAAAGGGGATTGGCTTTTGGAATAGATTCCAGGATGAATTCCAAGATGCTTAGATGGGAAAATGGGAAAGGATGCTCACGTGCGTGCCAGGCTCTGGCTAAGGACTGACTTGAATTTTCTCATCGAATCCTGAGACTAATCCATCAGGAAAACCCCTTACTCGGGGTTTTGCTTTCCGTGGTTTCAGTTACACACGGTCAGCCGCGGTCCAGGACCAGATGACCTTCCGTGTCCCGTGTGGTCAGGTCCGGAGTAACCTCACGCCTCCGTCATTCACCCCCCTCTGCTCAGCACGTAGGCCTTTTCTCATCTCTCGTCATCACAAGGGTGTGGTAGAGGAAGATATTTTGAGAGACCACGCTGATATAACTTTTATTACACTGTATTGTTAAACTTTTATTGCTAGTTATTGTTGTTAATCTCTTACTGTGCCTAATTTATAAATTAAACTTTACCACAGGGATGTCTGTGATAGAACAAAACCTAGTATATTAGGGTTCGGTACTAACCGCAGTTTCAGACATCTGCTTGAGGGTCCTGGAACATACCCCCCACGGGGGTTGCTGTACAGGCCACAGAGGGATAAGCGTCATGTTACAAATGAGGAAACAGGCTCTGAGAGGTTAAGTAACTTGTCCAGGAGCACCAGCCAGGAAGCGGTGCTTGGGAATTCTAGAACCCTGCCTTTCCAGTGCTCCAGAGCTGGCATCAGGGTGTCTCCTGGGTCAGGAGTGCTCTGACTTTACATGGAAGTTCTCGGTTAATTAGTAAAAATTTTTAAAAATCTGAAAAGACCAAAAGCCCACTGAATACCTCACCTTGATTCGACCAATGTTGTCACCAGATAACTCTTGAATATGCTTGAGGCTGTGGGTGAGGCCAGAGGGGCTGAAAAACGTGATGCTCGCTGGGATGCCCTGCAGGGAGGAAAGATCAGTCTGTTGTCGTAGGCCAAGGGGAGAGAATGTTCCCCTAGTGCCATAGCTGGGCCCTCGGGCCACATGAGGCAGACCCGAGGATCCACAGCAGGAGGGTCCCTGGGGGACGTGGCCTTCTCTGCTCCCTGGAGGCCAAGTTCACGGGAGGCGCTGTGTAGAGAGCAGGGTGCCATTGGGGAGGCTGGGCGCTGCTCCTCATGGTGCTGCCGGCCGGAGGACAGGGGCACTATGGACCCACATGCCCGGCCCAGTGGACAGTGTGCCTCTGCTCATGTGGCCAAAGTGGCACTGATCAATAAGGCAGCAGTCCAGCCCGGCTCCCTGTATGCTCTGCACCCCTTCTGAGGACGCAGAAGACAGGCTGGCTGCGTGGCCTTTCGGTTTGCACTAAGGGGACATCCAGAACCAGCAAGGCATCTAGAAGCCTGTCCTAGGAGAGGGACGGGAGGTCTTACTGAAAACAGGAGTGGAAAACCTTGACTCAAACAGGCGCCACCCACTCTCCTGTCTGAAGCCTCCAAAGGTCCCTGTGACCTCCCAAATTCAACGTAGGCCCCTCCGAGATCTTTGTGGGCCTTCCCAGTATGGGCCCAGCCTCTGCCCCTATAGCTCCGCCAGCCCCCTGCACGACATCAAGGCCCCCAGCTGCCCAGGCTTACTATGTCTGGGATGCCATACATATGGCTTCGTGTAAATTATCTCCTTTAATCCTTACAAAAACCTTAAGAGAGCGGTCCGGTCCCATTTCACAGAGGTGGAGATGAAGTCACACTGCTGGGGATGGGGGAACGACGCGCAGGTGCCCGCCCCGCTGGAGGTCTCCCACGGAGCACCACGCACCTGCTGAGAATAGTAGCTGTGGAGGTTCACCTGGATTCCCGGGTGTGGGACCTTCTGATAGACGATGATGCTTTCCATGGGAATCCCTGGACACGAGCAGAACCAGGAAACGGGCTTTATTACACGAGGAAGGCAGCGGGGTCCCTGCTCTGCAGGGCGGTCCGTGCAGACGGGACAGCGCAGCACAACTCTCCTGAACAAGCAGCCGGGAGCTGAGGTGCAGACCGCGCCCGGGCGCCCGGCCGGCCCTCGGCAGCCCGTGATCCTGACCCCGCAGCCTAACGTCCTCTGCCGTTATTCCCGGTAGCGTTCAGGAGACAGAGGACAACACCAAAGACACACGATCTCTGCTTTAACGCAGGGGGGATCGTTACTGGGTCTAAGATCCTCCTGGGGAATATTCTTTACGTGGGTCACTGGAGATCGAGGACAGAGGGCGGGAAGAGGAGAGCTGCGGCTCCGCGCGTTTCTTGCCTTTGGAGAGCCGGGCCTGGTGCCACCTAGCGTCACAGCAGCCCTGGGCGGCAGGCTCTGTGGTTGTGCCCATTCCGCAGGCGGGGATGTGGACACGTGCACCGCGTGTGACCTGCCCTTGCTCACACAGCTAATGAACAGCAGAGGGAGAGTTCAAACCTGGCTTAGTCTCTCCTGAAGTCTGCACTC
Organism: Felis catus; assembly: GCF_018350175.1. Lineage (NCBI taxonomy): Eukaryota > Metazoa > Chordata > Mammalia > Carnivora > Felidae > Felis > Felis catus. The sequence continues at coordinate 81,225,864 of NC_058378.1, forward strand.
CAACCTGCCGATGACCCTCTGCTCTCAGACCCGCCCGTGACAGAAGGTGTGCGGGCCACACCCCCTCTCCCCTGCCCCCCCCGCTGCCCCAGCACTTGAGTGGCTGGGGCTGATGTGCCGCCGGGGCAGAGGGCTGGTCTCTAGACCGTGACAGTGGAGTGGCGAAGGCTCAGTGACACTCCGTGGGCTCCTGAGGGGCAGCCCGCCACTGCCCCCCACCCCTGCCGCGGCCTCCTCTCCCCAGGGGGCTCTACGGGGCTGACCACAAACACTGACCACGAAGGCTCCCGGTAGACCCGAGGAGGCGGACAAGGGAGGAAGTGACCACGAGCCCCAGTGCATTCTCATCACCTTTGTCCTTGAGCATCTTCGGCAGGATTTCCCCTTTGACGGTTCCACAGGGAAACAGGAGAGGCAATGCCGGTGACTCCCCTGCAGATAAATAACCGGACTTTGTGAACGCTTTTGAGAAGGGGGTGCGTCTGTACAGGGGTGGGGAGGAGCCGCTCCGGGCCACCCGGCATCTGAGTGGGAAGAAGCGCTGACCTTGCCGTAGGAAGATCACAGGAAGTTTGGCCGAGACGCTCAGAAAACGGGCGTCCCCACAAGCCGGGAGCCACCCCCCCCCAGGCCCCTCCGGCCCCCCCCCCCCCCTGGTGCTGACGGGGCGCCTGAGCAGCAGGCATGAGCTCTGCCTGTCACTGGAGTCAGAAGGCCAGAGGCTGGGTGGTGTCGGCACTGCAGAAGCCCCCCAACTCGGGAGGAGCCGTGGAGGCGACAGAGGTGGCTGGAGCCAGGGCTCATGCCCCCGAGGTGGCAGGGTGAGGGCAGCCACCCATGGCCCGGCAAGCACCCCCAAACAGAGACAAGCTGCATGTCTACTGTCCCCGTCAGGACAGCGGCCACCCGGCCAGGGGCCCGAGGGGCTGCTGGGCGGCCATGTAGGGGCCCGGTCTGCTGAGAATGGCCATGCCTCTCACCTCCGCTCCCCATCTCCGCTCTAGGAAGACCTAAGGGTGTGTTCAGTTCTAAGCTCTCTGCAGAATCGTGAAGATGGCGTGAAATCCAAACACCAACTCGAGACAATACCAGCCAAGAAACCAATAGGCCGTCACATGTTAGAATCCTCCCCAAATGTGAACATTTTCGTAGAACTAACCATTTCCCCCCTATATCCATCCATCCATCATCCATCCATCCAACCATCATCTATCCTTCTATCCATCCAGCCATCAATTGGAAGAAGCTTTAATGGCTGTTGCTTATGCACACTTCTATATCCATAGACCTCCCTGAACACCTCTTTGGAGACTGCAAATACAGGAGGGAGCAAAGCAAGTTCTTTCCATCTACCACCGTCTCCACGAACACCCAGTTAAACAACAGGAATAACTGTAGACTTCTTTTGAGTTCTTAAATAACTATATATTGGTGAATGTTTTCTTTGAACTGTTCTGTAAATATCAGCACTGATATAAAAGAACATAAGGAATGGGGAAAATTTTTAATGTAGATGATAAATGCCCACTGATTTCTTTTTTCCAGTGTGAAGAGATGTTACATGCATGACACGTCCGATCCATAAAGGCATATTTTCAAAGCCACGTTCAGGTGCTATTTTCTTAACCAGAGCCCAGGCATCCCTTCAGCGTCGGTATCTCTGTGGGTTTTAGGTGCTGGGGCAGGATTCCAGGGGCCAAAGCTTTCCCACAGACCCCAACCGCCTGTTCTGGGCGGCTTCGAGAATCCAGCAGGGAAATCACGGGCCCGCCTTGTCAGCAAGCCCAGCCCTAGCAGTGTGCAAGGGGCCTTCGGAAGATTCCAGAATCTGCCCTTTGAAGCATCTCTTCTGAAAGTAGCAGAGTACTGAGCTGCTCATATGCTTATATTCTCTGATTCTTGGCCACGAACAAGGGAGATGGGAGCTTAGCATGTGTGTCCTAGAAGAGGACAGACGCCTGTCTTTCCTCACTGCACCACCAGGGCCTGGAGGGCCAGGCTGCACAGGCCCAGTCAGCCCAGCTGCCTTCATGAAAACCCGAGGCACCATTATCCAGGGAGGAAGACCGCCACTGTCCTGGTCGAATCCTCTCCTGCTGCTGAGCGGAGATCTACCACAACTATCCTTCCTGGGACCTAACCCCCTTCGAGCCAGCGGCAACGAACTCATTCTTTTTGGGGGATAAGTTTATTGCCTGCAGAGTTTTAACACAAATAGGCCAACGCTAAATAGGTTAACGCAGAAGCTGTCTGATTCCGCAGAGGCGTGACGTGTTTCCCGGGACGATAAGGAGAGATGGGGCCCGGCGGGGGTCTCACCCGACACAGAAGACACAGAATGGGGACTCACACGGCTCCGAGGCTGTCCATCCCTTTAACAGGAAGGAGGCCGGACTGCGGGGCTGTGGGGGCTGAGGACAGCAAGGGTGCTGGAAATCCCAGGAGAGGGTTGTACGGTGGGATGGGGCGGGCGGGGACTCCATAAGTAGTCGCTGTAGTGATCAAGGTAACAAGGCTGATTTTTTACAAATGCCATTTCACTGGAGGACACATGAGTGACTATAAAGCTCCAACAGTTGCCGGGTGAGTAGGGATTTCAGCCTCCTAGGCGCTGCTGTGAGCAGCAGGCGTGCGGGCAGAGATGCTCATGGTGCGGAACCCGGACAGTGAGGCTGATGGCGAGGGAAGGAAGAGCCGAGCAAGTCTGCGAGGCCGCGGGAGCCGTCTGCCTGCCAGCGCCGAACCCAGAGGACATTTCAAATAACTGCGCTCCCCTCTGACTCAGACGGACCCTCTCTCCTGCAGAATGTTGCAACTGTCTTCCCCTTTTACCATTTTAATTGCTGCTCTCTCTTCCAGTAGAGGAGATACCCTGGGAGGGCAGAGTTTCCTATCGTAACAGTGAGCTATCTGGTGCGCATAGGTGGCTCAGTCGGTTAAGCGTCGGACCTGTGGTTTTGGCTCAGGGCATGATCTCACGGTTCCTGGGTTCAAGCCCCACATCAGGGCTCTCCATTCTCAGGGTGGGATTCTCTGCGCCCCCCCTCTCCCTGCCCCTTCCTCTCCATCTCTAAAAAAAAAAAAAAAACCACACACAACAGATGAAATGAGTTCATAGCTTTAGTGCTCACAGTGGTGTCTGTCACAGAGTAAAAGTGTCAACTAAACTAAAGTAAGCAATAACTATGAACTGGCCTGTTCACTCTAAATACTGGAAGTAGATTCTTAGCTTTTCAAATCAAGCTTCAGATCTTACTGGGGAAGGAAATCATTAATGCCTTGGTAAAACCAAGGTTAAAGTATTAGCAGTCAAGAAGGATTCTTATGTGGTATTCTAATTGCGAATTAAAGATTTATTAGGACACACAGGCATGCCGGTAATGAATGAGAAGTCACAAAGGCTTTGCAAAGAGTGTGGACCCGTGTCTGCCGAGATAAGGGTAGAGTAGGCTCCTATCTACCCTCACGCCGTGAGGCAGTTAATTGAAACACCAGTGTGATATCTCAGAAGTGACACGGATCCTTCCTGCCTTTGTACGCAGAGCAAGGAACACCAGCTTGATGGCTTTGCACCTGATGATGAAGAATGACTCAATTTCCCTCCGTCTCTTTCCAGAACTAGTGCATCAGCTGTGAGGACGGCCAGATCATCTGCCCTGGGAGCAGGCGGCAGCCACCTGTTCCATTAAGGAGTAATTGTGCCACCCACAGAACCCATCATGAGTCTTCTTAACCAAGGCACTTGATTCCACGGGGAATGCCAAGAGCTACCGTTCACAGTGATTTCTACACGAAGACATTAGAAGGGCTCGGTTACCACTTAATGGTGACCATTATCCCCTGAAAACATCAGAAATAAAAAGCCTGGAGTTGGATCCTTCTGGAACATATGCACCCACACTATGAACGGCTGGGGGAAGAACCCAGTGATGACATTCTTCTCCCCCCAGAAGAGGTAAGGCTCAGTGACCCTCGAAACGGTGCCATGGGCCTGAGGACCCCGAGGTGCCCGGGACCGTGCTCACCCTTGGACCCCCGGCATAATTCCTGCTGCTGTTTCAACACCTGGCTGGCCAGCGGTGGGCAGCGGCACGCCCATGCTGATGCTAAAGGGCTTCTCAGCCCCGACAGGCCGGCCGGCATTGGCCAAGCCCTCCCCTGCCTCGCCCTCCACGTGCCCTCCCGTCAAGCTGGAAAGGTCCGACGGCATTCGGCAAACGCCGCGTGGGAACACCTGTGTGCCGGGCCCTTTGCAGGGCTGGGGGTGCACCAGGGAGGAGGCGACACAGACCGGCGACCCTCACAAGGCCGGAGCGGGTTAAACAACAGAGGAGATACGAACGGCATGTGTACGGTGAGCGGGTGCCCGAAAGAGGGCCGGGGTCTTTGGGACAGTAATGTGTAGGAGGAGCATAGCCTGTGGCAGCCCTGTCGTGAGGGGCGGTGCTTAACGGGAACTACACGAGGGACGGGACGTCCGCGGGCAGCACCGTCGGGGGAGGGGGGGACAGGCAGAGGTGGGAGGGTTGTGCAGGAGGCTGGACGGGACGACGTGTCGGGAGCAGCCACGGGAGGGGCCACTAGAGTCGCGGGCCCTCAACTGTCGTGTCTGAGAGCCCCCGAGGCACCGCGGTCCGGGTGGCGTGGTGGATCCCAGACCCGAGGCAGGAGGCCCTGCGGTGCTGCCCTGGGACAGGAACACAGTGCTGGGTGCCTGGTCCTCCTCCCCGGCCCAGGCCAGCACCTGCTTCAACCAGGCTTGAGCCCAAAGGGCCACTGGCTTAGGGTCATGTCCATTGTCCCCGGGGCTTTTGGGAGTGTCTGGGAAACACACTCCTTTAGTAAGAAGAGTGTTTCTCCAAACTTAGACCTCACCGAACTAAAGGGAAGAGCAGGGCTGGGGTGGCTGCGACCGGAGAGCAAGGGAGCACCCTCGGTCCTGCTGCCCTGCTCCCTGGCCCCCGGGGGGCCACCGCGCTGGCATCTGGCACGTGTTGTCTCTGCGTACGTAATACGTCGTCGTGCTGGGCCCGTGACGTGGGGTGCTTATTCGACCCGCCTTTACCGATGGGGAGGGGGCGACAAGGGCGCAAGGGCAAGTGTCTGCAGCTGGGTTAGGCTGGGGGGTGGGGGGGATGGCGAGGAGGACTGCCCTGCGGGCACCCCTTAACCTTCCCGCCCCTCTCGCTCCAAGTTCCCCAGAAGCTTTACTTCCATCAAGGGTGAACCCCTCACGGAAACGCAGCATGTCTGCAACCAGCGACACCTACAAACGGCGGCCACACGCCGTCCGGGGACGCGCTCGTGGGGGTGGGGGCCGCTCTGAGGAGGGGAGTTCAGAGAAGGAAGCAGCCCCTAGGAGAGAGGAGGAGACACAGACACAGGGATGGTGCCCAGCGGCACCTGCCCGCCTCCACTCCCTCTAGAATCACCACAGATGGTCTCCCTGTACTTGTCGCCAAACATTTTGTTTTGTGTAACGTTCGCATTGTCCCGAGTCCTTTGGTGGAGGGGGCGGAGAGACTCGAATCTCAGACAAGCAGAGACACACATCGGGACCAGGAGCCTGGGGTCCCAGGAGCGGCTTGCATACGGCACACCAACCCCCGTCACCACGGAGGATGCACAGGGGAGACGGGCCCTTTCCGGGGCGACGGTTGCGAGGCCAAGAAGCCAACGCAAAGAAATGGCCTTCACTTGGGGGTTAGCTTTTTCTACTTACTGGAACAAATGTATTCTGCGAGCTTTTCTGCATTTCCACAGCTCTCTCCTTCTGTGTCCAGGCCGATTTTATTCACTGGAAAACAACCAAGAAATGCACGTTTTCACATGGTCATCGAAGACCTCTGTTCCCGTGTTGTTAACGTGCGAATACAAAGGCACGTGCTTTACGAATCACAGAGAAAGTCTCTCCTGAAGGCTGGTACCAGAGGCCCACGGGCACTGTCAGAGGTGAGGGTGCTGGGTCCTGGCCCCACCTTTCCTGGACGTGTGACTTTGGGTCACGCCCCCATTCCTCTGCACCCCACTGAGCTCATCTAGCAGACAAGACGCCAGCCACGTGGGACCCGCTTTAAGGAATCCAGGAGGTGGTGGGAGCAGACCGCCGGCCACCTAAGGCCTTTCTCATCAGCCAGTAAGCAGGTGGTGAGCATTTGGGGTTTTTTACTTCTCACAGGGCAGAGACAGCCCTCCTGTTGTTAGGGAGACAAGGCCAGCCTCCAGAAAGGTGTCGCGGGCTGACGTGGCCAGACTGAAATGGAAGGGATGGCGGGAGAGGTTTCATAGTGACCCGCCGACGGGGACCCACGGCACCGCGAATGCGGGTCATCTGGGGTGAGGGGCATCCCAGCTGCTTTGAGAGACCGCTGTCACGAAGGGAGCGGAAGCAGACACCCAGGCTCCCCCCGCCCTTTGCCACGCGGGGAACACTGGCCACCGCGGAGGATGCTGATGTAGGAAGGGCCGAGGGCACAGCTCCGTCAGCTCCCACTACCCGTTCACGGGGTGTGGGCCTTCCCGGACATGGGTGCTGTGGGCTTTCCATTTAGGCCACGAACTGCAGCTTTAACGTCAGCACCATCAGCTTTTAATTTACAGGTCATTTCAAGTGTCCTGAGTCCGGGGGACAAAAGTCACATGCAGCTGTGAACTCTGTTCAGGAACAGAGCCCCTCTGAATGCTGCACGGCCAGCCCAGGCCGGGCCGCCTCCTCTGATTGAACTGGGGAGGTCTCGGTTCACCAAAAACCCTGAAAACCTCCCAGGAAGTGAACTGGGACATAAGTACTTAGTGTCGACATTCATACGCTTTCTTCCTGAGTTTACTAGACAAGAGGAACCAGACCCAGAACCTGGCCTCTCCCACTGCCGCCTGGCTGTGCGGAGCGAGGCCTGACGCATTTCGTCCCCACACAACCCTGGGACGTCTGGTCCCGAGAGGAGGCAGCTGGGACCCTGAGCTGTCCAGCGCCTGTCCTCTCTGTCTCTGCGAGCACAAGGACTGGGCTGTGTGGCCTGCCTGCAGCCCACAGGGGCTCTCAGTAAAGATTGGGTGGGGAGGCGCCTGGGTGGCTCAGGCGGTTAAGTGTCCAACTCCCGATTTCGACTCAGGTCATGATCCCACGGTTCGTGGGTTCGTGAGATTGAGCCCCACATCAGCCTCTGTGCTGACAGTGTGGAACCTACTTGGAATTGTCTCTCTCCCTCTCTCTCTCTGCCTCTCCTGTGCTCTCTTTCCCTCTCTCAAACTAAAAAAAAAAAAAAAAAAAAAAAAAAGATTAGGGGAATGAATGTTTGCCGGAAGGTCTCAACCCGAGGCGGCAGGGCTGGCTCAGCTGTCAGGGGTACGAGCATTTCAGCCAGCACCCGGGCCAGGCAAGGCCACCTTCAGGGCCTCCCCAGGTGACAGGGACAGTGCAGCTTAAGCTTATTCACAGCGGGGGTGGAACAAGCCAGTTTGATCCTGGACAAACCTGCCATCATGTTCTTTACATTTAGGAGGTTGAGGCAAGGACTGCCAGTCCGGGGGCGGGGGGGGGGGGGGGAGGGGGGGCATGTCTTGTAAATCAGGGGGTGAGCCCCCCCTGCTGGCAGAGGCCTATGGCGAAAGGTACCGTGTGGTTATGTGAAGGTAAGAATTCTTAGTGCGAAAGCACATCCGTAAGAGTCAGCAAATGGGCTTTGAAGACATTTTAACAAGGTTAGGGGTGAGAAGACCTCAGTATTCTCCCAGAATGAGTGGGAAAACAGAGCAATGAAAAATACTAAAAAAAAAACAGATAGGGTTTAAAAGTGGAAGGACATCTGCGTGCTTAGGCCAGTGGGTCATGGTGGCTTTGGAAAATGCAGTCAGGGATTTGAACGATGTCTGTGCCATTTGCTTTTCTTTTTTTTTTTACACGTTTGTTTTTAAAGTTTATTTATTTATTTTGAGAGAGAGAGAGAGCGTGAGTGGAGAAGAGGCAGAGAGGGAGACAGAGAATCCCAAGCAGGTTCCACACTGGTAGCAAAGGGCCCGATGTGGGGCTCAGTCCCACGAACCACGAGAACGTGACCTGGGCCGAGATCAAGAGTCAGATGCTTCATCAACCGGGCCACCCAAGCACCCCATCTGTACCACTTTCGAGGCGTGTGACTGGTAAATCACACCTCCTCTCTTAGGCTTGGTTTTTTTAAGTCAGGGAAATGGGCTTAATAAGACCTTCCTTGTGAAAAGACATACATAAAGTGCACGGCACAGTGCCTGACGTGCGACGGGGACGCAGAAATGGCAGTAGGACTTACACGAGTAGGTGTAGACGGTAATTCATTCCGACGGTGCACATACACACCTCAGAGTGAAGTTACACAGCGTCTGTCCGAGTCCTGAGTTGTTCAGTGCTAAGCTGTGTTCCACGGAGGAATTGTTCCGGGTCGACAAAGCCAAGTAATGAGGGCCACTCAGTGGCTCCCAGGTACCAGACTGGCAGTCAGATGGGGGAGCTAGGGGACCCCACTTCTGGGCGGCCAGGGAGGCGGCTTCCCCCCAAGGAGGCCGGCTGACCCGCAGGGGATCAGCCCACAGCCAACCAACGCTGCTTTTTCGATACAAATGGAAATCTTATTAAGATAAGCAGAAACTTTCCAACCAAAATGACGTTCTCAGAGGTTTTATGCAGACCAACGACAGACTTACAAAATAGTCTCCATCTATTAGTAGTTAATAATATCTACAGGACTGTGAGTCAAGTCAGTATTTATGAAGAGACACAGACACGTTTCCCTGATGGACCTTGACTACTTGCTGCTCACCGGACCCGGTTTCCATTTCCACTGTGAGACACATCCCTACCTTTCCGTCTCCTGCCCTGATCCACAGCTTCTGGGGGAGCCAGACGGGCTCCTGTGAAAAGGCTCCCAGTCACCTCGGTGCTCACACCCCTGTGGCATCCCCTCCCCTTGGGTGTGGGCTGGACTGAGTCCATTCACACAAAAGGAAGGTGGCAGAAGGGAGATAGTGTCACTTGCAAGCCTGATTATGGAAAGACTGGCTTCTGGCTTGGATGCTGTCTTTCGCTGGCTCTTGGACTGTCTCACAGCAGGGCCGGGAGGTAGCCCTTTAGAGAGGACCTCGTGAGGGCTGGGGGGTGGATCCACGTGCAGGGTCTTGGAAGCAGAGCCCCCGAGTCAAGCCTCGAGGTGTCTGCGGCCTGGTGACAGACACTGAGCCGGAGGGACCCAACTAAGCCATTCCCAGATTTCTGCCTCAAGGAAACGGTGAGCAATTAGATGTTTGTTGTTTCTAGCCACTACGTTTTGGGGCAATGGGTTACGCAGCAGATGATGACTAACACACGGGCCTGGATTCCTCCGGCTGTCAGTGTTTAACATCCTCTAGCTCTCCAGTCTCTTGGCTGAGCCTCAGGATCGACAGAAACGTCCAGGCGTTCAAGGAAGTCCTCTTCCCTGCACCTGCCAGAGAGAGCTCCTTGTGCACATGGTGTCTGCAAAGTGAACTAAGAAGGTTCCAAAATTGGGTGATTGACTTCCATGTTAAGACCGATTGGTTTCTCCAAAGAGAATTTTTTCCTTCTCTTTCAAAGTAATCTCTGCGCCCAGTGTGGGGCCCAACAGAGCCGGCCAGGGTCTCCTCTCCCAGGAGATTTTTTTACAGCTGCGAAATTTGAATTACATCTCTCCTCTGGTCATAATGTTTCTAGCATTTAGAACGCGCCCTTTTCCTTCACAGCTGAATGAACAGGGAGCAGGCTGGGGCCAGCGGGTCCCCATCGGACCAGGCCCTGCCGCGTGGGCCACACGGGATGCTGGCGCTCGCCTGCCAGCTCCGTCTCGGCTTCCTCTTCCCGTGTCACCGCTTCCGCTGTGGGGTTTTCTTCTCACTTGACAGAACAGTGAGATGCAAAGCCCGAGACCAGACTGAAGGCAGCACAAGAATCAAAATGGAACAATTTACAAACACACTGTCTTTGATGGTCGGAAATTGCCTCTATGATTTGCTTCCCTCTTCTACTTCAGAAAACAGCGAAAAAAGGAGCAAGCAAAGTCTTAACTGATTGGGGGGGGGAGTGGGGGCGGTTTCCTTGGCAACCAAGGCCTGACTCCCCCTCTGCTGATCTGCAGGGCTCCCAGGCGCAGGTCGCACTGTACTGAAAAGCTAAGCATCAGCTCTTAATTAGACAGGCAGCTCGCAGCTGGTGTCCGCCTTACGTCATTTTGTTCTCTGGAAAGAGGGCTTTTCATTTTTAAACTACTTTCACTCATGCCGCAACTTCCCCCAGTGTTTCAAAATTCATTTGGACAAACTGAACTGTTTTGCAACAAAGCTGTACATTGATTTACTCATTGCTAAGCACTGTTTAATGCTTACTTTAAAAAAAATTTTTTTTTTAAACGTGTATTTATTATCGAGAGACAGAAAGACACAGAGCATGAGCAGGGGAGGGGCAGAGAGAGGGAGACGCAGAATCCGAAGCAGGCTCCAGGCTCTGAGCTGTCAGCACAGAGCCTGACACGGGGCTCGATCTCACGAACCGTGAGATCATGACCTGAGCTGAAGTTGGTCACTTAACCAACTGAGCCGCCCGGGCACCCCTAATGCTTACTTTAAAAAAAGTTTTTTTAACGTCTATTTATTTTTGAGAGAGAGAGAGACAGAGAGAGAGGGAGACACAGAATCCGAAGCAGGCTCTAGGCTCTGAGCTGTCAGCACAGAGCCTAATGTGGGGCTCAAATTCTCGACAATGAAATCATGACCTGAGCCGAAGATGTATGCTTAACCGACGGAGCCACCCAGGTGCCCCAAATGCTTAATTTTTATGTTCATTTGTAAGGTTGACTTTTAATGATTCACTGTTTACCTCTGTGCTTTAAAAATAACATATGGGGTACCTGGGTGGCTCAGTCATGATCTCAAGACTCGTGAGTTCGAGCCCTGCGTCGGGCTCCGTGCTGACAGCTCACAGCCTGGAGCCGATTTCAGATTCTGTCTCTCCCTTTCTCTCTGCCCCTCCCCCACTCACACTCTGTGTCTCTCTCCTTCAAAAATAAACATTAAAAAATTTTTTTAAATAACAATTTCAAGACTGGAAAATGTTGAAAGTATTTTAAAAATGATAAAAACCATTGTAATACCACCATCTGGAGATAAACACCTTTAATGTTTCGCTATTTCCTTTCAGGTTTTGTTCTTACGGTAGTAAAAATACATAACATAGAATTTACCATTTTAACCATTTGTAAGTGTATAACTCAGCGGCATTAAGTACATTCACAACCACCACCAGTATCCACTTACAGAACTTCTTCATCCTCCCAAATAGAAACTCTACACCAAATTAAACAATAATTTCCTACTTCCCCTGACTCAGGCCTTGCAAACCTCTACTGTACCTTTGGTCTCTTTGAGTTTGACTGCTCTATGAGCCTCATATAAGTGGAATCATATGGCATCATTATCTTTTTGCATCTGGCTCATTTCAGTTCGTGCAATGTTTTCAAGGTTCTTCCATATTGTAGCATATGTCAGAGTTTCCTTCCTTTTTTTTTTAATGTTTATTTTTGAGAGAGAGAGAGAGAGAGAGAGAGAGCGAGCTCGAAAAAGGGAGGGACAGGAAGAGAGGGAGACAGAGGATCCAAAGCCACAGTGTGGGGCTCAAACTCATGAACCATGATCACAACCTGAGCCAATGCCAGACATTTAAACCAACAGAACCACCCAGGCATCCTTCCTTGCTTTTTATGTCTGCGTGATGTTCTATGGCCTGCATATGCCACATTTTATCTCTCCATTTATCTGTCAGTAGATATTTGGGTTGTTTCCACCTTTTGCCTGTTGTGACTGATTTGGTTACGAACATTACATACTCCGGCAAGTATCTCCGTGAGGCCCTGCTCCTTTCAGGCTCCTTGGAGGATAGAGAGGACTCTCTGGTAGAGTATAGTCCCTGCATTTTTTGATTAAAGTGAAATTATATCAGATATCTATCTGTATTGCCTCCTGCTTTTTTCTTAATGTTATTTACTGTATCTTTCCTATGCTATAAAAATCCTTCAGAATCATTTAAAAAGACCCCCTAGCCTCTCTGCTCCCCCCTCTCCTTTTGAACATTTCGGTCCGAAGGCCCTTAGGTGGGGCAGAGTAACGTGAGTGTCATTGTGGAGGAGTGACCGATGTGGGGTGTCAGAAACCCTGTGAGGGTGGGGCCAGGGGAGACTGATTCCTTACAGGGACACCGGTCAAATAGGTAAATGTATTAGGTTTTTCCCTGTCAGAGATGGGGGCCACAAATATAGAAGTGAAAGACCCAGAATAAGCCCTGTGGTGTCGGACTGTAATTGGAGGTGGTGGAATAAACTCATGGTTTCCAATATAAATGAGTATATGCGAACACTGGGATGTGTGTGTGTGTAAAATTATGTATTCCCTGTCTCTGTGTGCTGAAAATGACTATGAGCAGTGAAGTCCAAGGGTGATGAATACACTGAGCGGCCACATGACGGCTTCTAAATACCCCTCTCCACTAACAGGAACCCTGGTTCTTAGGGAAAATGCTTTATTTCAGGGCTGTGACAGGAAAGACAGAAAATACCGGGAACATCTTTTTGCACCAGCAAAGGAGGAAGTATTCAAAGAATGATGGGACATGCCAAAAGGACACAGAAGTCACCTTAAAGGGGTTGCCAATGGCCACATCAGGGATAATGTGAGCAATAAAATAAATAGACTTAGTAATGGGTTGTAATCTTTAAACGAGGAAACCACGAATCCATACTGATATAAATAAGTAATTGAATAAATTGAAAGTGTGATGACAATTAATCAGGGGCACCTGACCGGCTCAATAGGTACAACATGTGGCTCTTCATCTTGGAGTTGTGAGCCCAAGCCCCACATTGGGTGTAGAGACTACTCAAGAAAAAAAGAAAGAAAGAATACATCATCATATATTCTCAAAGTACCTCCCCACAAAGCACTTATTAATTTCAAGGGGAAAAACAGTAGCTTCACAGTGGAGAAGCCTCACATCACCTAAATCAAAGGATGACAAAGGACATTCCCAGTACGAGAGCAAATTGGAATGATGGGTAAGCGTCAAGGAGAAAAACAGCATCGCTTGTGATATTCCTGCCAGACATATATAACCTGAATGAATGTAATGATGAGAAAAATATCAGACAAACCTGAATTGGGGGACCGTCTACAAAACAAATGGTCTGTACTCTGAAAGTGTCAAGGTCACAAAGCCAAAGACAGATGGAGGCATCGTTTCAACCTGCAGGAAACTAACAAGACCTGACGAGATGTATGACGTGATTCTGAACTTAACCCTTCAGCTATGAGAGATGTTAGTGAGAATTAGGAGGTACCAATATATGTGTGTTAATTTCTTAAATTTGATGGTTGTGGCTATACAGAAATGTCTTTGTGGGGAATCTACACTCAAATATTTGCAGGTGATGGGGGCATCATGTTGGCAACTTACTCTCCAGGAGTCCAGGAAAGACTGAGTTCTTTGTATTGTAAGTTTTCTGTAAATTTCCTTCCAAATAAAAAGTATGTAAAAGAAGCAGCTACATAATCATCACATAGATGATTACTGTTTCCCTATTGGGGGCTTTCCTTTTTTCATGACTATAACTAATGCTATGATATAGTCTCATATAAAAACCACTTCAAGGGTACCTGGGTGGCTCAGTCGGTTGAGCGTCCGACTTCAGCTCAGGTCATGATCTCACATCTCATGAGTTCGAGCTCCACGTTGGTTTCTGTGCTGACAGCTCGGAGCCTGGAGCCTGCTTCAGATTTTGTGTCTCCCTCTCTCTCTGCCCCTCCCACACTCATGCTCTGTCTCTCTCTGTGTCAAAAATAAACATTAAAAAAATAATAATAAAAATAAAAACACTTAATTTCTATTTTGGATTATTATCTTTGTCTAGGTTTATCAGAAAAGGGATTAGTGGGCCAAAGGGTACAAACCTTGTAATAGAGCTTTTAAAATTTTTTCTTATTTCTTAAAGATTTTATTTTATGGGTGGGGGGATGGGCTAAATGGGTGATGGGCATTAAGCTTGCTGGGATGAGCACTGGGTGTTATATGTAAGTGATAAATCACTAAATTCTATTCCTGAAATCATTATTGCGTCGTATGTTAAGTAACTTGGGTTTAAATTAAAAAAAAGAAATTTAGTTAAATTGAAATTTAACTAAATATGGGGACAAACCCAATGCAGAATGCTGTGTGAGTTTATAGGGTCCTGCCCTGAACCCACTACATAAGCCTAGTCAGAGTTTTCTGGAGCTAGGGTACCATGCCTCTTAAGCCGATAACTTAGGCACCAATGAAAAATTCAAAATTTCCATCGTAATAGAACTTAAGAACTACAGTGAATAAATATTTAATAACTGGAAAAAAAAGATTTTACTTCATTTTTTTTAAGTAAGCTCTATGCCCAACATGGGGCTTGAACTTACAACTCTGAGATCAAGAGTCCCATGCTCTACCTACTGAGCCAGCCAGGTGCCAATGTAATAGAGCTTTTGATACATACTGATCAAGTATTTCTTAAAACATATGAACCAATTCTTAATGCTACTTAGTAATATTTGAATATATTTGTTTCACTGTACCCTTACCAGCAGCATTCTATACGTAACTAGTTATTTGTAAATTTAATAAGCAAAAAATCGTATTTTGAACTATAGTGTTTTTTGTGTTTCTTCTTTTTTTTTTTTTTTAAATAAGGCTAAGGCATTGCGGAATGAAAAACCCTTGGTTTTCTCTCCTGTACTCTCTGCTACTACCATAGTCATCCTTCGGTACTCTGGTTAGCGAATGTGGGTTGGGTTGGATCATTTGCTCACAGAACTCAGGCAAATGGTTTGCTAACTATTGCCTACTTATTACAGAGGGTATTTCAAAGGACACAAATGGAAGAGATGCGCAGAGCAAGGGGGGCGGGTGCAGAGTGCTTCCACACTCCCTCCAGGTGCACCACCCTCCCAGCACCTGTCTGGGGCACCATCCTTTTGGGTTTTATGAAGGTTCCATTACACAGGCACGATGAATTACATCACTGGTCGCTGATGATTAACTCAACCTCCAGCCCCACTCTCCTCCTTGGAGGTGGGGGAGACAGGAGACCACCCTCTCTAATCCCAAGGTTGGTTCCCCTGGCAACCAGCGCCCCCATCCTTTGCAGTTTTCCAAAAGCCACCTCATTAATATAAACTCAGGTGTAACTGAAAGAGGTCTGTTATGAATAACTTCCTCTTTCTTATCACTTAGCAAATACCAAGGGTTAAAACCTCCTAAAGGAGCTTTGTGCCAGGTACTGGGACAAAGACCAACAAATACATAATATCGCAATAATTCTGTGGTGTTTTACCTTTACCTGGATTGCTTACCTAGAGAAGAGGTAGCACTTCCAACCACGTATACTGACTTAGCATTCCACTTTTCTTTCAGAGAGTGTTTCCAGACTGTAAAACATGGAATGATATGTGAGTTGCAGATATCATGGTGGCCATTTGCACTGTTGCCCGAGGCTGCCTGTTCATCCTAAGACGCTTGTGAACAAGGCAAACTATTAATGACCAAATATAAAGAGAAGCATCTGAAACTAAAATTCCATTTTTATTCTGTTCGTATTCAGCAGGCAAATTTTTAAAAATCACTTTGGTAAATGTTTCAGTATGCCTTGAGTAAAATATTAACTCGTTTCCACAGTTGGCACTAGAAGCATTTTTAGTGTGTACCAGAGAACAAATATGACTTGAAGAACTGATTTGAAGGGTGACATTAAAAATTTAAAATCTAGGGGCGCCTGGGTAGCTGGGTAGGTTGAGTGTCTGACTCTTGATTTTGGCTCAGGTCATGATCCCAGGGTCGTGGGATGCTCTCTTTCCCTCCTTCTCCTCCCTTACTCACAGATTCTCTCTCTTTATCTCTAATAAAAAATTTTTTAATGTAAAAATCTAGACTTACAGTTAATAAAAAAAATTTTTTTTAGTCACATCTACACCCAACTTGGGGCTCAAACTCATGACCTTGAGATCAAGAGTCGCATGCTCTTCTGAATGAACCAGCCCCTAAAAATTTAGACTTTTAAAGAAAAAGTCACTGGTCATTGAAAGGTGGCAACTTAATATCTAACAAAGCAATACAACTGGTTTTATTTGGGACCTAAATCTAGAAGCAGTCAAGAAGCTGTGATCTCCGAGGAGAGGACTCATGTTTCCATTAGGTCAAAGAAAGATAATAAATTTCAAGTTCATAGCAGACACGCTTTAATGGAGAACACTACCATTTTACGACAAAAACAAACATCTCTAAATGTGGATTAAAGAACTACAAAGAGAAAATGGGTTGTACGAATACATCAGGCCACTGGGGGCTCAATATTGAGCACTGTTCAGTATCGAACACTTTTTTAGAAGACAAGAAAATATGCGCTCACCCTTCTTCGAATCCAGTTATGAGCAGAACTCTCCCTTACATTTAAGTGTGACACAACCCTTTGCACTCCCATTGGAAATCTCCTTTTATTTACCTCTTTTTAAAGATTTTTATTTTTTTAAAGTAATCTCTACACCCAGCATGGGGCTTGAATTTACACCCCACTGTCAAGTTGGATGCTCTACCGACTGAGCTGGCCAGGTGCCCTGGGGGTAATTTCTTTTGAAAAAGTAACCGGAGATTGAGTTTCACCTTCTTTCCTCCCCGACCCATGTAAATAATATTTATCTGAAAATTACCTATCGCATGTGAGCAAACCATTCTCCAAGCCTCGTAGCTGATATTTCTCTTTAGCAGGAGGTGAATGTGTATACAACACCATCAAGAAGGTGATTTTTTAGCTTATAACGGAAGCCTAATTAACTGTAGAGAGATAATAACCATTCACCACTGCCACTTATTCCCCACTAGCCTGCCATGTGCCAGGCAACATCCTGAATGCTTCTTTTTGGGACTCAGACTGGTAGCTGGAATCACCAGTCTACAACTTACAGACCCTGTGGTCTTGGCAAGCTTCATACCCTCTGCTCTTCAAGCTCTGGTGAGTCATATTCTACCTCAGGGGTAAAGCACTTAGTATGGGGTCTGGCACAGAGAAGGCACTTGGTAAGTTTAGCTAGCTAGTAGTTAGAAGTGATGATCCTGGGGGCACCTGGGTGGCTCAGTCAGTTGAGCATTTGACTTCAGCTCAGGTCATGATCTTGCATTCATGGGTTCAAACCCCGCATCAAGCTCTGTGCAGACAGCTTGGAGCTTGGAGCTTGGAGCCTACTTTGGATTCTGTGTCTCCCTCTCTCTCTGCCCCTACCCTGCTCGTGCTCTCTCTCTCTCTCTCTGTCTCTCAAAAAATAAAAATAAAACGTTAAAAAATTAAAAAAAAAAAAAGAAGTGATGATCCTGGGATGGAAGGATTATTTATTATGCCCACTTTACAGACAAGGAAAGCAAGGCTCAGTGAGGTCAAGGAACTCGCCAAGGTCAGAGTGGCCATCTGAACCCAGGCCTAACTTGCCGCAAAGCCATTCTGTAATGACCCCTGACTGCTGCCTCCACTGCTTAGAATAACTAGGGCTGGTCACGCCTGGGTCTGAAGCCTGGCTGTGCACCGACTGGTTCCATGGCCTTGGACAAGCGCTTCCCAAGCCTCAGCTTTGTCATCTGTAAAACAGTACCACCGTACATATGCCTCTGGCCAGCAGTCTAGTGATAAATGAGGTAACAAATGGAAAGTATTTAACAGGGCCTGGTACGCATTAGGCACTCCACAAATGTTGGCCACAAAGTGGTCTGACTGCAAAGACTAACGTGGCTGTTCAGTTTGAAACCTGGGCCCTGTTCACATGTTCTGATGGCGAGAGAAGGAGGTAGGAAGAAGGGTTTAAGGGATGGTCCTGTCATTAAGTGCCTGGCATGCACGGACCATTTTCTCAAAGTTGTTGGGTCTTCCCATCATCCCCTTGAGGAAAGAGACTGCAACCAGTATATGCTGAGGACAGAGAGGTTCACCTGGCAGGTGAACTACCCAGGGACTGGGGACTTCAGGAGCCAGCCCTGTCACCTGTGTCCCAAAGCAGTATCTGTGACACGGCGCCACTAGGCGTAGTGGTAGAAGGCTACCAGGTTAATGTGTCACTTTGTGTGGGACATTAAGAGTCCGCTTATAAGGAGAAAGGTCATTTTCTGCTTCCTCCAAAGTTTACACGAACGTGAAGTGACTTGGTACCTGAATACTTTTTTGAACTCAAAGTCATGGAGATTTTTCAAACCTGAAGGGCAGCTATTTCTGGAATCTGATATCCCCAGTGGGAAGGATCGGAGTAAAGTCCAGTGGAATTCACAACAGTGTCTCCCCTACCTTCAGGTTTTAGGTTTGTTTTTGTTTTTGTTTTTTGAGCAAGAATGCTAGCAGGGGAGGGGGAATGGAGAAGGAGACAGAGAATCCTAAGCAGACTCCACACTCAGCGCTGGAGGCCCATGCGGGATTCGATCCCACGACCTGAGCCAAAATCAAGAGTCAGGTGCTTAACTGACCGAACCACCCAGGTACCCGCCCTCCCCCCACCCCCACTTACCTTCAGTTTTATTGTCTTTCTCCAAACACAGTTCCACTGCTTCCACTGCTCTGGGGCTGGTAAAAATGAGGCCCCCGTAGCCTTCAGGATGAGACAGCTGCACACCAAACAGTAACAAAGGCGTTTTACATAAAGATCAAGTTCAACATTTCCCAGAATTCCAATGTTTTACAAGAATAAATTCCATCCATCCATCCATCCATCCACCCACCCACCGGTCCACTCAGCACCTATTGGGAGCTTACTAAATGCCTGGAACTGTGCACCATTCATGTGAATTCACCATTCATGCACTCAGGTGAATGCAGGTGAATTCACTGTTCATGGCATTTCCCTTGAGCAGCTCACGGTCTAGGGGAGGGACAGGAAAGAGAACTGTAGGGTGGCAGGTATGACAGGTGCAGAGAGGGACAATCTGACCCAGCCTGGGCTTGGGTGGGGTGCAGGCAGGAGGGCAGATTGGACCTGCGTCTGTAATAAAACTGGAATCTTCAAGGGGCAATCTCCATGCCGAAGCACCGATTTTCAAAGATAATATGATAAAATCTACTAAACATTGCCGTTTTTACCTAGTCTCTCCCTAAAATCTGTGAAAGTACCATGTGAGATGGGTGGGGTTATCGTCATCTCATAGATGAAGACAAAGCCTAAGGAGCTGGCCCAAGGTGAGTGGCAGGGCCAGGGCTCAAGGACATGCCCGTGCCCCTCCTTGCTCTGTAGGGGGCTTCATGAGGGCTCTGGAAGGCCCCCAGGGAGCACGCTGGCTGGTGGAGATGGGAGATGACCGTGTGGAAACTCTGGTGTCTGTATGAGCACCAGTCTAAGACGTGATCTCAAGCGATGAGGTCTTTGGTGCCTCATCAGGTGCCTTTCATGGAAGAGCGTGCCTCTTGGGGCCCCGCTTACATGGTTCCCTCAGCACTCAGCCCAGTACCTCGGACGGAACAGATGCCAGATGGATGTTTGCCGGGTAAATTTCTGAATGAATAATGCAGTATTCGGCCCAAATCAAAAGGAAGAAACATGCTTCCGTACAGAGCTGCTGGCAGGGTTGTGCTGTGCACAGCAGGAGGGGTGACCCTGGCGCTCACACAGGTGTGGGGCCCGGGAGCAGGGCTGGGCACCCCAGTCCCATGGAACCTCCCTGGCTGTGGGCCCGCGTGTCTAGAAAGGAGCTCCGGGGGAGGCGCCCCGAAGGCGCTCCGCCCCTGGGGCCGGTTGCACACTGATGAGGTGGCCTGAGCACTGAGTCTTTGATCTGAAAAGTTTGCGAGTCTTTCCTGAGGCTTTGTCCAGCAGGATCTATGACGGCATCACCGGCAGCAGAGTGGACGCCCTGCGCAGCAGCCTTCTTACTTGCTGGGGGCCTCGGCCGAGTGGCCCAACCTGGGGCCTGGCTCTAAGACGGGATGGTAACACCCACGTGGCGTGTGGTCAGGGCGGGCGGGTGAGTGGGAGGGCAAACTGGAAGGGCCCCACTGCTGAGAGCCCCCTGCAGCCTGCTCTCCAGGCCCCCACAGACCCCACCTCCAGGACAGGGAGGCTTTCTGGGGGAGCTGGTGGGGACTCACGGGCGGTCCAAGAGCCACCTCCCCTGGGGCCAGGTGAGGCTGGGCCACCCCTGTTTCAAGTTTGCCAGTGAAATGGGGGATGGTGAAGAAATCCTTCCGGTTTGGGTGGGCAACGATTCTACAGAGACTCAGAAATTATGGTACTCGGACACTGACAGACCTTACCTTCTCAGAAAAACTGGAAAGAGACAAAAACTCAAATGATAAAACAGGGATCAGAGTGGCTTCAAGTCCATATAATCCTAGTTCCTGCAAATACAAGAATATAGTTCTGCATTGGCCAGGGTTGTGTGGAAAATAAGGAAAGGGTCACAGTCACGACTTACTTGGTGTCGGCCCCGTAGAGGGTTAGCAGATACCCCACCACCACCCCTCACCCTCGTAGTAAGACAGTGTTAGGCCTCGCGGGACCAGGAGCCTCAGGCACTTACCCTGATATATGGATCTTGGCCACAGTCATCCTCCTTAGGGTCTTTTAGTAAAAGAACCTTCATTATCGCCTGGCAATCCTTACAGGGTGCTGTGACAGAGCAGGGAGACAGATGGATCCTAATTAGAGCTCAAGGACTCTTCCTGAGCAGTTATCGATGGGACAGAAGCAGGGGAAGAAGGTAATCAACTGCTGGCTGAGGGGACCTGTCCCTCACCCACAATGACTTAGCGTTCATGTGCTTGTTCCTTCTGAAGACCCTGTCGCTGATAAGGCCAAGGGACAGCATGCTGGCACTTGATATCACTCGCAAAGGCAGATGAAAGCCATTAGGGAAAGCCAGTGTCCGGGCCACACATTTAAGGCTCATAAAGAGAAGCGATGCAAATTTGGGGTTGTATTGTCAATAATAGAGAAATTATTTTAAGGAAATAAACAATTACTTCTGTTTCAGGGTAAACATACCAAATAGTTCATAAGCTCTTTAGGAAATAATTATATTGACCTTTCTACTTTTCAAATGATGGGTTATAAATGTTGTCAAATATTATGAGACACCTTTCAAAAGTCATCTAATGACCTAGAAAGTAATTCGTTGATATGTATCAAAAGCCTTGTATATTTCATACTCTTCCTTCCTATAATTTCACTTCTAAGAATAAATACGAAGGCACTACTCATAAATGTGTGCAAAGATTAACATGAAGATGTCCATCCTGGTATTTTTTTTTTTTTTGAGATATAATTGACACAGGACACTGTGTAAATTTGTAAATGTCAGGTAGTTAGCTGTTCATTTGATACATTTCTATACTGCAGTGTGATGACTACAGTAGTGGCTTTACCGTGCCTCCTAATTATCTCTTTTTTGTGGTGAGAACAGTTGAGGTGAACTCTCCCGGGAACTCTGAGGTTTATAATACAGTATTGTTGACTATAATCACCATGTTGTGCATTAGGTCTCTAGGACTTACTCCTCTTCTAGTGGTAAGATTGTATCCTAGTATTAACAACGGGAAACAAAGTAAATGTCCAACGTTGAGAGAATGGTACATCAATTAGATGAAATCATTAGAAGAGTCATTAATAACTTAATTACATGGATCACCAAGTAATGTTAAAAAATAGGACGCATGAATAGTGTGACTTTATTGATCTCATATATACATATATATGAAAGAATATGCATCAAAATACTACTAATAATTATTCCTGGGGGGCAGGTTAGGGTGATGGTTTTCTTGTTCACCTCTTTCTGTATTATCCACATTTTTTTTACAATAGACATTATATTCTTTTGTATCAAGGCGTAGGGTGGGGGTGGAATTTAATATGACCACCCCAAAGGCCTCAAAATAAATGCTGCTGGAGAACTGCGGAATAAATCCTGCCGGAAATGTGGATTACTATCCCGTGAGTAGCATGAGGCCCACCAGTTACTTACTAACCACTAAACAAGTGGTTGGTAACAGTCAAATAGCACATATTGTTTCGAGCAGAAATGTGTTAACTTTGAGAGCCATTACTTGTTATTACTGAATAGGTTCCGGAACATTATAATATCTGCGGGGCGTCTTAAGGAAAATCTGGCTCAAAATGAATTGCTTTGTATCTAAGCAACCAACCCTGGGTGAACAAATAATAATTATGAAATCAAGTTCTAATTACTGCTGCCACTGAGCTGTTAGCTACAGAGACTGAGGAAGTAGGCAGGATTGTTTCTATTGTTTCCTGAGGTCGTTTGGAATGTGTCTGTCTTTTGGGAAACCGGGAACCCGCCTTTCTGAGATGGTCATGCTCACGTGTCAGCCCGGCTAAGATCTAGTCCCCATTTATTCACGAGCGCTGACCTAGGTATTTTGGAGACACAATAAAGTCTATCATCAGGTGGCTTTTAGCCAGGGAGATTATCCTAGATGATCTGGGAGGGCCTCCTCCAGTCGGTAGAAGGCCTTAAGGGGCACATCCCTGCCACAGTTGTAGGCTCTGGGGTATGGAACCCCAAGTTTTCAAAGTGTTGCTTTCAGATTCCAGGAGCCAGTCTCTCACAAAAATGTTTCTATGTTGTTCTCAGGCAGTGACACCTGGAATCTGCCTCAGGGGCATTAGGTCTGCATTATTTACTGGGGAAGGGGGGACAAGTTCAAGTACTACCAAGAGCTATAAGATGATGTAGGAGAGGTAACCGGGTGCTGATAGCTGGTTGCCTCCCCAGGGCCACCTCTGAGATGGCGTCTTAGTTGAGATCAGAATGACAATGGCAGTGAGGAAACCTGTTCCAGTGTCAGGAAGGGGCTGGGCATGTCCCCAGGAGAGAAGGGTAAGCGTGGCTCCAGTGCGAAGGACAAGGTGGACTTGGGCCCCACGAGAAATGGGAATCCACAGACGGGTTGCAGCAGGACCAGAAGCGATGACACTGGTTCGCACTTTAGAAGGGTCTCTGGCTTCCGTGGTGGGGATGACCACCCAGGACACTGGGCAGTGGCGCCGTTAGGAAGCGGCTGGATCGGGGATTCATAGTGAAGACAGAGTTAACAGGGTGCAGCGACGTAATTCAGGGTGAAACCATCTGTCTGTGGCCTGATGGTTGCCGCTAGGCGAAAATGTCTTTCTTCTTTGAATCCCACCTAAGCTTGAGGTGTGTTCGGTGTAATCCTATCAATGAGGCAACAAATATCTCTAAACAGTTACTGTGTACTAGGCACTGGGGATACAGTATGATTCCTGCCTCACCTTTACCAGAGGATAAAACCGACATTTTACACGTAAAGACGATGACAGAGTCGGTGTAATAAGCACGACAGAAAAAGTCAAGATGCCACGGAGGCGTAACTGGCCAAGTCTTACTTGGAGTGGCAGGTGTGGCCAGGGTCGCCACTGGCTCCCAAATACCCAGTCTGCCCTTTTCTCTCATAGAAATGGACTCCCTTGTTGTTAACAGGGCAGGGCACGTGGTTGCCCCAAATGAAAACGTGCCTGGATGTGGCCTGGTGACTGGGTTCTGGCCCTCAGGACACAAGCGGAGGGCGGGGGGGGGGGGGGGGGGCGAGGCGCACACTTTGTGGTTCCTGCCCTTAGCGGGAAGTGCCACGCCCCTACTCTCTCCCCCTGCCTCCCTGCCGGCTGGAATGTGGATGGGGATGTTCTGGACCTTTCCTTGGTCTGGGAGAAGTTGCAGTAATGCCATTCTCTAAACCCTGATGATTGGAGAAAGAAAGCCATTTGGACAGAAGCCATTCCAGGCACAGAAGTCATCCCCCACGTGTAGGGCAGCTGATGCCATGCACACGAGTGCCTGTGGAAACACCTGCACCTCAGCTGCCCCGTGAGCCAGGCCTCCCCCTGGTGACCATTTCCTGTGCTAAGGGCAGTGTCTGTCACCCAGTCCCCAGGCCTTTGCTGCAGATCCTTTGGCTCTGCAGGACCTCTTGGGACTCCCCCTGTCCACTCCCCTCCACCCCGACGCCCTGTAGACCTTTCTCTGAGCCCTGGGATTCTGCCCTGGGCCGAATGTGCTTAATATACAGCGAATGGTACTAGTCAATTAGTGGGGAATCTATTCTCGAAACATGATCAACTTTAATTCTTAAATGACTAAGAAAATGAGCGATGTGTTAGCAGGACTATCTCTGTGCACTTATCAGGTGATGGGTTTCTCATTGAACTTGATGACATGGGGCGCTAGCCGGGCACAGAATCATCAGCAGTGGTTTCTCTGAATGTTGCATTAGAGGTGCTGTGAGCACGGGCAGAGAAGGAATAAGGGTAATAATCTGATTTTTAGTTCTCAAGGCCAGTAGCACAGCTCACGGAATCTCTTCATGGTTATTATCCCGGAGCCATCAATTTTATTACCCAAGACGACCACAGAGAAGAACCCAGAAGAAATAGTTTCTCTATTTGCGGTGGGTAGATGGGCTTTGCTTTCGCGTGTCTGCGTTATTAATCTAAGCACTCTGTACCAGAGTGATACTTTTTATTTTCTGTTCTCCCAAACACTGGGTGGGGTCTGCGAAGGATAGGAGAGGCAGCACAGCCTAGGCGTTGGGAGCACAGCCTTGAGAGCCGGCCCGCCTGTCTGTGAATGCCACCCGGCTCTGCCACTTATCAGCTCAGGGACTCTGGAGGAGTTCTGTCCTCTCTACGGCAGCTTCCTCACCCATAAAACGGGCCGACCTCATCATTTTCATACAACCGAAGCATTCAGTCAGTCTTTGGTGTATGGTAGGTGCTCAGTAAACGTGTTAGTGGCCATTGTTACGTCCTCTGAGTCACTTGGCACCCCGACAGCTTGGTAACGCCGAGGTTTGCCTCACTCAACAGAGGAGAAACAAGATCACATCGTGGGCGGTAAAGCTGGCGTCAGATCCCTTGCCCCTCAGTCCTGTGCCTGCTCTGTGATACCACACTTCCCGCCTCCTGTTACCCTGCAGGAGGAAAGGGCGAGCAGAAATGAGAAAGGGCCAGGAGAAATAAATCTGTCAATAAGAACCTTCCCACTCCTGTCGAGATCAGATCCAAACTCCCTGATACGACCCAACGAGGCCCGGCAGGGTCCAGCCCCGGGGTCTCCACTCCCGCCTCTGCACTCCGGCCGCCCCAGACTTCTGTCTCTCAGGCTCGCCCTCCTCAGGGCTTCTTGGGCCAACTCCTACCCACAGGGCCTGGGTAGGGGTTGGCAGGCGAAGTGGGGAGGCGTCCCCTCGGATGTGTTCTGAAGGTGGGGCCAACAACATGTACTGGGGCTAGTGCAGGGTGGAGGAAAGAGGAGTTGGGTTTATAACCCAAACAGCTGGAGGATGGGAGCCCTGTCGGGGCATGCGAAGGGATGGGGACAAAGATTCATTCGGGACGTACCGTGTTTGAGGATGCCTGTTCCACACCCGTGCGCCTCAGCCCGTTCGTTCGTGTGCTGTGAACGGCCTACAGGCATGCCTGCGGGCTTGGTCCTCTCGGCCCCTGGGGCAGCCGGTGGGGCCCAGGGCAGCCAGAACCACGGCAGCCCTAGCCAGGGCCGGCCGCCTTCACCTGGGAACTGTACACCTCATCTGTTTACCACGATGTGCTGTACGAACGTTAGCATTTACTAGGTCCGCTGCAGTGGTAAACGAGTCGGAGAGTCGTGGCACCAAATGCCCAAATGGAGAAACTGGGTAGGCAATCTGGGCTCGGGGGGAGTCGGGTCAAAGGACAGGGATTTGGGCGGTGTCAGTGTGTAGAGGGAGTCTTCTGAAGTCCCGGGACCTGGGTGACGGGGAAAGGAGGCCCAGGTCAGAGCCCTCCAGCACCCAGGCAATGCCAGGTCAAGTTGGGCAGTGGGCAGGGGAGACCCTAGCAAAGGAGAAGGAAGACACCTCTGCAGAGTGGAATCCCATCGATACCGGAATTCCAAAGACTCGGGGGGCTAAACAGCAGACATTTATTTGCTCACAGTTCTGGAGGCTGGGAGTCCAAGATCAAGGTGTTCTCACGGTTGGTTCCTGGTGAGAGCTCTCTTCCCCGCTCAGGGGCGAGTGCCTTCTGGCCGTGCTCACGTGGTCTTTCCTCTGTGCACAGAGAGAGACCGCTGATGTCTCCTTTTCTGTAAAGGACACCGGACCCACAGGATTAGGCCTCCACCTGGTGGCTATTGTATTAGGGCTTGACCTCCCAGTGACCTCATCTAATCATTAATCTAATCATTACTGTTTTTTTTTTCCTTTTTTGAATAGGCTCCATGCCCAAAATGGGGCTTGAACTCAAGACCCTGAGATCAAGAGTCACATGCTAGACCGACTGAGCCAGCCAGGTGCCCCTCTTCAATACCTCTTTAAAGGCCCTATATCCAAGTAAAGTCACATTGGGGATTAGGGCTGGAACATATGAATTGGCAGGGGTGGGGGGGGGCGGCACAATTCAGTCCATAATAGAGCAAGTGCCAGAATAAAGTGGAGGGAAAGAGGTAGGTACAGGAAGGGAAGACGACTCAGTCTTGCTCTGAGGAGGAGAAACAAGGCCATCACTGGCAAGGCAGGCAGTGGGGTGGAGAGATGTTGCAGGGGTCCCCACCCCAACGCACACATATGGGAGATACCAGGCACTGAGCGGGCAGTTCCGGATGATGGGCAAGTCAAAGAGAACCATGCGATGCGCTTGGGGAGCAGGTGCACCCGGTTCTTTGGCAGGACTTACTCTTTGGAGTTCCTGGTGTGCCGCATTCTGCCTTGCTCACCTTGCAGAAGCTCCTGGATTTTATCAACAAGGGGAACTAAGAAAGGACCGGCTGGCCTTCCAGGCCAGAAACGTGGCTCCCATCGAGACAGGGAGGGGCTCTGCAATCCTACTTTCGTTTACCCAAGATACACTGAATCTCTTCTGTGTGATGCTGGGAACTGGGTGCTGGTTAAGGGACAAATAACACTTAACACCCACTCTCAAGATGCTCCAAGGCTGGTGGGGGGAGACTGACAGCACAGAACTGTGAGCTAAGTGTCGACAGAGAGAGAGAGAGAGAGAGAGAGAGAGAGAGAGAGAGAGAGACTGAGAGAGAGAGAGACAGACACACACACACACGTACTGCCTACTGCAAACTGCCAGCACTCAGAAGAAAGGCTTTAAAAGTCTGCGTCTGGGCCCAGGGCTCCTCTGACTCAGAATTCATACTCTGTTGTGACCGATGACCTAGGATGATGTGTGCACATTCCAGCTACTTTGTATGGAAGGTCTGGTGACATTAAAACAGGAGTCCAGCAGCAGGTTGGTGCCGAACAGGTTGGAGACGGGTGAAGCCAGCTGAGATGCTTTTGTTGACTAGAGCCTGGAGTATTCTAGGGATTGGGGCGGCGAGGAGGGGGGGTGGTTCTCAAAAAATGAACGATGCCCTTCTCGGCGACATGCATCTCCACACAGGTTCCTTCAGTTGTTCCCATCAAGAAGTTCACATACCCGTCATCCGGTCGCTTGCTGTGGAGAGCTAGCAGTGAAATGGTAGATCCCTGCCTGCACTTGGGCTGTTAGGCTTTGAATCCAAGATTTATGTGCCGAAGTCCTAACCCTCATCCCTCAGAATGTGACCTTATTTGGAAACAGGGTCCTTGCCATGTAGTCAAGTTAAAATGAGGTCATTAGGGTGGGCCCTAATCCAATAGGGCTGGTATCCGATGACAAGGGGAGAGGCGGACACACACACACACACACACACACACACACACACACACACATGCACTGGGGGAAAGACCTGTGAAGATAAGGCTGAGATCGGGGCGAGGTATTGACAAGCCGAGGGATGTCAGATGGCCAGAAAGCCACCAGAATGGGGTGGGGGGGGGGGAGAGGCACAGAGCAGATGTCTCCTGACAGCCCTCAGAAGGAACCAACCCTAATGACATCTTGGTCGTAGAATTCTAGTCTCTACCACTGACTGAGACAATATATTTCCACCGTATACACTGCCCAGTTTGTGGCACTTGGACATGGCAGCCTGGGGAGCCAGTACAGCCTCAGGAATTCTACTATCCCTGCACTTGTCCTGGACCAAGTTGAAAGCTCCCTGCTTGAAGAAACTCCTGCTAACCTGCCTCGCAGCAGGAATAGGAAGGAACCAGGAACAGGAACCAAGCGGGGCTATTCCCAGGGTTTTAAATAAGGAGGATTGTACCTGAGCCGCTCTGGACTTTGGGAAGAGGCTCGGGGGAGGGGAAGGGGTTTGCGCTGGGGGGGCGGAGGCCTGTGTTCTGGTCTAGGCTGCTCTGCTCTTGGTCTCAGGCCCTGCGATCGTGCAGTGGACGGGCCCTCTGGACTGCTGGCTGTTTGAGGGACTTCCTTCCCCACAGTGGATCCTCGGTAAATATTAGTTCACACTGAGGGAAAACAACACTTCAGATTTACCCAGCATCTCCGGAGCAGGGGAAATGATCTCTTTTCCTTACACAAACAGAGAAAACGACTTGATCAAGACCACTTCGCTGGTAAGAAAGAGCCAGGTTCTCGAACGCACACTTTCTAGCTGTGTCCTGCTGCTCTCTCAACAGTAACAACAGCTGCCCTTTTATTAAGCACTTACTCTGTGTTATTTAAGGGGCCAAGCATTTTACATGGCAGGATCTCCACCCCCATTTAGACCAGCAAGGTAGGTATTATTATCCGTATTTCACAGAAGAGGAAACCAACACTCTGAAGGACTGAGCAATGTACCCATAGTCACACAGCACAGCGAGTGGCAGTGGTGGAATTTAACCCAGGCCTACCATCTCGGCTCTTTTAAGATACTCTACTCTACACCCTGACCATGACCTCAACCTGGGAGCTAGTCTGAGGGTGCAAGTAAGGCTTTTCCCCCGATCTCTTGTCAAAGCCATGCCTGCTCACCGTGGAAACTTTGCAAAATACCAAAAAGTATAGGTCCTCAAAAAACAGTAAACGCAGAATTATCGTATGATCCCACAGTTCCACTTCTGGGTATAGACACCCCAAACTTTAACAGCAGGGACTTCAACAGGTATTTTTATGTCCAAGTTCACAGCATTATTCACAAGAGTCAAAAGGTGGTGGCAACCCACGTGCCCACCAGTGGTCAAATGCATAAACAAAATGCGACATATACGTACAGTGGAGTATTATTCAACCCTAAAAAAAAAAAAGGAAATTCTGACACCTGCTACAACATGGATGAACCCTGAGGACTTTACACTCAATGAAATGAGCTGCCACAGAAGAATACACATTATATGTTTCCACTACAATAGCCCGAATTCATAAAGGCAGAGAACAAAGTGGGGGTTTCCGGGGCCCGTTGTGCGGAGGGTAGGAACTGAGGAATTACAGTTTAATGGACACAGAGTTTGGTTTTTGCAAGATAAAGAAGGTCTGGGGATGGATGGTGGTGACTGTTGCACAATAACGCGGATATACCTGGTGCCACTCAACTGTATACTTAAAAATTACCCGTGCTGTCTGAGCGCAACTCTGTTCGTACACTGGCACCATGCCTTCTGAGTCTTTTTTCTAATTTGAGCCTTGTGATAGGTGTTTTTTTTCCCCCTACAGCTTCCTGTCTTGTACGTTACAGGAAGATGTTTTTACACAGCTGTGGGGCCCAAAGGGGTCATTTTAAGCTACCCCATCAGATGTGAATTCCTGATATGCGGGTCTGCCAACATCCATATGGTGGCCTGGTAGCGGAGACTCTCAGGAAAGACGAAACTTACAGAAAACAGTCATGGGGACTTGGGCTCTGGCAACCCTTACGTCACCCTGACTCCATTTCCTGCTGCCGAAAGATCACGGAGAAAGGGTCTGCTTAACCCTCTGGGCAGTAGCCACCTCACTACTAGGGGCAGTGCCTTCCATTTTTAGGGTCACAGCTCTCCAACCCACTTTCCTCATTTTACAGAGGAGAGAATGCTTAAACCATAGACCTTCTGCTCAGAAAGCTGATGTCTTCTTCAAGGACCTTCTTTCCGAGTCATCTTTACAATGGCTGCATACTGGTGGTCCAGGTGAGACATCTGATTAGGAGCTGAGTTTTGTTTGGCACAGGTGTTAACAATCAGGATGGACCTCGTAAAACTCCAGAACCCCGGGGGCTCTTGCCACGTAAAGATCTGACAGCACTGGGCGGGGAGGTCGACTGGGCCACAACCGGCTGCAGCAGCACCATAGTCCCCTCCACTCTCTATTCTCTCAAAGTAGGTTCTGGTCTGTAATTCAGATTTCCCCACTGGACCCGAAGCATTGAAGGTTAAAGACACTTTCGGGTCCAGAAATGCGCTTCAAGAGCGTTGGCTAGGGGCAGGGCTTGGGGGATTCGTTCAATCGCTGACACGGTTATGCCACTGACGGTGTTGGGGTGCCCCCTCGGGGCCGGGCCTGAGCCTGGCGCGCGGGCATCTGTACGCATCCGGCGACCTTCCGTTCGGGGCGACCGCTGCCCCGGAGGCCAGGGACCCTCGCCCAAGCCAGCAGCGGCCTCGGAGCTCCGCTCGCTACTCGTCACGCTCCCGCTAGGCCTCGGTGTCATCGTCGGCACCGTGGGCGGCGACACCTACCTCGCCGGGCTGCAGAGGCCCGAAAGGCTAGGGGGTGGGGCACTCGGCGGGCGCCCCGTCGGGGGCGGTATCTCGCGGTGCCAAGGAGCCGGAGATGCAGCTGTGGGAGCTGGGAGCCGGGTGGGAGGCCCCCTCACCGCGTGGCCTCTGCTGCCATGGAAACGGTCCGCGCGCGGCCGCGAGGCACCAGCTGCGCGGCCGGGGTCTGGGAGCCAGAGCAGCGCACAGCTGGAGTTCGCGCATGCGCACCGACGCCCAGGCCCGGGGAGGTGGGGCCGAGAAGGGGCGAACCACTGAGCGAAGGGGGTGGGGAGCGTTGTAGGGAGTAAGGGAGGATGGAGGCGGGGGAAGGAAATGCCAAAATAGGACCCCAGACTGGACTCGACTCCTAGGTATCAGGGCCGTGGAATCCAGCAGGGGCTCTGAGGTTGACACCGACTCAGCGCCGAGGTTCTTCGTGGTCTCTCACCCCCTCGACTTGCATGGGTGGGTCCGGTAGGGCGGGTTGGAGGGAGTTGCGCAGGCGCATTGAGGCTGGTATCATGGCGTCCAGGGCCAAGCGGCGTGCCTTGGGTAGTGGGGCTCCGCGGGTTCCAGGTGTTCCGGTCCCGCGAGACGAGGAAGAAGAGGAAGATGAAGTGGAGGACGAGGACGAAGACGATGAAGACAGTGACGAAGAAGAGGATGAAGACGACGAGAGCGTCGACGAGGTGAGAACCACAGTCGACCCCAGCTTGGTTTACGGCTGGGTTCAAACTTTCTGGCCGCCAAAGCCTTGTGACTGTGAGCTGCTCGGAGTAGCGACCTCCAGTACCTGAGGGTCTCTAAGCAGAAACTGGAGATGATAAACTAAGTCTTTTTGCACATGGCAGACACGGAAATTATTTTCAGAAGTCCTACTCCGCCGGGTCGCCCCCCCGCCCCCACCTCTCGGAGAAAACCCGCCGCGACACTTCTCAGTGGCTTTTTTAAATTTAGTTCCAAAGCTAAAGCCCCAAACCCGCAGTAGACCAACAAGGGCCTGCAGTTTTTTTTCTCTGCCCACCCTGTGGTCACTCCGCCCGGCTCTTGTTCCGTGGCTCACAGCGGCCTTCTTTCCTTGAAGGCCTTCTGTCCGTTCTACCAAGACCCGTATCAGAGGCTGGTCTTCATCCTGCAGTGTTTTCCATCCTTGTTTAGATCTCCCCTAAACAGTGTTTCTGCCTCCGGGGCGCCTGACCTTGTCCCGTTCACCAAGTCCGGGTGATGGCTTCTCCTAGAACTGGGTTCCTGTGTTTCAGAATAGCTCCTACCGTGCTGCTGGACATTATAGGTACTTAATATCTGTTGAATGAGTAGTTAGGATTGAATGATCCTTAAGAGCACTGAATGCCCGATGGGTACCTAAAACTTAGTAACGCCCAAAGCAGAATTTGCATTTCATGCTCCCGCTTCTAACCTTTGCCCTCTTTCTATAAATGGCCCCCATATTCGCCAGTTGCTCAAACCCAGTAGTTTAATTCCTCCCTTTTGTCATCCTGCGTCCAGTCTATCAGTAGATCTTGTTAGCTTTATCTTTGTATCCAGACGCTTTTCATCATTGATTCTCCAGCATCTTAGTGCACACTTCATCGCCGCCTGCCTGGACTCCTTCAGTAGCTTTTTTCCATTCTTGTTCCTGAACCGTCTCTCTCTACACCTGAAGCAGGAGAGATCTTTCATTTATTTTATTTTATTTTTTTTTATTTTTATTTATTTTTTTTTTAATTTTTTTTTTCAACGTTTTTTATTTATTTTTGGGACAGAGAGAGACAGAGCATGAACGGGGGAGGGGCAGAGAGAGAGGGAGACACAGAATCGGAAACAGGCTCCAGGCTCCGAGCCATCAGCCCAGAGCCCGATGCGGGGCTCGAACTCACGGACCGCGAGATCGTGACCTGGCTGAAGTCGGACGCTTAACCGACTGCGCCACCCAGGCGCCCCTCATTTATTATTTTTTTTTACAAGATACTAGGAATGCTAAGTACCATATTTTGAAGTTTATATATATATTTTTTTAGTAATCTCTAAGGCCACGAGGCTCAAACTTACCACCCTGAGATCAAGAGTCACACGCTTTTCCAATTGAGCCAACCAGGCACACCCAGGGAGATCTTTTTAAAATGTAGGTCTATTCCCTCTTCCTTGTTCAGAATATTCCATTGACTTTCCATTTCATGAATAAGAAAATCAGAAAGGCAGCTTGAGTGGCCACAACAGAATACTCAAGAGTGATGGGAAATCAAGTCAGAGATAAACATGAGTCAGAAGGGTGGATTCAGGGTTAGGGCTGAGACTGGCGTGGGTATATGATAAATCTTGAGTGAACAGAGCTTTCTCTTACGAATTAGCTCTTTGGCCCCTTGCCTTGAATGTGGTCTCACCTTTTTTCACTTAGAGCTTTAATTGGCTATTTTGCTAACTTTGGGTTGTAGAAATCAGTGCTTCTTGCATTAACATGGATAATCTGTTGCACTCTGGTGGTTAAAATCATGAATGTGGTCATCGTCATTGACATAGTAGTATAAGAAAATAGGCATTTTACACATACCGTTGGAGTATAATTTGTTGCAGTGTCTTTGGAGGACAATTTGATGGTATCTATCAAAGTTTAAAATTGTATGTATTCCCTGATTCAGTAATTCTACTTGTAAGAATTTATCTTCTGATAATAATGATAATACATGCTGTTCCAGGATCTGTATACGTTGTATTAACTCATTTAACGTTCATGTCAACTCTGAAGTTGGGAATTGTCACCATTTAAGACTGAGGACACACAGAAAGTTTAAGACCGCACGTGTAGTGCAGTCTATGTAGGGGAAAGAAGAAACAGGAAATAAATTTGGTGATGTGTTGAAAACTTCCTGAAAGATTAATTTACTATTGGTAGTGACCTCTCAAGAGTAGGAGTTGGGGGGGTGGGTAATAAGAGTTCAAGCCCTAATCTCTGTGGTCTTCGTAGTGTTTACCAATTACCTGTATCACTTTTTTGACTGAAGAAATTGTAAGGCTTTCAGGGCAGTTCCGCACACTTAGTGCATAGAGTCCTTTATTTGGAGGGGGGGGTCTTTTAGTTTCTGAGATGTTCACTATCCACAGCTCATTACTGTGATGAAGAAATCCATGGGAATTATTTTGGAAATTCAAAATCTGCCTTAGATCTGTTTAAAAGGAAGGAAGTGTGTGTGTGTGTGTGTGTGTGTGTATGTGTGTGTGTGCACGCGTGCACACACTCGTGGGCAATAAGCCCGATTTAAAAAGCAGAGTGATTGGCTTTGAGGCAGCTGGCAGAGATAGAAAGTGGGTATGCGAACTTCAGGAAACGGGTGGGGGTCCTGAAAAGATAAGAAGAGCGCTAGGCACGTTCAGTGTGGTTGGGGCTCTTGTTCATGCTTATTCGAGACCCTCAGAGGATAGCTTCAGCAGAAAGGGGAGTTTGTGGTAAGGGTGCAAGGGCATCGTAGACCTCCAAGGGCAGGAAGTAGCTGGGCTTCTGGAACCAGCTGGGGAGCCTGGGATGCCGCGGAGAACACGAAAAGTCTTTCACGTTTGTCTTTGCTTTACTGCTCTTTGTTGCATTCAAGATATTTGGTTCTTTTTCTGTTCCTACTCCATATAGCAGAGAATAGAAAATCAACAGCTTCTGAGATTTGTCGTATTTCGTCTTAATTCTAAATCCTGTCACTTGGGAGTGAGTGGCAGGGCTCTGTTTTACAAAGATGGCCGTTTGCCCTGAAACCTGGTGGTTGGGGAGGCCGTTCCCAGGGAAAGCGGTGCTGGGCACATAATCCATCGGGTATCTGTAGCAGTGGGGCGGCCAGTAATAGCCTGAGACAGATGTCTGAGGCTTCTGTCCAGACGAGGAAATAGGAAACAACGCTGGAAGCGTATTGTTTAGAGAAGTTCTTCCTTTATAAGGAATACCTGACTAGTGATGAATTGTTTCGTGGTTTTGTTTGGAACACCCTCCTTCCCTCCGGGTTTTGCCGCTCACATCTGGCCGAACCTACCTCCGAGGGTCAGGATTTGACGTTTATAAACTGACCTTGATATCCAGCCCTCGGCAAATTTGAACAGCCAAGGGAATGCTTAAATATACGTACAGGCAGGGTGACTAGGCAAAAGCACGTGTGATTTTCCTCCGCGGCCTTCTCCGGCTAAGACCCAAATTCCAGAACCTGCTAAACTTGGAAGTATGTGGGAAAACACTATTTCATCAGAGCCCCCAAATAAGTGTGTCACTTAGCAGGCAAGGTGTGACACAGGACTGACCTTGTGGCAGTTTTAAGTCTAAGCCTTCACACCAAAAACCAGGCCTGATGTTGTCATTGTTTTGCAGAGGATCAAGGAGCCCAGCCACACCCAGCTTCCTTTAGTCTCTTGCACTCACTCACCCACCGATTTCCTCCTGCCTTGGGGCCTTGGCGTGTGCGGTTCTTGGTGCCAGGAACTCTTATCCTCATGCTCAGCTCAAGCATCCCTTCTTTTTTTAAAAAAATTTTTTTTTAGTGTTTATGTATTTTTGAGACAGAGACAGAGTGCGAGTAGGGGAGGGGCAGAGAGTGAGGGAGACACAGAATCCGAAACAGCCTCCGGGCTCTGAGCTGTCTGCACAGAGCCCGACACGGGGCTCGAACCCACGAACCGTGAGATCGTGACCTGAGCCGAAGTCGGTCAAGCGTCCCTTCTCTAAGGGAAGACTTTGTTACCTGTTTTCCAAGCTGTTACGGCACCGTGCACCTGTGTTTTATAGCACGTATAGCTGCAACCTCACATTTATTTGCATTAATGTTTTCTTCAAGTCTGTATTCCCCCCGAAACCGTACCCTCCACGAGGGCGGGACCATTCCTGCCTGCTTTGCTTACCTCTCCATCGTGAGTGCCTGGCACGGTGCTTGGTACGTGTGGCACTCAGTCAGTACCTGCCAAGGAAATGAAGCGTAGCCTCGGAGCCGTGGGCTGAACCAAACTGTAGGTCCTGCCAGGGACTTTTGAAGTGATTGTGCTCTTCGTTCGCCCTTGCAGTCAGGTACATAATTTCTCCTTTGCGGCTGCTGTGGTGGTTTTCTGTGGGGCCGACTTGCTCTACTTTGAAACTAGATCACTCGGTTTTTTGTTTCTCAGGCTTTTGTGTCAAATGAGGAGATAGTGGGAAGGTGCTTTGTAACCTGTGCAGATGGCAGTCTTGGCACTTCTCTTGCCTCCTTAAAGCTCAGGCAGTGATAACATTTTCTTTGCTTCCTTTTTCTGGCATGTTCTGTAGATAGACATAGAGCCCAAAAGAATGGAGGGAGCAGGAGAAGAAAAATCTGCCAAGTAGAAAATAATGCCTGAATTATCTTAGGAAGTTATGTGTGATGACCTATTTTGTGTGTTATTTACAGGAAGTGAACGTTGAATTTGAAGCGTATTCCATCTCAGATAACGATTATGACGGAATTAAGAAGTTACTGCAGCAGGTATGGTCTCTGACTCTACACAGAACTTTGCTCTTCTGAGAAAATCCAGGCCATTCAAGCAACGCCAACTAGGTCAAATTCCACCCTTTATTTTAGAATTCCGTTCCTATCCTCTGGACCCTGCAGAGAAGGAAGAATGGTTTCCCTTCTTTTCCAAGGCTAACATACCCTGTTTTTTGCCTTATTAATATGTTAATAAGTATCTGTTGTCGTAAAATCTTTTCCTTTTCATGTGCTAATTACTTGAACAACTCTTCTGTTTTTCTCTAATTCACATCCAAACTTGGTGAGGTAGAAGTTTTGTTTTGTTTTTTAAGTTTGTTTATTTTTGAGAGAGACTAAGAGACTAGAGCAGGGGAGGGGCCGAGAGGGAGGGAGGGAGGGAGGGAGGGAATCCTAGCAGGCTCCACGCTGACAGCAGAGAGCCTGATGTGAGACTAAAACTCCTGAACCTGGAGATCATGACCTGAGCTGAAGCAGGACACTTAACCAGCTGACCCACCCAGGCTCCCCGGGGCAGAAGAATTCTTGCGGAAGAATCTGTCCCGAGTGCACCAGCTGGTGCTACCAAATCCATGCTTGCTTCTGCTTCTAGTCTCCCTTACCCCGTTAAAGGTGGCTCCAGTGTCCTAGTCACATTCTTTGGCCTTATGTCCTCCTTCTCCTCTCTCTTTTCCCCTCTTTTGTCTTCTTCTCTCCCGCACCTCCTGTATTGCCACTGCCTCTTACATTTCAGTGCTTTTAGCTTGGATTCTCCTGGGCTTTTCCTTTCCTCCTGGGTTCTCTTTGTGGTCACATCGTGGATATTGCATTATTTGAATGTGGATATTAAAAGTTTTATTAAAATTTTTGCTTTGATTTTCATTTAAAGTAAGTATTTTTCTCCTTTTAGCTTTTCCTGAAGGCTCCTGTGAACATTGCAGAACTAACTGATCTCTTAATTCAACAAAACCACATCGGGAGTGTGATTAAGGTAAGCGGGACAGTTAGTTTGTTCTTATCAAATTAGTTCTTTGGCCTGTTAAGATCCTCCTGGTGTTTAGTTGGCAGGCCAGGGGCTCAAACTGGAAAGAGGTGTAACTTCAGGAAGAGAGACTGGTTAGAAGCCATTCTAGTAATTTCCAAGATTATTGAATGCAGGTACCCAGGAGTGGCAACGGATGGTGAGAGAAGGGGATGATTCGGAGGGTGTTTGGGAGATGAGATGTGATGGGGTTTCGTGAGTGGCGGGAAAGGAGTCGAGGGTGGCTCCCAAGTGTCCGGCTCGAGGGACCGAGATTGCAAACATGGAGGAGGAGGAGGTCGGGAGGGAACGTGAGCTTGGGAGTGCACATGTCATGTTAGGTTTGCCTGTGACACACGCACATGAGGTGTGAGCCTGAGACTTGGCCCCTCTCAGCAGATGGGCGCTTGCCCGGGAGGGCGCAGGCAGACCCTGCTGGTGCCACCGTTACTCCCGAGCAAGTGGCAGAGCCTGTGGAGGCGCCTCCAGTGGGGGCGGGGGTGGCCTGGGAGGGAGCATTTGGCGGGAGGGTGAATCCCGCCTGTGCGCCCAGCCCCTGGCGGTGCGTTCGGTTACCTGTAGCTGCCTGAGTGAAGTGTCCGCAGTTTAGTGTCTTAGAATAGTAGGTCATCTGTGTAGCCCGTTTGGACAGAGTTCAGTGAGGACAGCACATACCTGCTCCGTGTCGCACTAGCCCGAGAGGGTCAGGGGGCCTGGAGGGTTCCCTTTCAGGATGGCCCCCTCACACGACTCGCGGGTTAGTGCCGGCTGTCCGCTGGGAGCCCGGCTGGGACTGCGGGCCAGGGGCCTCCCTTCCTCTCCAGGGCGGGCCCTATGGGAGTGGAGATGTGGCCGTTGGTGGGAAACGTAATCGCTACAGTGACCTTAGCCTGTTTCCATTTCTATCTCTGAAAATGAGGATGGTGCCGGTCCCTCCTTCGGACGGTGGTGAGAAAGGAGCAGTGGCGTGTGGCAAGTGCTGGAACGTCAGCCATCACGGTCGCCGACTCTTCACCGTCTAGGTTATGGTGAAAAAGCGGCCACCTGAGTCTGATGTACCCCTAATCACCTCACCTTTCGACATCTCCCTTTGTTTTCAAAGCCAAGGCTCTCGAGAAAGTTGGCACCCACAGCCTCTACTTCCTCTCCTCCCAAGCACCCCGGTCTGGCCTTTACCATCAGTGCTCCACTGACGTTCTGGAACTGTCGGGTAGGATTGCCGGCATCTCCATCACTAACCCTCACGGCACTGAACGTAAAGGGAGTGAAAGGAACAGCACCTCCAGTAGCTTCCTTTTTTTAGAGCAGTGGGAAAGGAGACTCCCCACCCACGTGTCCTCCAGCCGAGGGGGGTCTGTAGGCGTGCTGACAACGCTGCCTCCCCCTTTGGTCCTCCGCCTTGTTTGCGCCTGCACAATGACCTTTGGGACTGCGCGGTCTAGGCCCCGTGGAGGTTAACGTGCCCCCTGGCCGGAGTGCGTGAGGCCTTCTGATCTTCTATCAAGGGGCGCACGGAAGGCCCCGCTTTAGGTGACCGCCGTGTGACCTCCCCTCTGTGCCCCGGGTGCCGAACAAGCTGTAGGGTAAGGTCCGGGCTTTGTGGAGAATAGCTTCACAGCGTGAGATTGTTTGTTCACCTGATACCTCGGACAGGAAGTTACCCAGAGCAAGACTCTGTAAGTGGTATGGAGTGGCTTGCTTCGGTTTTCCGTCTCGTGTGCCTTTTCAGTCTGGGGGATACGTTACTGACCCTCCTCTACCTTCTGACCCTGTCCTGTGACCTTCCAACAAGCAGTCGCTTTTATCCTTGACACCGCTTACTGTGAGTGATGGGATCCAGCCTTCCCTTGGATGATTTCACAAATAGCCCCATGGCTTCCACGGAGATACTTGAGGTGTCCCAGGGACAGAGGTTTGTGTCCTGAGGAGAGGACTGCCCAGAACTTTCACTGGAGCCTCTGGGACTGGGGACGTGATTTAGACTCTTCTAGAGAAGACGGTCCGTCTGTTGGGCTGTGGAGGGAAAAGGGCGGTGGCGGGGGAGGGCCATGAACTGCACTCGTGGGTTGTGTAGAGAGGCTCCACTTGTGGTGGAGTTGCCCAGGACTTAGGTGCTAAGAATTGTTTTGAACCAGGAGGCTTCATGGGTGAGGGGAGGCATGGGGGGGGGGGGCTGTGAGTGGGCCAAGCAGACGGGGGGCTCTTGCTGGGGCGGGGGGCATGTGGAGGAGACCGAATGGGATTGGGACTCCAGCCCCACGAGACGCACCCCCGTGTGACGTTGATGGTTGACGGCCTGTCGAGGAGGAACATTGAGCGTGCTCCGGGGAATGCTGACTGCTTATGAGCCCAGTGACCATTTGGGGTTTTTTTTTTTTTTTTTTTTTTAAAGTAATTTTTGTGCTCAATCTGGGGCTTGAATTCATGACCCCGAGGTCAAGAGTTGCATCCTCCTCCAACTGTGCCAGCCAGGTGCCCCTGTTTTGAGGATTTCTTAGGATTTGACACTGAAGGTTCCTTTTTCGTCCCCTGGCGTTCCGTCGGTCGGTACTGCGTGTTTTGCCACGGTAGCTGGGAGACCTTGAAAAACGGTCTCGGGTTGATCTTAAGGGACCAAGGCTGGCATACATACTCTTTTCTTTCTTTCCCTCTCTCCTTCCTGACCAGACATGGCCGGTCCTCTCATTCAGTGCCCTGAGTTACCTCCTCAGTCTCCATTAGTGTATCCACGTGATTACCTGAAACATCTCTCACCTTGGCATACAGTTTTATTTCCTAGGCCTTCGTGGCCTTACCTGAGCCACCGCCCCCTTCCTTGTTCCCGCAGGAAGAAACCGGTGGTCATTTACAGCCCGGTTCTGCAGATGTGCAGACCTTAAAGCCTGGTGGCCCCTTTGCCCATCTCCTCCGCCCCGCTCAGCGTGGCCGGGCCCCTTTCAGTCACTGAGCTGTGACTTCCGGTGCCCACAGAGGCAGGTCCTGCCGTTCTCCACTCTCGCCCGGCGGCACCCTGCCACCGGCGGTGCATCTGCTCCCTCGGCCTCCCCTCCGTGAACCGGTCGTGCTGAAGCGGGTGGCAGAGCCCTGTAAGCCCCTTCCCACGGGACGGTTTCCAGGACAGCGGGCAGCTGTGGGTCCCTGCTGTCCTTCCGGGGGAGAGCAGCAGCCTCCTTCTCATTTTGTTCAGCACATGGTCCCCAAGGACTCAGTCCGTGCCGGACCCCACGCTCGGTACTGGGGATGCGCGGAGAGTTCGCAGCTTGAACAAGCAAACAAGCAGCGTGAGGCGGTCCATGTGGAGGGCGCGCTGAGGCCGGCAGGGGAAGGGCCGTCATCGAGCCGGGAAGTGCAGGGTAGAGGCTGGCATTTCATTCTTAGTTCTCGGTTCTTAATTCATTTCCCCTCTGGCCCTTCCTCTCCCGCGCGCGCGTGATAGGCGTAAGTGGCACTCGGGCCTTGTCCTCCTTCACCGGGGCTCTGGAGTGTGGCTGTAGGTGAGCCAGTGTCGCTAGGGCTGGCTGCAGCCGGATTGCTTGGAAGACAGAGTGGCTTCTTTCAAGAGGCTTTAATTGTTCTGGGTTTTTTTTTTTTCTTTTTTTTAACGTTTATTTTGGGGGGGATAGGGAAGGGGCAGAGAGAGAGGGAGAGAGAGAGAATCCCAAGCAGGCCTCTGTGCCATCAGCCCAGAGCCTGACGCGGGGCTTCATCTCACGAGCCGTGAGACCATGCCCTGAGCTGAAGTCAAAAGTCAGACGCTTAACCGACTGAGCCACCGTGTCTGGCATGAAGAAACCTGGAGCAGGAAGGGATCATCCACGGTGTAGAACGGGAACAGAATCGAGGGAGGTGAGCTGGTAGGGCCACGGCCACACGGTGCTTAGCGTGCGATGCTTCCCTACGGTGACGACAGCCGAGGAAAGTTTGTGACAACTGAAAGAGGACTTCGCATTCTGCTTCTTCCCAAACATACAACTCTCATTGCTTTTTCAAACAGCAAACGGATGTTTCAGAAGACAGTGACGACGATGTGGACGAAGATGAGATTTTCGGATTCATAAGTCTTTTAAATTTAACGGAAAGAAAGGTTAGTTTCACTGGATGACTGTTCATTAGACCGAAATCGCTTGTATTTAACACACGATGATAGTTTTTTGTTATCAGATAGCAATGCTATAAGGGTATGTGCGGGTATGTGCCCTTGTGAAATCTCACTGTAATCTTTTTTTAATACGAAAGTGTCTGTGTTATGAGTAATCTATGCCGTTCAGGGCCTTGAGTCCCTGTGGCGTAGAGAACCATCGGGCACTGGTGGCCTGGTGTCGGTACCGACACGGGAGCCGATGGCGCTGCTGTCCCTGCGGCCGCCCTTGC
The DNA here is from genome assembly GCF_018350175.1 of Felis catus. Classification (NCBI taxonomy): domain Eukaryota; kingdom Metazoa; phylum Chordata; class Mammalia; order Carnivora; family Felidae; genus Felis; species Felis catus. Next base: position 81,267,332 of record NC_058378.1, read on the forward strand.
TTTGACTGTGAGGCTTCGTTGCTTCCTGCCGCGGAGGGCGCTTCCTCACCTTCGCTTGGGTTTCCATCCATCTCTTTGTTGACGGGAGTTCTGGCCAAAAAGGGAAAACCGGCTGTTTACGGAATCAGGTGCAGGTTACACTTCACCTTCAGGTTTTAGATGGACTGGAGTTGCCACGCCAGTGTGTGCGTGTCCGTGTGCCCCTCTCTCACCGCTGCTCACGGCCGGTACGCAACCCGGGTGGCGATGCTTCTGCAGTCAGCACTGAGGAAGTGTGGGAAACCGAGGACGTGGCGGGAAACCGCCTTTGCCGTGAGACAGAAGTCACAGCTCTCACTGTCACGTCGCCTCGTCTTTGCTTTGCAGGGTACGCGGTGTGCTGAACAAATTAAAGAGTTGATCCTGAGCTCCTGTGAGAAGAGCTGTGGGAAGAGCTCGGTTGAACAGCTGGACGCGCTTTTCAACGACGCCTCCAAGCCCGTGGGCTTTCTCCTCAGCGAGAGGTTCATTAACGTTCCTCCTCAGATCGCGCTGCCCATGCACCAGCAGCTCCGGTAAGAGACCGGGCCGCGCGCCTCCGCACGGTTTTTCCCCGGTGGGTTCGGCAGAGTGATGCCAACCGTGTGTGGGGGGGGCGGGGGGCAGCTGGAACAGCCAGAGGGGAGGCCGTGTCCCGCCAGCCCTTGATTACTTGTGGCCGTAGTCTGAACGGCTTTACGAGGTTGACGGGGGTACAGGAGCAGCTCATGTGGCCTTCTTACCCGTTGGACTAAGGTTTCCCCCCTCTTCCCAAATTTCCGTAGCACGGGTGAGGTGCCAAGCGATACGCCAGTGACGAAAACTGGGTACAATTCCTAGATTCCACAGGGACGTTTTGTAACTAAGGAAGCGGTCCTGACACCGTGTGTCTAGCTTCTCAGGGTTTGTTGCTGTTGTGTTTTTATATTGTGGGCGGGGGGTGGGGGGGGGGCGTATCTTTCCACCATTTTAACCGTAAGCAGGGCTCAGGCTCGGGATTGACTGGACCTTGAGGTAGAGCGGGACGGAAATACAGACCGGCCCCCGTGCCGCGCAGACGCCCCTGCTCCGGGGCCACGGCGCTCGTGCGCTCCCGGCGGTGCTTGGTGGGAAGGGAACCGCCGGCCACGAGGACCCCCGGCTGCCGTGCGACGGGCTTCTGCCGCGTGTCCTTTGTTGCGCTTCGCCTTTTTTCTGATCCGCTGGAGCTCGTGTTTGTTTGGTTTCACGGGAGGGTGATCTCCCTCCTGATCCTCTGTTAAGGAAAGCCAGAGGCTTTCCATCTTTGTTCAGCCAGATGCAGAGGGACATTGTGTAGTTTCCGGAAGGAAAAAAGATTTAGGCTGCATTGCCACTCCACAGACTACTCTAGAATTTAGGGCACCTGTGTCCTACCGTGCCCTTTGTGCAGCAGGTCAGGAGTGAGTTCCAGACTCTAGTGCCGGGAGCCTAGTAGTCACCTGCTCCGAGGGCTTTGGTTATGGCTCCGTGCCTTTGTGGCTTTTTGTTAAATATCTGTCCTTAAAAACGCACCTTCTTACATGTTGATGTCGAGTGAATTTGAGACTCCTTATTTACCGTGTATCCACAACTCAGCATCATCTGACTCATCAGACTACTTACTATAAAACACTGCTGTAATTAATCGAAAGTGCAGTGGACTACAGAAATAACACTCGGTGCTTTAGAAGTGTCCAGACCTAATGTCAGTTCATTAAGCCTGTGTCAGACACGACAGAACCCACCGAAGAGGCCTCACTGCTCTTCTCTGTGCTCTGGTTCGTGGATTTCATGGATTTCACCCGACTCAGCAGGCAGGTCTCTGTGCTACACCTTTTAGGAAAGAACTGGCAGAGGCACACAGGACGAACAAGCCGTGTGGAGAGTGTTCCTTCTACCTTCTGATCAGCAAGACGTTTGTGGAAGCTGGAAAAAACAATCCCAAAAAGAAATGGAGCAGCCAAGGGAAAGATGAGTTAATGTTTGCAAATGCAGAGGAAGAATTTTTCTATGAGGTAAGACTGGCCTGTTTTCACCTCTTCGTTTAGATGTCAGTAAGGATCTTCTTGACAATAAGCAGGATTTGTTGCTCTCCCATGTACGTCAAAGTCCTTTGAGTATGGCCACTCTTCCTCCATACTGGCAGCAGCTGGCAGCTAACACAGGGCCTACACCTAGTAGGTTCTCAACAGGTTAAGTCGCCAGCTCCCCCCGGCCCCGTTGGTGACGAGCCTGAGGAGGAAAAAAGCTATGAACGCTCAGTGGTGGTCAGGCACTTACAATATGCTGACTAGAAGATGTTCAGTTCTAGAACCACTCCGTGAGGTAGACGTTAGTCCTGGTTTACAGACGGGGACGTGGAGTCCGAGGGAGATGGGAGCCATTATCTGAGTCACGCAGCTGGTGGATGTGGAAGCTAGGGCAGGCCCATTCTCCCCCATGACGGCTCACACGCTTCTCCCTGCCCTCAGTCCTGGATGTCCTCCCGCTTTTGGGCTTTCTGGCACTTTCTTCCTGTAAAGGTATATTGTGCTGCGATGGACCACCAGACACCAGAGAACATGCTTTCTCACCCTGACCTCGTCTCAATGTTGAATCTGAGGGGTAACTTACTTTCCTGGATTAGAGGATATCTATCGCTATTAAAAAGACACCCACTAAATACTAAAACACTACCAGATTCTGCGCTGCCCTGGTTTTTCAGGAATAAATAGTGAAAATGTTTAGGCCTAAGCAGCACCTTAGATAGATTGTTTCAGGGAAGTGTGTATGTGTGGTTGGTTTAAGATGGCCCGGTTACGCAGACTTCCCTGTCGTCACACGACAGCTATATGCCAAGGGAGCAGCCAGGACAGTGAAGAGAGACCAGGGTCTGAAGACCATGCTCGTTAATTGTCAGATGTTAGGAGTCTTTCTTTCGCTTTGCTGTTGCAAGATTATTTTGAGAATCAAATGAGGTCATGAATACGAGCAGAATTATAAGTACTGATAAACGATGGTGGCAGTACTCTCACTTGGCTGCCGTTCCCCTCATCGCGATGGGGCACCACTCTCCTCGCTCCTCCTGTGAGTTAGGAACTTGGTAAGCGTTTTGTAACTTCTGCCTGCTGCCCCGTCTGAGCTATTTCTGTGTTCTGCTTCCGTTCGCCGTCATTCTTAAACGCGTACCAAATACTGTTCCTGGCTGCCACGTAAATGAGTTTTGCCTTTAGGTTGGCTGAATTTTTAACTTAATATGTTTGCTTTAGAAGGCAACCTTGAAGTTCAACTACTCGGTGCAGGAAGAGAGCGACACCTGTCTGGGAGGCAGGTGGTCCTTTGACGACGTCCCGATGAAGCCCTTGCGAACTGTGATGTTGATTCCAGGTGACAAGATGGACGAAATCATGGGTAAACTGAAAGAGCATCTCTCTCTCTGACCCGTTTCCCAGGGGCAGCAGGGGGCTGGTTTTCGTTTTTGTGAAATTACCAGAAAACAGCTCAGATTTACCGAAATACTCATCACTTTATTCAGATTAAGGTCCTCTACAAAAAAGTAGGGTTCTGTCACCTGTGTCTGTGACACATTTACAAAATAGCCTTTTTAAAAAAAAAAATTGGGTCGAATTACGAACGGTTGATGAAGAGCTTTTCCAGTAAGAAGGAAAATGTGGAGTAGTAATTTAAAGAACTCAATAAAAACTTCCATTTTTTATTTTTAAATAATGTACAAAGTGTAACTCTTTTCGAGACTCTCTTGTGTGGGGTATGATGTCCGTATTCAAGTTGAAGGTCCTCACCTTGCTCCAGTGGATCAGCCGTGCGGCCCGGCTGGGGTACTGGCTACGCAGCACGCTCTAAGGGGAAGGCGCAGACGAGTCACTGCAAGGTGCACCTTTGCTCCGCGGTTTCCGGGCACTTCTCACACATGTTCTGTTCCTTCTTCATTGTTGACATGGGTGATAGGTGATCCATCACCTGGTGTAGAATATCCTTACTCTCACTGGGAGGCAGGTTACTGAAATAGTATTGTGGTGCCAGTTGCATAAATCTGTGGAAAACGAGAAATGAGACTCCTTTCTTCTTTGGTGAGAGATACCAAACGTTACGAGGGGGTCCTCCCCACCCCCGCAGAATCTACTTGTGGAACTGCTATTCAATTGGAACTCCTCAGTCTCAGTCTGCTTTTGGAGAGTAGACACTTGCTGTGGTATGCAGGGAACCAGTCCAGCTGCATTTCTAGAATCTCTTCTCTAGGGTTGTGCCACACAGTGGAAGACGCCCACCGCTAACCACCAGGGGAAACCCGTACTCGCCCTAAGGCCCATCATCACAACACGTCACATCAGGTGTTTGGGGAGCACTCCGGGTGAGTAAGAGAGGCAGTATCTTTGCCTCTTCCTCTTATTAACTGATGCCACTCCGCACCCGGCCACTTTGGGTTCCTGCCTCGCACTTCACTCTGTCCGGGTCCAGGTGTACGTTCAGGTGGACCCAGCATCTGCAGTAGCACCCGGGAGAGGATGCACTCCTGCTTAAAACTCTCTAGTCGGTTCCTACTGCACTTAGGATACATTCCAAACTCTCGTGTGGCCCGGAAGCCCTCCACCTCTGGGTACCTGCCCGTCTTCCACCTCCCCCCTTCACCCCTTCCTTCCCCGCCAGCTCCAGTCTTGGCACATCCGTTCCGAGCGGTGGCTAAGCCGTTCCTCCTCAGGTTTCCGCCTGCGAACACTACTTCTCTGCAGCTTTTTGTTCCTCTTAAGATACTTTATACTTTGTTTTGTACTTCTACACTGTGTTCTTTTTTAAATTTTTTTTTAAAGTAATCTCCACACCTAACGTGGGGCTCAGACTCATGACCCCAAGATCAAGAGCTGCATACTCCCCCACGGAGCCAGCCAGGCGCCCCTCTGCGCTGCATAGTTTATGCTGTGTTCTCAAAGGCAGGAACGTTTAGATAATCATCCACAGAGACCTGCCATTAGTAAGTAGTCTCCATGGAAATTCAGATTGGTGCCAGCATAAACTTCTACCTGAAAATGTAATAAAAACTAAGTTTGTCATTTACTCAAGTAGGAGTTCAAAAGAACCCCTTTTTTGTCCATTAAACTTACAGTTCAGGAGAGATTTCTGAGGTAATCCTGATGTAGTTGTTCTCTGCTATGCTGAACTTGTGGAAGAGAACCCACTCTGGCATCTTCTTGGTGATGGAGTAACCGGACCGGGGGTGCAACTGGGCAACCTGCTTGTGGGTCAGCATCAGGTAGTTACCCGATCCGTCCACGTCCCGAGCAATCTACAAGGCAAAGGTTTTAAGAACGAAGACTTTGTGTTAATATGGAGATTGACAGACAAAAATGTTTTCTTTTAAAGATTCCTGACTATTTTGGGGCGCCTGGGTGACTCGGTCGGTTGAGCATCTGACTCTTGGCTTCAGCTCAGGTCATGGTCTCAGGGTTCATGAGTTCGAGTCCCACATTGGACTCTGTGCTGACAGCATGGAGCCTGCTTGGGATTCATATTCTCTCTCTCTCTCTCTCTCTCTCTCTCTCTCTCTCTCTCTCTCTCTGTCTCCCCGCCTTCCTCTTCTCTCCCTCTCTGCCCCTCCTCCACTCACTCTCTCTCCCCTTCAAAATAAACTTAAAAAAATCTTTATGGAAACAAATTCCAAAGTCTTTCATATAAAACAGTGAAAACTACAAATCTGCCACCCAAGTTTCCTATTTTCAGATCTAAAAAATAAGCCAAAACTGTGTTTTGCCCAAAATTTTGAGACAGTGACGATACTAACTTTAGTATGGGCAGGGCAGTAGGTGAAAGACAGCAGTGCTACAAATGTTACATGTTTGGGTCAAGGAGTAACCTTGCCACGTGATGGGCAATGTACTCAAACGTCAGGTGTTTTGTGCCGGATGTTCTAGCTCATCTGACACAGTAACGCTGATGTCGGGTCTTTTCCCACACAGGTGAGGAAATCCACGTTGAAGTGCCGTGTTTTTTTTCTTTATGAAGAGTAGAGTTTGAGTGGAAATACCCCAGTATTTCTCTTACTATGATGGGAAGAGCATGCTTACACCTGTAATGTGCTGTAATTTAGGAGAGCTGCATTCGGCAGCCTTCATTTTGGAAAAGAAAGAAATGAGATGTTATCTTTATTTCTTTGTTGGGTATTAGTATCGCCCGTTAAATATGAACTAATTTGTGGGGCGCCTGGTGGCTCAGTCGGTGAAGGGTCTGACTTTGGCTCAGGTCATGATCTCATGGTTTGTGAGTTCAAGCCCCACGTCGGGCTCTGTGCTAACAGCTCTGTGCCTGGAGCTTGCTTCCCATCCTGTGTCTCCCTCGCTCTCTGCCCCTCCCCCACTCACACTGTCAAAAAATGAATAAACGTCAAAAATAAAACATGAAATTTGCAAACCGGTGAAGTGAGGGACTGTGTCTGATGTTCAGCCAAAAAGTGTTTTAATAACTTCCCCTCTGTAATGAAGAAAGACCTTTTGTCCTTTTGGACCAAGTGAACATATTCTGTCTTGGTCCTTCAGTTCCCTCGAGAAAATGTATATTTAAATATTAAATCTTTAGTAACCTAGAGGCTTCTCGGTTTTATTTTACTTTTTTTTTTTTTAATGTTTATTATTTGTGAGAGACACAGCATGAATGGGGGAGGGGCAGAGAGAGAGGGAGACACAGAATCCGAAGCAGGCTCCAGGCTCTGAGCTGTCAGCACAGAGCCCGATGCGGGGATTGAACTCACGAACTGTGAGATCATGACCTGAGCCGAAATCGGACGCTCAACCGACTGAGCCACCCAGGTGCCTCTATTTTACTTTTTTAAATAAAATTTTGAGAGAGAGAAAGAGCCTTCATGCATGTGTGCGGGGGAGGGGCAAAGAGGGAGAGAATCCCAAGCAGGCTCTGTGCTGTTAGTGTAGACCCCAGCGCTGAACCCACGAATGGTGAGGTCATGACCTCCAAATCAAGACTAGTATGCTCAACTGACTGAGCCACCCAGGTGCCCTGGTTTTCTGTTTTAAAGTTAACATCAATCAAAGAATCATCCTCAGTGAGAGATTCCTAACAGAATCAGGGGAGATCTTGTAAAGACCCACCCCGAAGACGGCCCTCCCCGTTCTCACCTGCATGAAGTAGCCGGACAGAAGAGCTTTCTTTATGTTCAGAGCGTTTTCCTTGGAGCCAAAAGCAGGTTCTGCGCAGGGAAGCTCGATTCGCTTGACAATTTCTAAGAGTTCAGCTCGGATGACATCCGCCATCCTGAGTGCGCAGCAGTTGAGGAAGTAATCGTGACACCACTTTTCAACACAGTCTGGGAGGGAAAGAGGAGTAAAAGAAATGACTTGTCATAAGCTGTAAGAGCCCAGGCCGGGAACAAGGCATGATCTCCGTGTCCTCTGGACTCCTCCCCTAAACAGGTGGTCACCTAAGTGACTGGGAGGGAGGCTGCGGTGGTTCCGGGACCCCGGCGAGCTCCACGAACCGCATGCTGCTGGCACTGACCAGTGAGTGGGTCACCCTTCGTCTGCAGCTCTGAAGGGGCACAGGAGGCTGGCCCCGACTGACACCCGTCTTGTGTACACGGCAAGGATGTATGAGGCCCCAGCGTTTGATCCAACTAAGGAGAAAAGCGTAGGGTAGAAGTCTCCTGAGCCGTGAAACTCTCTCTGCATGTTTATAAGAAAAGGATCACTACTGGGCCGAGTTGGAAATCGTGGGAAGCTCACCTTCCTGCCCTAGCTGCAAATTTGTATTACAGTTCAGTCACCTGTTCAGTGTGAAGTTCTTTCGTGCCACCTGCAGTCACTTAGGGTGGATCCGGCGTTCTGCCTTGCCCCGGTGGTGCCCCCGGCCTTGGCACAGTGGGCAGAAGAGCCCGGCCGTGCACTCAGGCCCACTCAGCGCGACAAGAGCACGTACTTGGGCAAACAACGGCCACCCACCCCCCTTGCTCTCAAAAGAGGCCACCAAACTCCCCGGATCTTTTCTGGCTCCACCGACAACTTTTTCTTGTCAGCTGTGAAAAATGAGTCCCCCACTCTACAGAATTCTGCCATTCAAGCGGCTGTCCTGTCTTCCAGTTCACTTCCCATCCTATCGGAGCAAAGGAGGTGTAAGATGCTTCATGGAAAACGAAGGTCCCCTTGCAGGAAGGGAACTCACCAGCTGCCTTCGGGGGCCCAGCCTTCACCACACCGCCCTAGCCTGTCGGCCCCTCGGGCTCCTCTTCCTGTCTTTATTAATGCCGAGCACTGGAGTCGCCCACGTACGTGTTTCCAGTTCCCTTTCCACCGGGTCCCTCTCATGGAAACCCACGCACTCGTCCTTTCACGTCAGGACTTCTGCCTCCGCTTTCACACGCGCCCTTCTGCTCTTTGCACAAGTCCCCTCCCTCCTTGACCGACCTGTGGCCTGGTTCTCTTCTCCGGCCTCCTGCGGCACACCTGTCTACTCTTCCTGTTATCTGGAGCGGGGATCTGTTTGGCTTTGTTCTTCATGTCTGTGTTCTCTCTCCATCTAGTGAGTGTGCGAGTCAGGGAACGCACAAAGCACAGCTCTGACCCAAGGGCACTGAGAGATGGCAGTGCCCTTCTCTCCTCCCTGCACCCTGGAGGACGGGAGCTGTGCTGTGCAAGACTCTGGGTCCCCATGTCATCGTGCCCAGGCACAGCAGCCAGTGCGTTTAGGGACTCGGGCGCCATCTGCTAGGTGACCAGCAGGGCCGGAGAAGGGTGAGTTACCAGCTCGGTTTTATTTGGGGAGGGAAGGGTGGAAACGAGTAGGTTTCTCAGAATCGCGAGCATTCACTTACGTTCGCTGGTGGAATTCAGAGCCGTGTCCTGGTAGGCCTTGTAAATGTTGATGAGGGTAAAGTGATCTCCTTCAGGATGTAAAAATGTCTTCCAACAAGTCAAGGCAGCCTCCTCAGCTCCACGCGGCAGATTAGAAAAGCAATTGGGAGCTTTAAGACACAAGAGGTCACGAGGTCAGCAACCCTGGAGCCCGCTTCATGACCTTAGCACAACGCAGAGGGAGGGGCTCACCACTGTGTGCAGAACCGCTCCTGTCTGCTTCCCTGAATAAAGGTTATTCTTGCTTACTTAGAAGTCAAAGGGATGTAGGGTGAGTGCTCATGAATGTGTCTCCCCCTTTTCACGTTTGCTTCTCGCAGGTCTGGTTAGCAGAGTTAACAGCCTGCTGGTATTACCATCAGAGCAGGGGCACCCGAGACGCTTCGAGGGCAGTGGCTAGAACAGGATGGGAACTTTGAGGTCTAACGCGGCACGGCCTGTGGCCTGTTCTGCCAGTAGAAGAACAAACTAAAACATATAAACCAAGAAGAATGAAGGTGGTAGGAAATAAACACCTAATTCTTTGGAGGAGAACACTCCCAGCAACGCATTTTTACTTCAATGTCTGATTAAGAAATTCACTGGGGTTTGATGGATTTTTTCATATCAAGATCATCCTTATAACTTTCTACCTTTCAAATCTAGTAAAATACTTCATTATCACTTCAAAAGGTGAAATGGATTACTGCCTCCGTTAGGTACTTCATAAAATACTTCAAACGGACCTCATTTAACTCTGTCCCCGGGACAGCCTCACAACGCGGAAGAACAGCCCTTCAGGGGTACCTGTCACCATGGCGGCGATCGTCAGCATCTCCTCTACGCAGTCGAATTCACAGGACGCTAAGATCGACTTTGAGAGTTGGGGGTCAAGAGGAAACTCCGACATGATGATCCCAAACTCAGAGAGATTCCCGTCATTGTCCAGTGCCGCCAGGTAGTCCAAGTCTTCCAGAGCCTGCATCAGACTTTCCGGCGCTAGCCAAGAAAAAAGCAGCAGCAGCTTACGTCATCTACAGCCAAGAGGGCGTAACGTACTGGACCTCCCTTCCCGCACGAAACAACCCTACGGGGCAAAATATGTGAAACAACCATTTACGAGACAACGGACGTCAGGCCGTGGAGGACAGTGATTCCTGAGAGGGGGACACCAAGGAAGTGAGCCCCGTGGCTGCCCAGCTTAAGGCCTGGGGAGAGTTTCCCGCCTGCAGTGCCAGCGGGGACCCAGGTGGGGCCCGCCAGACTCCCTGAGTTATAAAGATGCTGCTGAGCGTGTGGGGAGACTCAGGCGGCCAGGGCCTGCAGGTGGGGGAACACCTGACTGGAGAGAGCCGTAGAGAGACAGGACTCAGAAGATCTCTGAAAGGTCCCCTCGATGCATCGGCAGAGCACGCATAAGAAACTACGTCAGGCCGCGACAAGAACCATCCAGACGATTAGACGGACAGTGCCTGATGCTCACACGGGATCTAGGATACTGTCCACTTCTACCCACTGGGCTGGGAAACCTCACAACTCGGGCCCTGGGAAGGAGACACGGAAGGGACGAACTACCCCCTGGACGTGCACCGCTCCACTCCGCTGAACAAACAAAACCAGGATCTGGAAGGATCATCCTGCAGCCAGGATAAAGGTCGGGCATATTTATAGGAATACAAAATATCCAATACCCAACACAGCAAAGTGCACAATGTCTAGCATCCGATAAAAAATTATGAGGCATGAAGAATAGGAAGCTCCAGTCCCATAATAGAGAGAAAAATTAACCAAATGAAACTGACCCAGGACTCGGATGACAGAAATAGTAGACAAGGACGTTAAGAGCTATTTGCCAGTGCACAGAAGGGCGGAAGGCTGATTTTCTCTGTATCTATGTTTCCCCTTTAAGTTTATATAATGTCAGTAATGGTGTGTTCATTATATATGCTTAATCTCCACCAAAAAAGATAATCCACCTATTCAAAACAAGGTATTCTTGCCCTTGTAGAATAAGATTATATTGATAAAAAATACACATATGTTTCACCTGTCTAGTAGGTGACAAAGCAATAAAAGCCACAGAAAGCAGCAAATCACACAGTATTAAGCTGCTATCACGTTCTGTCCCCGAAATGGAAGGATTTTTGAGCACGACTGGATAGCTTTCCTCTGTCTGAACTCCAGCATGTGCCCGCTGAGCAGGAGACAGACCGTGGGGACCTGAGAGGCAATTTTAACCTACTGGCATCAGGGAGTTCGAGGTAACAGTAAAAATTTCCTTATTTGTTGTTCAAACACTGCTAAGCTACTTGTCAGAAGTTCAGGCAACTCACGTGACTCTTTCCTAACAAGACAACGCTGAAAACACCGGGAGGCACTACTGTGGGTTTTGGCAAACAGCTCGCTGCGGCTGCCCGCGATTCAGCGCGTCTCCAGTCCTTTCACTGCAGAGCAGAGCAGGTGACGGGCCTGCTCTCGGCCTGTGCCACCTGGGCTGCAGGCAAAAGCAGTGGCCGCAGCGAACGTGCCCGGACCTGACACAGGTTGGAGCACAGTTTTCATTCCCAGCTGGGAGAAGAGAAGTTGAACTTCCCTGTTGGTTTGGAACTCCGTCACTGAGACTGACTGTGGAGCACAGCAGGGCTGCCCAGGAGGTCCCCCGCCCTCCCTGGGCCCTGACGCCTCGGTCCCGCCTGGGTGCCGCACGGAGCCCTGGCGTGCTCCTCATCCGTTCTTGGGGACCCCCAGGAAAAGAGGAGACCTCGAGAAGACGGTCCCGGGAAGGAAACAGATGGGCTGTTGAAGGAACAAGTCCGAGGGTTCTGTCAGTGAGCCATGAGATGGAGGAACAGCTGACTTGCCGGAGAAGGTACGAGAAGCGGGAAGAGAAACAAGCCTCGCAGATTAAACGCAGCTGGAGGCGTGAGGAGCTCACTTAGTTACAGAAAACGGTGTAGGAACAGTTCCTGTAAATCAGCTACACTGGTGCGTTGTACGTTACAGGACCTTCAGCAACTGTCCCTGTAAGCATCTGGCTTCACGACCAGGCTCTGTCCCCAAAAGGCACTGCTCGTCCCCGTTCTTATGCCCTGCGGTGGAGGCTGCACATGGGATTACCGGCAGAAATGACTTCTTAATTCTGCTCCCACCCTCACACCAGAAAAAGGGTGTTCCTGAGGCTTGGTCATATTAGAAGCAACAAGTTAATGAATGTAGATTTTACAGGCGAAGGAACTAATAATGAACTGAATAGAATTTGCCGATATTGCATGCCACCCTTTAAGACCTGTCCCCAGTGTGGCTCCTAAAATTGTTTTAGCTAAAGATCAGGCTTAGAAGAGGCTCTTTATGGCAGTGTCGCTTAAGTGTGACCCATGGGAAATACTGCTAACAGATGTCTCGGGCAGAACAGGGCAAGGAGCCTCTCCCGGTAAGCGGTCCCCAAAGCCAGGGCCGGTCCCTCTCCTCCCCCCATACTCCTTACCCTGCTTTCTATCCGGTAAGGATATAGCATCAAAGTTCAATCGGAGTCATTAGAATCGGAAAGGATTTTCGAGGCAGGGTGGCCTCCACTGGTAAACGGAAGAGACCCATTTTCAATGCCACACCCACTCCTTTCTGGCAGGAGCCGAGGTCCTCTGTACCCAGCCTTGCTGTGGCCGGGGCTTTTGGGCAACGGCAGTGCCCACCTGGCACCGTCTGCAGCACGAGGCGGGGGCGGCCCGGCCCCTCCAAGCTGACTGAGCTGTGCGCTCAGACTTCTCGCACGCCCCCTCTGCCCCTGACCGTGCCGTGGAAGGAGACCCAGACGAGACAGCCACGGGCACCTCCGTCACTGCCACCCCGGCACAAGTCTAGGGAGGGACCACGAGGGGAAGAAAGGAGCCAAGGCTGCTCTGTTGGCTGTTTGCTGATTGACTTACTCCCTTATAAGGATGACACTCAACTCATTCACTCGCTTCCTCCTAAGCCACTCATGGCTTCTCGTGCGGCTGGCACTTGCAAGGCCCTGGGGGCAAGTACACACGTGGACGGGCTCAATCGTGGCCTTCCAGAACTGGCGGTCTGAGGAGGGACATCGACACAGAACCCAACAATCCCTTTCCAATGTGCTGGGAATGCGGTTTTACCTAGGAGCGTGCCTCCACTCCCAGAGAAGCATGTGAGCTGTACCGTGTGACCGCCTCCTACACTGCCACCAACCTCCACACAGGGCTGACCGGTTCAGGGTGGGCCCCTTCTCAAACAGAGCCGATGACTCTATGGTGGGAGTCTTAGAAGTCTGGACCCAGAGGAACCGGGATTTCCAAGGGCTGACTCAGGACATCGTAAGGCTAGAGGCAGAACACGGCCAACTTTCTGCCATGTGGACTGAAAAGAGAGCAAAAGAGAAGAGCCACGAGAGAAGGATACGGTTCGTGGGAGCCATGTTGGGCTCTGCGCGGAAGTGTGGAGCCTGCTTGGGGTTCTCTCCCTCCTTCCTCCCTCTCTCTGTCCCTCCCTCTCTCGGCCCCTTCCCTGCTCGCACTGTTTCTCCCTCAAAATAAAAGAAACAAGTAAACGTTTTTTAAAACTGTAGCTTCTGGTCCCAAGTGGTTTTAGGACTGGGACTTGGGCATTGCGTATGCTGCAAAGTCCACAGAAGGAAGAGACTGAGGAATCAGATGGCTCTGGGTTGACACCATAGACTCTCAAGTCAGGACTTTTAGGGAATAGGTTAAGAGTTTGATTCTGAAAATAGGAAGGAAACACTTCTGCTTCCCTGAGTTTCAAAGGACATGCTCATAAAGTCTGGCATTTGCCTACTTCCTACCCCCTATACACGGCACTTTTGCATAATCTCATTTAAATCTCTTTTCCCCAAGTTCATTTATTTTGAGACAGAGAGAGAGCGAGAGCACACAAATGGGGGGGGGGAGGGAGAATCCCAAGCAGGCTCCACACCACCAGGGCGGACACTGATGCAGGGCTCAGACCCGCGAACCGTGAGATCATGACCTCAGCCCAGATCAAAAGTCGGACACTTAACCGACTGAGCCACCCAGGCGCCCCCTCATTTGAACCTCTTTGTAACCCCCTGACACAAGAGGGCAGACACTGTATCCTCATGCTACAGCTGAGGAAAAGGTAAGTGACCTGCCAAAGGCAGAGGCCCGAGCGGCCCAGCTCGGCCAAACGAGGATGTGAGCCCAGGCCTCCGCACCTGCAGCACGCCTCCTGGCTCCACGTCCAAGCTCTGCTGTGACCCACCGCGGTTCCTCAGAGGCAGCCTGGTGCTGCCTCCCAATGCCTGTGGTCTGGTATCTGCTCTTCCCACCGTGGAAACCGCGTTGTGTGCGCCCGTCCGCAGCTCAGGGCCTACGTGCCTGTCGCAGTGTGGGCAGGAGTCGTGCAGGCGGTGACAGACATAGTATTTACCGTGTGCCTGTGCGTTTCTTTAAATTTTTTTTAACGCTTATTTTTGAGAGAGGCCGAGCATGGGCAGAGAGGGAGGGAGACACAGAATCCGAAGCAGGTTCCGGGCTCTGAGCTGTCAGCACAGAGCCTGATGTGGGGCTTGAACCCACAACCCGTGAGATCATGACCTGAGCCCAAGTCGGACGCTTAACCGACTGAGCCACCCAGGTGCCCGTGTGCCCATATTTCTAAGGGCCCCACGCATGGTAACTAATTCATCTTGACAATTCTATGAACCAATTACTCTGATTACACTCCCATTCAGATGAAGAAACAGACCCTGAGAAAGTGACATAATGCTGGATGTGACACAGCGAGCCAGGGGGGCGGGACCGGAGCCCTGGCAGTCTGCTCAGGAGCCTGAGCTTTCAGTGTCCCTCTGCCCTGGCTCCCCAGGGACGGCCCGCTCCCATGTCTCGTCCCAGCTTAATCGTGCACCCTCGAATGCCCCTTTCACCCTCGAACGCCCTGGCCTGGCTAACAGGTCACTTGCTCACAGGACCTATGAAGAGCCTAATGCGGATCAAGAGCTGAAAATGCTTCCTTCCATTCTGCGCCTTACAAAATCTCTCCCATTCTCAGCTTCGCTTTCTGAAAAATTACTTTGTTGCTTCCGGCATCTTCCAAGATCCTCATTCAGCCGCCCCTGGGTTGTTCTACTTTATCTGTGCCTCTTTTTCCCATTTCCACCTGGCCACCTGAACACTGCAATAAACTCCGCGTGGCCTCAGACACTCATTCACAAACCCACGCTGGGCCTTCCTGCCGGGATGGCGCCAGACCACCTGCTCACCTCTGGGGCTGTCTGGGGGCGGCGGGCAGCGGACGGAAGCGTCCTTGGCGAGTCTGTGAGTGCCACTGTGAGCGTGGAGTCTGCAGCCCACACTCCCTCTGTTCTCCTCTCAGTACAGACTGTAATGTGTAAAGACCCTTCTGTGAACCCCGAAGCAAAATATCATGTTTCCAGTGACATAGAGACCTGCACGCGGGCTTCTCCAGTGTGCGCACAAACGGCTTTATCGTGGCGGCCGGAGTTCCAGAAGATCCTGATTTCTTGACGCCGGACTCCTCACCGCAGATCAACCCATTGCAGCATCTTTAATCCCTCTTTCTCCCCACACCGATGCTGGCCTCTGCAGCCCCGACTTTATTCTGTCCCTGCGTGCTCCCCCGTTTTCTTGAGCTCTCATCCTGCACATGATGTCTGGCAAGTCTGTGTGTAGGGGTTCATCTCTCCTAGATCATTCTGAAGCCAGTGGTCTGGCCACCCCCAAAATGGGTTCTGCCTCCTGATACACAGATGACCTCCGATGTAGCCCAGTGCACCGCAGCTAGTTTGTCTCCAGTTGCTGTGCGGGTGCCATCGCCTTCCCGGAGGAGGAGACGTGGTCAGTCGGTCCGACGCCTCCGATGCAGACTGCCAGTGATGGCGTCGCTCATGATGGAGGCCAACAGTCAGCACTAGGCAGGAAAAAACAACCGGTTCTTTTTTTTCTTTTTTAAGAGATCAGTATCAAGGGAGTTCAGTGAATAGCCGGTAGCCTAGTTATGCCAGATTCAGTTTCACATGGCTCATGAACCCTGAAAAGGGTAACACGTTTGCTGCATTTGCGTATTTCAATTAGCAGCTGAATTAATGCAGCAGCTGCAAGCGTCATCTTTATTTCCTTCTAAAACGATGAGTCAGACTTCGTCCACGGTTCTCTTTTCCCCGAACACAGCACAACACGGATGTGTGCACGCTGTCAGGAGACAAAAAGGAGCTGCCCCCCAACCCTCTGTCCCCAGTTCTCAGCTCCAGGCAGCGCAGCGGGAGGCTGGCGGGAGGAAGCGGGGTCTGCCCTGCTGCGGTTTGCCGTCTGCTCTTTGGAGTCTTTGACGTTACAAAGCCTGCTTTTCTTCTCCCTTCCTGGCAAGGCCACCGGACACCTACCGTCTGGAATGGGAAGATACCCGGGGACCCGACACGTGGTGACTCTGGGGCCGGAGCGATGAGCGGTGCAACTGTAAGAGTGGGTTTCAGAAACGAAGCCCGTCTCTGCAGAGCTCGGTCCCTGGAAGCTCTCGGCAGGGCTCACTGTGGCCGCCGGGCTCTGACAGAAGCCCAGCCGTCTGAAGCTGAGGTCACCGTGAGAAACCTGAGAAATGGGGGTGCATGGCCCAGACCCTCGCTTGCTTCCTCAGCGACCAGAGGAAAAGCCGGGAGAAGGATGGGTGGCCGTTTGACAGCCCCGGGGTGGAGGCTACCGGGATACTGTCCCCCGGCCCCGTCGGACTCCCCACGATTCCCGTGACCCCACACTGTCCAGTAAGACAAATGCGCCGAGCCGAGGTGGCCACACACGCTCTACAACCTTACATCCCCAGAGCTCCTCCTGCCTAGGTCGGTGCACCCAGCAGACACGCATTCCTCGCTTCGGCCGGTGACCCAGGAGCCGGGCCCCAGGAACGCTCTTCTCAGGCAGGGAGGCCGGGAGCCAAGCAAAATCGGCTCACGTCCCCCGAGGCCCGCGGGAGGGTGGCGCCGCGTGGCCGCCACCCAGGTGCGAGCCCATTTTCCCAGGTACGTTTCCTCGACGCACATCCTACTCCGGCTTCTTCTCTGTCCTGTCTGCGTCTCGGCTCCTCTGCTGCTCACCCTGGAGAAGGTCTTCCCGCTGCCCTGTGCTCTGACACCTGCATCCTCTAGGCCCTTAGGGAAGCCAGTCTCCCTGCCAAGGACAGCCTCTCCGGGGGCTCCGTGCCCCCCCCAGGTCATGGTGGCTTCCAGGGGCCCCACACATGGTCCTGCAGACTTGGCACAGTGGGCAGATGGGGCAGGGGCACGGACACTGCAGAAGAGCTGTCCGCAGTCCTTCTTCTGGAAGGACAGAGAGCTCCCGGGAGGAAATGGCTGCAGAGGAAGTAGACGGATTTCAGAAGGAGCAGCTCGGGTCCCTCTCCCTCCTAGAGATCCCCCTGCTCCTTAGATGAGAAAGTCTGCACTGAAAATCTAAGACCCCAAAGGGTTCCCCAGAGTAATTGATTTTTCACGGTGTTTACTGGGAGAGTTTTGTTGTAAAACTCTGAAAGGCTCCAGGGAAGGACGCGACACTGGTGCAGAGCAAGGTGCACCTGCCGGGCCCTCAGGGTGAGGAAACTTCTGGCGATGCTCCTGGGGCGCCCTGAAGCGGCAGGCGTCGCTGGTCCCACCCACGCCGACTTCTCGCACCCTCCGCACAGGGCCGCGCCACTTAGAAGGACAAGCTGTCTCCACTGTCGACTTCGCACCTGTCACCTTTAGAGCACCTTCCTCTTAACCCACTCCAAATCCTACCAGTCATTTTCGGAAATATTTGAGAAAGAGTTACTCTAAAATAACGTACTTCTCGGGGCGCCTGGGTGGCTCAGTCAGTTGAGCATCCAACTTCGGCTCAGGTCATGATCTCGTGGTTTGTGGGTTCGAGCCCCATGTCGGGCTCTGTGCTGACAGCTCGGAGCCTGGGGCCTGCTTCGGATTCTGTGTCTCCCTCTCTCTCTCTGCCCCTCCCCTGCTCATGCTCTGTCTCTGTCTCTCAGTAATAAATAAACGTTAAAAAATAATTTTAAATAATGTACTTCTCAAGTGCTTGTAAATCCTACCAGCACTGCTGGGCAAAATGACAGAAAAACAGGGACAGAGAGAAAACATCCCAAACAAAGAAGAAATTCCACTGTTTCCAAGTATGCTCTCTGCTTACACGGTCTTTTGTGACTCTCTCGTGTGCATGTGATACAGAACCCGGATCAGTAGGTTGTCATCCACCGCCCCCCACCTGCCACCATCTGATACACATACTGAAAATTTCAACCACTGGCCTAAAGTGTGAAAAAAATTAAGGACGTTCTTTTTATCAAAGCACAAGTGAACTAAGTTATCAGTGAAGAGCGACCAATCCTTTCAGTCAGGACCCTCCATGGGGGACTCACGTACCCACTCTGTTTCGGTGAGGTCAAGCTGCTGGTCCGAGAACAAAGCAGCGGTTCCCAAGGTAAAGATGCCTGGACGCGGGCAGGGGGCAGTGGGAAGGGGCTGCCTGTGGAAGAGGCCACTCTCAGGCCGGGACTGGCCACCCCTGCCCAGCCGCCCGGGCTCCAGGGTCCAGATCATTCTCCAGTGTCAGGGCAAGAAGTTCCTACAGGTTTGTCGAAAAATGACCTCAGAGGACATGTGCCTCCAACGGGGACAATGCTTGTACGACCAAATCTCTGCGCGCCTGCCTGTGCCACTGAGTGCCACCTGCTCTCAGGCCCGGGCCCAGGCAGGGGCACACGTCTCCGCCACGCGCCCCGAGAACACTCGAGCACACAGCTACCTGGTCTGTTGATGAAGTCACAGTGGCCTAAGCCTGCGATGTCTATTCTCTTCACGAACAGCACCATGCTGGTCAGGTTCGCCTCCTGCATCTCGGCTGGCTTGAGCGGCCGCATGTCTTTGGAGGCGAACTCCTCAGAGTACAGACGGAAGAGTTTTCCTGGAAGAAACCAAGGGACATGGTTACGATGGCTCCCGGTCGCCTGCCTCCGGGGATTTGCAGCCGTGTTCGTGGCCGTGGTGCTACCTGGAGAAGACGAGCCGACAATCTGCTTGCGTATCTCCGCTTGGCTTTGGCTGATGGGCTGCATGACGAGTGAGTTCGCTCTGATTCTAGGGTTGTACACCTGTGAACGGAAAGACAGCATCTTTTTAGTATCACATCGCTCAAGATTGCGCAGGCTCGCCGGACCGGAGGGGACTGCGTGGCCCAGGGCGCTTTGCGGAATGCCCAACTACAGACTCATTTTCTCGGGATGACATTTGTTATTGTTTCGCTTGCCCTGAGAGAGAAACGGCTAGTGGCTTGATAAATGGATTTAGAGACTGTCTGCTTTCAGTGTAGGTTCAATAAACACAGGGCCTCCGCACCATCTCCCGAAATACCGGTGGTGTCGCTTCTCAAAGCACGACCCTGTGAACGATGACGGATCGTCACACACCACACAGAGGAAAGGATGATCACCCGCCGGTGCTGTGTCTCTTCAAGGTTCCATTCAAGTTGTGATCTCAGCGGTCTGACCTTGACAACATATGCTGAGCCCTCCCAGTGCTAGGGGCTCAGACAAAAATGGCATATGGCACCAAGAGGGATTTTTCCTACGGGTGGTTTGAGGGGGAAAGTGACAGCCCTGGGTTCTCTGAACGGTGGACGAATTCAGTAAGAGCCCAAACCGATTCCCAGGGAGCCTTCAGAACGGCTGGAATTGCTCTGTGACAGTAACATACTGCGGGGACCCAGTGTCCTAAAGGGGTAAAAGCTACGTAAACCTCTAATGATGTGAAATGGATCAATACCCTGGTACGTTTCTTTTCAAGTTCTTAAATGCTATGATTCCTTAAGTTCCAGTGTCTTTGAGAGTTTGAGATAGCCTACTTCCATTTTCCTAATTTTTTTTTTACTTACAGGTAGTTATAAAAGTATTTTTAAAAATTTAGGATAGGATTTCATCCTGTCAACATTAAACCCAAAATCTGATAAAATTAAAGCCAGTATACTCGAAACTAAATTCTGGTAAATCACCAAGATGCTAATTACTTTGAGAAAGGGGGTCTCCCCAAGACACTCAGACGATGTACGTAGGAAAAGACTGGTTCAGGAGTTGGACCCTTTGCCTTGCTAGCACCTTAGCTGAAGAAAAACCACTGACAAGAGAAGCCATCACCTTTCTGCTTTAGTAGCTGTGTCTTTTCTCAAAACGTTTTCCTCTGGCACCCCAATTAGCGTGGGGATTACCGACAAGCTAACGAAAGGCAGTAGTGGGTAGGCAAGACTGGTCACCGGCCGCGATAATCCTCCTGTGTGCGCATGGGCAACTCAGAGACTCATCAGATCGCAGAGTTCATCCTCACTTCCTGCTCGATACGATGGCAGGAACCCAAGAAATGGATTCTCGATGCTCATCAGCAGGCTATTTACGCACGTGACAAGAATTTACCTTTCTCCTTTCCACACCCACGTCGATGACAAATTTGACTGTGTTACTCCAGATCAAAGACTCTCCAGAGCTAGTGGTTAGCACCACTCTCCTCTGATAAACTTGGCATCTTTTTTCTGTTTCCTCATTTGGCTTGAACAACGCACATTTCTCTTCTGGGTACAGAGGAACCACCACCAGCTCCCCTAGATCTGGGTTCAAGTTAGATCCTTCTTGACAGACAATTTCATAGGCCTTTTCAATATCCTAAAGTAAAAAAAAATAACATCATCCATGAGAATAAAATATGTTACAACTTCATCACTTTGAAAAAAGATGTCTAAATTAAACACAACTACAGGCAAAAGGTACATAATGTATGCAGGGAAAGAAATACCTGTGTTGTTGTCTCTGTGAATCATTACATGAAAAGAAGACCCGACTAGATGAGTACATTTCTTTGGGGAAGTTAAATGTAACTTATAAACAATTTCATTGCTTTTCGTCCAAAATGGTCTTCCTCTTGGGAAATGTACTGCCCGTGCCTTTTTATGCATTTATCTTATTTTTCTAGATTGATGCAATTTCTCAGATCCATTAACAATGACAGGTAAACAGAAGCTATCCTCATATTGATGGTGACGCATCACTGTGCTTTAATGGTGGAACAACTAAGAATTCTAAAACAATCTCTGGGTCTGTAATAAAAGCATATACACACCCATTCTGTAACCAGGGTCTCTGGGTCACTCTGACCCATTAGCCTTTAAGATCGTGTAAATGGAATGAAGTCGGCAGGAGACAGTCACTGCTGATTTACACACTGTGGCATGATTCAAGCATGTAGAAATATCCTTTTAAATTGTTTCACTGACAAATGTATTGGGGGAAGGAAAAGTAAGTTATTGCCCCTAAAACTACACATAAGTAAGGGGGCAAAATGCTCCAAAGGCAAGGCATTTTAGATACTATTTTTCTTTTTTTTTTTTTTTAACATTCATTTTTGAGAGTGAGAGAGACAGAGTATGAGCAGGGGAGGGGCAGAGAGAGAGACACAGAATCCAAAACAGACTCCAGGCTTCAAGCTGTCTGCACAGAACCTGACGCGGGGCTCAAACTCACGGAGTGCAAGATCATGACCTGAGCCGAAGTCGGATGCTCAACCGACTGAGCCACCCAGGCGCCCCTAGATAGTATTTTTCCATTTCTCAAATACATTTCTCAAAAACTAGATTTTTCCATTTCCATTTCTCAAAAACTAGATTTTTAGGACCTCAAATAAAAGAGGTGTCATTTAATGTAACTCTTAAACCTTTGGAATTTATGTTTCTGAAGTTTCTACTTTCTTCAGGGCCCAGCTAACAAACTACCGAATGGAAGAAGTCTCATTTCGTTCATCAGATTGCACTAAAAATCTACATGAAAAAGATGACTTCTCGTGACCACTAAGAGTTTTGAAGACCTAAGACCTATTCCATTTTCCAGTGTCCAGCTCGTTCTCCTTCCTTCCCTTCATCTGCAGAAGAGGGTTGAGTTGACTCAGGGTTTTATAGGGGACACATCTGCCTAGAAAGATGGCATCACAGGTCTCTAAGGCCTGGGGAGAGCTGTTTGAAAGTGACTCCCGGGCCTCCAGGAGGCCCCAGGAAGCAGGGCAGAAGCTTCCACGGGAGCAGCTGTCAGGGACACCCTCCCGTGTAGACCCCCCTGTTCCACACAGAGGTGGCGTCCTTGGGGCAGATTTCTACCAAGCCAAGAGAGTACCTGCTGATCATAATAAATGAAAACTTGCCAGTTGGAACACTCAGAACAAAATGATTTCTCCGTATTTCTAATTCTGATCACATCACCATTCCACGTGCGGACAGCCTATTAGAAATTACCAGGAGGAGGACGGAGATGTGAGCTTTGTCTCCTGCCCCTGGCTGCTGCTCGGCCCCCCAGGACAGGCCCCATTCCATCCCTCCCAGATGACCCCTCCCCTCCCCGCCCCGCCGCCCCTGAACAGGCTGCCACAGGCGTTCCTGGAGCCGGAAAAGGAGGCTGATTCCAGCAGTATCTTTCTCTTTTCGCTTGTGGGCAATTATTTTTCAAAATAAACCTTCCAACTGCACTCAAACATTTCTTATTCTCTTCGGATACTCTTTAAAAAGTGATTTGGGCCACTCAGTTTTTATTTGCTTCCCATTGCTAAAGCTTTGTGGTTGTAGGTGGGCTCTAAGGTTGAGTTTTGTTCTGAATGGAGAACGAAAAAAAGAAAAGAATTCTTCAAAAGGAAAAAAAAAGCAGAGCAAAATAGACACTGACAGTGTGCACAGTGTAGGCGCTTCAGGCTCAGCTATCAAAGGATTTGAGGCCATAACCTTCAGAATTTGAAGGAAAAAGAAAGCTTAAAATACTGTTCACTTTTTTTTTTAATTTTTATTTTTGAGACAGAGAGAGACAGAGCATGAATGGGGGAGGGACAGAGAGAGAGGGAGACACAGAATCTGAAGCAGGCTCCAGGCTCCGAGCTGTCAGCACAGAGCCCGACGCGGGGCTCGAACTCACGGACCGCGAGATCATGACCCGAGCTGAAGTCGGACGCTTCACCGACTGAGCCACCCAGCGCCCCAAAATGCTGTTTATTCACTTCCTTCTTACTCAATGTGTCTGTGCACTTACCCATGTGGGGCCTTCCTGAGCCACCTGCAAAGCCACGGAAAGCACGGTGACACACGCAGGGAGATCCCCGGCGGCCCCAGGACGAAAAGGCCCACAGTGACGCAAATACGCAGGGCATTTCCCAGAAAGCCTTCCAGGCGACAATGCCGTCCTGTTTAAAGCAGCACCGCAATCTGGCTGCTGGCACCATAAATCCCAACTTCATTTTCTACTTCACGTATTTCACTTTTTTTTTTTTCAGGTTAAAAGTTAAAGGATAAGGAACTATAAACACTGAGGGCTCAAAGTCTCAATTGAGTGCCAAAACACAGGACAGCCTGTGACGATGGGGATTAATTCACAGCAGGCTGAGGTGCTGAGCGAGCGGTTACAGACAACGGGAGGTACCCAGTGCTCCCCAACCCAAAATGTGTGAGGGCATTTCTACGATTTCCACTGTATCTCGTAAGGGGCGCCTGGGGGGCTCAGTCGGTGGAGCGTCCGACTTCAGTTAAGTGTCAGTTAAGTGTCCAACTTTGGCTCAGGTCATGCTCTTGCAGTCTGTGAGTTGGAGCCCCGCGGCGGGCTCTGGGCTGACAGCTCGGAGCCTGGAGCTTGTTTTGGATTCTGTGTCTCCCTCTCTCTCTGACCCTCCCCCGTTCATGCTCTGTCTGTCTCAAAAAGAAACATTAAAAAAAATTAAAAACAAAATAAAACAAAATAAAAATAAAACAAAATAAAAATAAAATAAAATAAAATATAAAATAAAATAAAATAAAATAAAATAAAATAAAATAAAATAAAATAAAATGTATCTCTTAAAGGGCACCTGGAGGGCTCAGTTGGTTAAGTGTCTGATTCTTGATTTTGGCTCAGGTCATGATCTCACAGTTTGTAGGATCGAGCCCTGTGTGGGGCGCTGTGCTGACAGCACAGAGCCTGCTTGGGATTCTCTCTCTCTCCCCCTCTCTCTCCCTCTCTCTCTCTCTCTCTCTTCCCCTCCCCTGCTTGCACTCTCTCTCAAAATAAACATTCAAAGATTTTTAAAATAAAAAAAAATGTATCTCTTAAAAAATGACAGTGCATTTCTGTTAATGTACTGAACTGCTTGGATTTGCTTTCACGGGACATTTAACTGTTGTGGCAGGTTTTAACGTTTTATATGGAAATCAAGAAAGTTTCAAATAGTATGGGGGGTGGGGGTGTGACCAACAGCGGCTAACATGGATTTCAGAGCAAGGCACATTTGTCGAAGAGAGAAACTGCGAGACCACAGGAGAGGGAGAGGCGTACCTTAATGGTAATCCTGGCAGACGTGGTAAAGAAGAAAAGGGAAAAGTCCGGCAGGGGACTGAACTGCGTCCAGCCTGTTAGGTGGGACACGGGGACAAGCGAGCCCAATGCCAGCTGTGGAAGGCGGAGCTGGACTGGGAGAGAAAGCTGGTCCCGGCAGAGGTTTGCTGAAGCCAGCGGGACGCTGGCGACCCAGACCTGCCGTGAGCCGGTGCACCAAGAGGAGCCTGGCTCACGGGTTCCAGGGCTGGCCCCAGGTCAGACCCGCGGCACCTGCCCACCATCGTGGCCTCGCTCCCAGAGGCTCGGAACCGTAAGATCTGCACGCGACAAGTTTGTTTTCCAAAAATCCATTTTGGAATTTTTGTCTACTCTGAGTTGAAAGACTACTCATTCTATCAGTCTTAATTATCCTTTCTCCCTCCCGCCCAGAAACTCATGTCTTCTTTTTCACCTGGTGACTGACCATTCATTCTGCCAATCTTCCCTTCCTCAGGCTCCGCCCGGTTACACTGAGAACCTGTAACTGTCCTCATGGATCCTTCCCCTGGCCGCCTGTTCATCTTACCACTTTCCTCGGGACTTTCTTGAATCATGCAGGCTTAGGAAATGGTCACAGAATAAATCGCTATAATAGGGAGAAGACCTCCTATTGAAGAAACTGTATAGTCCATACATGAAAAATCGCTAAATCTACGGTAGTTATATATTTGAGATTCTGAATTACTTTCTTTATGGAAGCAGGTAAAATCTACGTTGTGAGAAGGCTGTCTGAAGTTCCCGAAGCTGGGAGGGCCCGTCGTCCTTTATGCTTTGAACATCAAGCCGCATAAATACTTTACAAGTATTTTTGAAAGAAGTGAGTACTTAAGGCTCTGAGGGAGAGCTGAGACCCTTGTCTTTGCTCAGCTGGTGCCTCGGCCAACATCAAACAATCTCCCTTGCCCTTTGTGGTTTCTGTTTAATCACTGGAATCACTACGTATTTGGGTCATGGTCTGCTACAAAGTAGCACTTTTACTGAGTAAGACGATGAGCAGGAAAAAAAGACCAGGAAATTAGGCCCTAAGAAGAAAGAGATAATCCTTGAGATTCTGGGGGCTTCTAGATTCAGCCAACAGAACAGGGGAAGTAGGGTCGGGCATAGCCACAAATAAGAACAAAACCCCAATCCACTGCAAGCCTGATGGCACCTCGACCACATAAAAGCAGTAGCGAAGACTCAGTCACACATTTCTTTCTTTTTCTTTTTTTTTTTTATGGTTTATTTATTTGGGGCACCTGGATGGCACAGTCAGTTAAGCGTCCGACTTCAGCTCAGGTCATGAGTTTGCAGTCTGTGAGTTTGAGCCCCTCATCAGGCTCCGGGCCGACAGCTCAGAGCCTGGAGCCTGCTTCCGATTCTGGGTCTCCCTCTCTCTCTCTCTGCTCCTCCCCTGCTCAAGCTCTGTCTCTTTCTCAAAAATAAATAAACATTAAAAAAATTTTTTTTTAAGTAATAAAGTTTATTTGAGAGAGAGGCAGCATGAGTAGGCGAGGGGCAGAGAGAGAAGGAGAGAGAGAGAATCCCAGGCAGCGCAGAGCCCCACGTGGGAGTCGAACTCAAAAAAACCGTGAGATCATAACTTGATCCGAAACGAAGAGTTGGATGCTTCACGGACTGAGCCACGCAGGCGCCCCTCGGTGATACATTTCTAATTACTCTTTTGAAACCACATTTTCCAGAATCCATGTGAGATCTTTGTGATCCTTTTTTAAAAGGACCCCAGTGCAGGGAGAGAGTCCTCTGGGTGGGCTAGACATTATACTTTCCCGCTGACACTGCGGTGACGACTGGAGGGACATCTGTGGGATGGGTAGAGGCCTCGTCTCCGGCACACGCCCCTGGTCACACGGGAGACAGTGAGAGCGTGACGGGAGTCGGCGCGCATCTTCCCTCCCGAGACCACCTGGGGCAGACGGACACTCGGCCCGAGCCTGGTGTCAGCGGGTCAGCTCTGGGGACCACGGGCTGGAGACCCCCAAGCCGCCCCCCGGGCCCTCTGTCCTCACCGCCTGGGACTGCAGAAGCACTTCCGTGCTCTCCTTCCAGAACACGTTTTGTTTACCCTGCCTGCGTGTCTTCTCGAGTATTTAAAACAGGCAAGCGTTTCAACGGCGACTCAGCAAACTGAAACCCGTACGTTAATAATTATGAACAGCCTCGCCACAGGGTCAAGAGGCTCCCCCCTAGGTAACCCAGCTCCGCCCTTAGGTCAGAATCTTACTTACTTGTTCACAGGCCAGAAAGACCACAATGTCTCCCTTCTCACCAGACTGGTGAATTTCAAAGATAAGGCGTAAAATGGACTCAAAAGACTCCTTCTGGGCCCCGCTCAGGTACACAACCTCCACGGGGTGCTGCTTCTTCACTTCTATGAGAGGCACGTTTCCGTAGTAAGACATGAGTCTGCTGATCAGGTGAGGGGAGGAGTTAATTATAAGCTTCAGTTCGGGTCTCGCCATTAAAACGTCCTTAAGAAGGCCAAGTAACACATCCGTGGCAATGCTTCTTTCGTGGACGTCGTCTAAGATGATGACCCCGTAGCTACCCAGAAACGGACTGGACATCATCTCCCTCTGCAACATGCCGTCGGTGCAGTACCTACCAAGAAGAGGCGGTCAAGTTAGCGGCTCTTGGGAGACACCGGACGACGACTCCTGCCGCCACCACAAACGCCTTTGCCGTCCCCTAACTCACTCAGGAGTTAGTGTGATAGAATCACAAGTTACTGCTGACTCTCGTCCAAAAGCAAGTTATTTAAATCTATGCCTCTCCCGTCATGTCAGATGAATTATCCCCTTCTCAGCAAACTCCCTCCTCTAAGCACCGATCTTCTAGGAAGAAATGTTCCCCGCCAGGAGGAGGCAGTGTGTGGGTTTTGTACGTAACATCGAGGCTTAAATAAAAAGGGGAAGATGGGGATTTATTTAAAACTCCACTAGACTCAGCAAAGCCTGGCCTTCCAGATTATATAATGCTAAAGGAACACTAAGGCTCAATCCTAAAGCTATACGGACCTTCGATTTTCCCTATAGCACAGAGATCTACTTCCTACCTTGTGTTCATAAGATCGCATATACAGTGCTTAAAAAAGCACTGTTCTGATGACTATGTAAAAAAAAAAAAATATATATATATATATATATATTTGGACACTGTTAAAGTTTCATCAAATGCAGTTTATATTTAAATTCCTAATACAAAACTCCTAAAGGCTAAAAATGAAATCTAGGAAAGTTTTATTAGTAGTTTCTGAAATTAAATATATTGAATTTGACCTTGAATGAAAATCTGAGTAATTCTTTTAAAACCTGTGTTCTAGAGGGTCCATATTTGAAATTTATGTGTCATTCTACAGAACATCTTCATACATAGTTCAGAAAGACTATTCTAGGTATATAATATTTAGGTATATCAACGGTTTCAAAAAGGGCCACCAAAAAAGCCTAAAGAAGAACTAAACTGTTACATATAACATGGGGGAGGGGGGAAGACAGTGGTAGGCATAAAGATTGTATTTACTAAGTGTCTATTACCTACCTAAAAGATTAGATACTAAGGGGTTACAAACAAGTGGAAAAGACCATACCAAATACAGGACCTTGCCTTCCATAATCGGTAGTTAACCTTAAACCCTCTCATTCAAATAGCCATTCACTCCGAGCTTATTAAAAATTATGGCTAGAATTAGATGTCCAAGGAAATGAATCTGGTTCCAATTTACCTTTGTAACGAGAAAGTCGCGAACACGGACAAGGGGCTTACGCGTGTCGGTCACACGCGTGAGCTCGTCTTGCCCCCTCAGCCCCCCTGTGAACAGGGAGAGCGGGCACCCCATCTCACGGACGGGGAAGCGTAAGCACAGAGGGGTTCGGTGGCTTGTGCGGGGCTCAGGTGAGCAAGTGGCAGAGACACGCATTTGACAGCCACGTCGCCTCCTTTTCAGAGCGCGGAAAACCGAGGGGGAAAATGGGGGATTGCTTTCTTTGATCAGAGGGGGCTTTGCACTAGCTGTGGCCTCTCTGCTGCCACTCCCGCTCTGTTAGCCACAAATCAGAGTATCTGCTGACACCGCACCGGCTGGGGGCCGGGGGCCGGGGGAGGGGGTGGTCGTCAGGGTGGGAAAGAAAGAACAGTCTCCCAGCAACAAGAAAAACTGCCAAGTGAGGATAAAAAGGCAATGTGAGGGCCGGGCCCCCCAGCAAAGGCAGCAAAAGGGGGCCAAAGCGGGACCCCAACCCCCATCCACCTCCGGGATACACCTGCAGTTCAGCCCCCCTGCAGCCGAGAGCTACTTTCCAGAAAGAATGCTACATGCACGTAAGAACGAAACAAATGTCAACATAAGTTGTAGTTCTTCGTGCGGCCGCCAGGATTGAATGCTTGGGGGGCGGGGGCTCTGCCATAAAATAATCCCCTAGAAGCTACGTCCCAACACATAATAGACGTTTAAACGGGGAGATGGGTCTTCCACCTGCTCTGACAACATTGGTCGATTTCTCCAAAATTATTTATCTCCATGGCTTTCTTAAAAAAAAAAAAAAAAACTTAATTAAATTTACACTTGATCCATAAAAGATAAAAATACTGTAATACTTCATTTTGGAAGTAACTGTCACCGAGAGTCCCCGCCAAAACGTTTCCAGATGGCATTAAAGATATAAAAATACATACATTAACTTTAGAATATAGTCAGAGCTGTCCTTTAATTACTATCGCGAGCATGTGAAAGGCCACTTCAAAATGTGAAGGGTAAAGAATCAATCTGTCAAGGTCAGGGACCCTTTACTCTTTCGGGGACGTAGGTCCTGCCCTGTCTGCCACCGGCAGGGAGGTTTTTACCTATTTCATCTGTATCGTTTACAGACCATTTGCCTCATAGAGTTTATGCCTAGGTACTAATTTGAGGCCCTGGCTATCAAAGCAGAAGGTGACGAGCCTATCTTCGAGAAGTTCAAGTCATAGCGCTGTTGACGGAAAGATCCCTCCTGGTTTAACACTAGCCTGACGCCCTGCGTCCTCTGTTTTTGAAGATAAACACTTGAGGGGAAGCGGCTCAGTACCACGCAAATGAGTCACACGGGCTTTCGGAACGGGAGAAGTCCCCAGACTCTTCCACTGGAGGATCAGGGCCCTCTGGCTGGCTCGGGGAGGGGACCGCTCCTTCCTTCCACTGGCAAACTTGCTGATGTGAGATGCTGGGGAGTCCGAGGAGGAGCACGCCGGGACCGCTGTCCCATACCATGGCACGGCACAGCGCACCGCGTGTACCCCCTCCCTGCTGGGGCAGATCTTCCCCCACCGTGGGCCCCACAAAGGAGTTACAGGTGTGCAGATACACTGTTCCCAGCACACTGGTCTCCCCGGCCCTCGGAGCGTCCAGGCCGCGCCTGGCTCGGCCCAAGCCCACGGGATGGCCAAGCAGCCTTGACCATGTCCTTGAGGTAATGCTAACTACTTTCCACGTGGGCTGTGATGCAAAACTCCTTGAGCAACACAGCCTCAGGGGAGGGCTCTCCCCCCACTTATCCTTTCTCTGGTCCCTTTTCCTCTGTGTGCCAAGCCCTTGGAGCCCCCGGGGCAGAGGATATCTCCCGATAAGTAGAGATAAGAAGAGGTCCCCCTCCTGCAACTTGTGGTGGCTGCTGAGAAGACTCTCTGGAACCGGGGAGGCTCCGACAAGTGCGGCCCGGAGAACGCCGGTCGAACCCGCCACGAGGAAGGCTGGAATCGAGGAGAGTCCGGCAAGCACCGAGCTTTCTAACTGACACTCCAGGAGCGGGAGGGAAGCCTTCCTGGAGGAGGTGACCCTTTGCGCTGGAGGGAATCCGCCCCGCCCGGAAGAGGCGTGGGCATGCCAAGCGCAGGGCACACAGAGAACCACACGGACTATGTCAACCCAGGTAACTGGTACCGACCCGTCCCGGGGAGGAGCTCGAGAAGCATACGCCGGATGGTCTCTGGGTCCAAACGAACAAGGTCGTGGCCGTCCCCCGCGGGTTACGGGGCGACGTGGGAGGAGTGGAGGCGGGGGCACAGCAGAGCGACCCCCCACCCCCCACCCCGACACCGACCTCAGGATGGTCTCGCTGGCGCAGCAGTTTTCAAAGGGGATCACGTAGCCGACTTCGTGCCCGATGTTAACGTCCATCTCGTCTGCCACCCGCAGGGCGAGCTGCACGGCGCTCTGGGGGCGGACCTGCGTGCACACCACGCCCCCGTGCTGGTAGCGGACGGACAGGCAGTACTCGGCGCACCACTGGGGAACCTTCAGCGGGGAAAGAGGACACGGGATCAGCCTCCTCCGGGAAGGAACTCGCGCTCTGCTCCGCCAGGGAAACCGCGGGTCGTGCGGCGGGGCTGCAACGCACCCGGGTTAGGGACACTGAGGCACAGGGTGATTCCTGGAAAATCACTGAATAAAGTTAGGACCAAACACGAGGTTGCAGGGGCTGTGAGAGTCTGACCACTTCCAGATGGGGGGAGAAGAGAAAAAAAACAGATAAAAATCAAAGGCAAAGTTAAAAAAAAACAAACACATTTTCAACCTCAGCTATGTTTCTGAAAAGACTAATTTTTCTTCCAGTTGCAAGAAAGCTCCATGAGACCTATCTATGGCTTCTGGTATCGACTACAGTGTCTTAAGCAATGGAAATATTAAATAGCACCTCTGTGACTCCAGATTAAAGCATTTACATTTAAACCTAAATGGCCGTAACAAAATAACCAAATAAGCCTCAACATATCCCTGGTAAGAGAAGCTAACGTACACTAGCATTTATCATAGACAATGTAAAATGATCCCGGGGAGCTAGTCAACCACTCCATCCAGGTTTGGAAAGAGTCGATTCCGACGCTGCTGCTGAGTCGTTTACACTAAAAATCCATTTACTGTATCAAGTTCGTTTGTGCGAGAATTAGTATACTAGAAAGTACCTGTTTCGGGGTGCCTGGGTGGCTCAGTCGGTTGAGCGTCCGACTTAGGCTCAGCTCATGATCTCGCGGTCTGTGAGTTCGAGCCCCACGTGGGGCTCTGTGCTGACAGCTCAGAGCCTGGAACCTGCTTCCGATTCTGTGTCTCCCTCTCTCTCTCTGCCCCTCCCCCGCTCATGCTCTGTCTCTCTCTCTCTCCGTCAAAAATAATAAACATTAAAAAAATTTTTTTATAAAAAAGAAAGTACCTGTTTCATCTGTACGCTATAACCTGAGGTGCTATCAAGAAATAATACTTTGTTACGTGTTTTTTTCTTCTTTTTAATGTTTATCTCTTTGAGAGCAAGAGGGGGAAGGGTGGAGAGAGAATCCCAGAGGATTCTGCGGAGGCAGATTCCCCACTGTCAGCACAGAAATAACACAGGGCTCAAAACTTCTGAACCATGAGATCACGACCTGAGCTGAAAATCAAGAGTTGGATGCTTCACCAACTGAGCCACCCAGGTGCCCCGTGACATGTGTTTTTAAAACAGATCATTCTAAGAGTGTTTTTAATTTTTTTTTTAACATTTATTTAGTTTTGAGACAGAGAGAGAGAGAGAGAGAGAGAGAGCATGAGCAGGGGAGGGGCAGAGAGAGTGGGAGACACACAGAATCTGAAACAGACTCCAGGCTCTGAGCTGTCAGCACAGAGCCCGACGCGGGGCTCGAACTCACGGACCGCGAGATAATGACCCGAGCCGAAGTTGGACGCTCAACTGACCGTCACCCAGACGCCACTCTGAGAGTGCTTTTATTTATTTATTTATTTATTTATTTATTTATTTATTTATTTTTATTTTTTTAAATATTTTTTTTTCAACGTTTATTTATTTTTGGGACAGAGAGAGACAGAGCATGAATGGGGGAGGGGCAGAGAGAGAGGGAGACACAGAATCGGAAACAGGCTCCAGGCTCTGAGCCATCAGCCCAGAGCCTGATGCGGGGCTCGAACTCACGGACCGCGAGATCATGACCTGGCTGAAGTCGGACGCTTAACCGACTGCGCCACCCAGGCGCCCCTGAGAGTGCTTTTAAATAGATCTAAGATCTTTAGAGGTTTTCACATGTTTAATTATTTTGAGGTTTGCTATTTACTAGACCCGTCATAGAACTCTTAGATTGTAGTCCTCACTGTAATCTGACACTCAGCTAGAAATCATCAGTAACTCCAAAATGAGCCAGTGCTGCGCACTGCAAATCCCTAACCGTCAACACTGCACGTGTACTTCCTCCATTTAAGATAGGGGTCAGCCTTGTTAACAGGTCGAAAACTAATCAGTAATTAATGGGTTCAGTGCCCACTCTGTCCTATGGAAGATGAATGTTGAAGGTACCAGCCTCAGGAAATCTAGAATCAAGGCACACGAGGAAACAACAAGGCACTACAGGGGTCAAAGGCCAGCATTCCAGGTCTGGTTTGCTACTAGTTTGTTCTGTTTTTGTTTTGTAATCTCTACAACCCAGCGTGGGGCTCAAACTCACCACCTCAAGATCGGGCATCGTGTACTCTTCCAACTGAGCCATCCAGGTGCCCCAGCTAGTTGGTTATTTGTAAATCAGTTTCTCTAAGCTTCAGTTTCCTCTCCATAAAATGGGTTGCACAGAGGAATTACCCTTCAAGTCTAAGCTCCAGGAATGTTTTCTCCACAATGCTTACTGTGCCCGCGCCCCCCCCAGAGGCAGAAGACCCCCTAGGGTGCTACCCAAGACCACACATGGCTCACACGTCCTGCAGCTCCTGGGCTGTTCCTGGTGTCCACCCACCCCGCTAGACCATGAACCAGCCCTGGGAGACCACAGGCTGTCTCTCTTGGTCACCAAATAATTGCAAGTCATTTTACTCAATAAATTTTTGATGAATAAACAAATTCCTTATACTTTCCAAAAATATTTTATTTTTATTTATTAAAAAAATTTGTGTTTTTTTTTTTTGAAATAGAGAGAAGGCAAGGGGGGCAGAGGCAGAGAGAGACAAGGAGAGAGAATCCCAAGCTGGCTCTGCGCTGTCATCACAGAGCCCGAGGTGGGGCTCCATCCCATGAACCGTGAGATCGTGACCTGAGCTGAAATCACGAGTCAGATGCTTAACTGACTGAGCCACCCAGGTGCCCCCGAAATATTTCAAAAGCCCACGGTTCTGTATACTCTACCTTGAACTGTTTCACCATCCCAGGTCATCTAAAAGGGAATTCACATAGAATTTTCTGTCTCCCTCATTCCCCAGCAAATAATTTTTAAATTATTACCAAACCCTTACTTTTTTAAACCTGATTGCCATCATGTCGGGATCCACTCTCCAGGTCGTTAGCTGAGACTCTACACAGCATTCTTGTGAAAACGTATTAGAACCATTTGTTTGAATTTTTGTCTCTCCACCAGACTGGAGAATCCTTAAGCCGGACATGTGTGGTTCATAATTTCCCCAATACTTAGCAGAGGACCTGACACATAATAGACATAATAAATATTTGGATGGATGGCTAGTTAAGGGCATCATCATAATAGAAGGACGAGAAAAGTCCTGGACTCAGAACTCAGCATGGGAGAGAAGTAATAAAACCAAGGGACGTTAACTGCAAAGGAAGCTTGAGCAGTACTCGCTAGCAGACGAACTGCGTAAGAAGAAACAAATATCCGGGGCGCCTGGGTGGCTCAGTCGGTGAAGCGTCCGACTTCGGCTCAGGTCGTGATCTCACGGTTCGTGAGTTCGAGCCCCGCGTCGGGCTCTGTGCTGATAGCCTGGACTGCTTCGGATTCTGTGTCTCCCTCTCTCTCTGCCCCTCCCCTGCTCATGCTCTGTCTCTCCGTAATAAATAAATGTTAAAAAATTAAAAAAAACAACAACAATAAAAAAGAGTGCAAGACTGACCACACACACACTGTGCTTAATGTAAGGACGTTTGCGGACACGGCCAAGTGACTAGATGAGCACAAGTCGTGGCTAATTGCAGGGAACCCCCTCAAACGTGGCTCTGACTGCGGACCACGCACAGCCCCCTCGGGAACAGCCACACACAGGGAGCAGCAGTGAGCGATGGACACGCCGAGGGAAAGGAAACAGGGAATCATCTGGCCCGTTGTGTACAATTTCTCTGGTCCTACACACCTTCTGGATCACTCCAAGCCAGCTAGGGCTCATCGATAGGTTTGGTGCCTTAGCAAATTGTGGACATTTCATGATTTCAAGGGACGCCAAGAAGACCGCTTCACAGGGCACACCCGCCCGCCGCCCACACCTACAATAAACCCCGTGCCATTCCTGCCAGGATTCTGATCCTCAGGAAGTGGCTTTGGCTTTGTCCTAATATACCTTAGCCTCTTACCAGCGAAGTATGCACCTGTTCGAGATTTCATTTCTCTCTTCCACTGTTTCTCTATGGGGGAGAGAGTCCCCCTCCCCGCCCTCCCCCCCCAGTATTAAGAACGTATCTAAGTTGCAAGTGCCAGAACTCGGAGCACTTAAGTACCTGCACCCTTCCATCCATCATTTGGCTTTACTCCTTCCAGAGAGAAACACTGAGTTCTAGGCCACTGTGTGCCTTAAGTATCCTTTTAGAACTTGGCATAAGCTGTGCAACCTGGTGAACAAAATAGGAAACTGCCCCTCTGACACATGAATAGAAGAAGAGAAAATAAACCCATCTACAGATTGATCTGGGAGTGTGGGCAGTAGACAACACCCAAATTCATCTATTTGGTCTAGAAACTCGCCCTACTAGAAATTATGACTGCAAATAGTTTCATTCTGAACTCACCGGACAACCGTTTCAAACTCCCTCAACCCAGGTTTTGAATGCCATTGCCCGGACTGCGTGACGTGCCACACGTGTGAAAGCCCGAGCCGGGAAGCACGTCTCCGTTCTGTCCCAGAGCCCGGCTGGGCCGTCTCTGGGCTGGGCGCGGCGGGCCATCAGTGCCGCAGTGCGCGGTGAGAACGTGCGTCCCTGGCTCTCGTCTCCTGCCTGCAAGGAGACCCCCGGGACGCTGGCCCGTGTGCGGCACGAGACTAGGTGAAAGGAGTCCTCTGAGTAACCAGAGTCTAATCTACCT
Source organism: Felis catus (assembly GCF_018350175.1). Taxonomy (NCBI): domain Eukaryota; kingdom Metazoa; phylum Chordata; class Mammalia; order Carnivora; family Felidae; genus Felis; species Felis catus. The sequence continues at coordinate 81,302,605 of NC_058378.1, forward strand.
CAAGGCTCCATCGACGCGAGTTAGTACCTGGACTTCTACGCTGTACAAAGTCACAAAGGGAAGAAAAGGCACTCTGTTCTCCAGGCGGCAGGCGCGGAGGCCGGTGGCTGGACCTGGGAGAGCCGGGACCCGGGGTCCCCGGGGGGCCCGATCCGGCAGGCCCAGGACAGCGGCGGCAGCGGCATCCGTGTGCGGGCCCACGGCTGCCACTGTGGCGAGAAAACAGCCACGTGAGTTACATCCGCGGAGCACGTGCTGTCCTTCCACCCACTGGCAGAGATGGTCTCACCTCATCGAATGGACACATGCAGAAATGAAGGGAGCCAGACACGGCTCTACCCCTGTTAATATAGCCTAGTCCCGAAGGCCTCCGAGCCCTCAGGTTATGTCACTCACCTGTCAGCGACAGCCTGGTTCCCCTTCTGCTCCGTAGGACCACGGGAGGCGCCGCCAGAGCCATGGCTCCGATCGCTCACTCTTATTCCAGTGCCAGAATCATAGGGACCCGGAGTTGAAAGGCACCTAGAGGACCTCCGATTCACCCCAAGGTATGCATCCCTACAGAAACAGTCCCGCAAAGTGACCACCCCTGAGCACGCTCCTAAGGCCGCCCCAGGGGACCCACCGTGTCGGGACACACTACTGAGGAGTGGGTCCCCCGCTGAATTAAATGTCACACGTCCCTGGATACCATAATTTGTATGTACCTCGATGGTGAGTGAACACAGGTAGGATGTACCAGCAGAAAATGGTGGACAAGTCTGCTCAGTTACTGGGGTGGAGATGTTCTATACCATAGAGTTTCTGAATTTAGGTTAAATCTCAGGTACATCGCGCTTACTCCCCTCACTAACTCGTCCACTTCCTGGGAAATTTCAGGACAAAAGCCAGAAAGCGAGAAGCAAAGAGAAGAGACAGTTCTAAAAATATTTCGTTCTCTGTCGGGCTTTTGCATAAAGCTGCCCCCAGAAAAGGCAACAGGAAAAGGTCCTAGAAATGTATGAAAGGTCGTCCTATTTTCTCTCGGGCAGTCACAAAACGCCAGCCGCACCGGAGACAGATGGAATTTTTTGGACCCTGCAAAATGTCTGTGGTCCTCTTTAGAAGGCTTGGGTCTAAAGACAAACTCTTGTTTGAAAGGCTGAAACTCTGAGGAACCAGAAAATCATCTCGGAAGCTGACAAAAATAACCGGGCTGTTTCCAGAACCGAGAAAACAGCCGATGCTCCCGATACGTAATTTGGTTTAGAACAGGCCCACTTTCCCATCTATTTAGATTTCCCATGCTACTTAGATTTCTCTCACCCCGAAGATACACACCGACTTCCCGATGAACGGAAAACAAGCATTATTTGTGAAAACGGTTGAGAAGTCGAAGACAGCACGAGAGACCATTGCTAGCTATCGACGTACCATATTCTACGGTGTAGGGTGACAAGCCTTGCCTTTGGCGGTCGCAAATTCTAAAACAAAACTCAGCGGGTATATACTTGGTGTCTTCCTAACCAAAAGAGCGGGCTAAAGCAATTCTGAAACGACACGGAGCGTGCCTTCCAGGACTGAACAAGTAACGATACCACGTATCGTGATCACGTGGCAGGTTCCTCAAGGTTAGAGAAGGGAGTTATTCAGAGGCAGCAAGACGGGCCACAGCGAGCCCTGTGCTTTTGGAACTGGCATCAGAGGCACCGGCACGAATTCATGGTTTTGGAGACTCAGAGAGACAGAAATAAAGACGGAAATAGAGAGAAATGCAGAGAAATAGAGCTACAGACAGAGAAACAGTTACAGGGGGAGACAGGGAGGTGGCACACATACCCACACACCTGCCTCCTAGCTCTGTTACCTGACGGGGCCTGGAAGCAACGATGGGCTAATGGCAGTGCCACTTGGTGCCCAGATCTTGGTTTCTAAGTACAGTTCTCCACCTAAAGGGACCAGGGCCCCCTGAGGAAAATGGCTGTTTCTTTTTTTTTTTTTAAACGTTTATTTATTTTTGAGAGAGAGACAGAGCATGAGTGGGGGAGAGACAGAGAGAGAGGGAGACACAGAATCCGAAGCGGGCCGACGGCTCAGAGCCCGACGCGGGGCTCGAACTCGCAGACCGTGAGATCATGACCTGAGCCGAAGTCGGATGCTTAACCGACGGAGCCACCCAGGCGCCCCGAAAATGGCTATTTCTAAGACTGGAACAGGGAACACACTAGATGGGCCTGTCACGTGTTATGGGGCCAGAGAGCAAAGAAACGCGCCAAGAATGACGGGGACCGTCAGAAGGACGCAGAAGTCATCCCGCAGGCCACGTCGGGGACAATCTGCGCAACGAAATAAATGGGCTCGGTACTGAATAAGGAAAGAATATTTGAGCCCACACTGAAACGAATAAATGAGCAAATAAACAACGAAGAGGAAGTTTAGCTTTACAGAAGAATTCCGAATACTAAACGTAGAAGGAATGTCAGAATTAGAAAAGTTACCACTTTGGTTGGCACCTGGCACCAGTGTCCTAATGTCAAAGAGTGATCTGAGGATAGTAATACCAGCAGGTGCACGTGTGACGAGAAGTGTACTTTACGTGGTCTCAAATTGCCTCCTGTATCTTTTACTTCCATTTTTAAAAATGTTTTTATTTATTTTTGAGACAGAGAGAGACAGAGCATGAGCAGGGGAGGGGCAGAGAGAGAGGGAGACACAGAATCCGAAGCAGGCTCCAGGCTCCGAGCTGTCCGCACAGAGCCTGATGCGGGGCTCGAACCCATGGACCGTGAGATCGTGACCTGAGCCGAAGTTGGCCGCTCAACCGACGGAGCCACCCAGGTGCCCCACTTTCATTTTTTTAAGTGAAACACTGACTTTTTAAAAATTCCATTGTGTAAAAACTCTTGAAAATACCTCACAGAAGACTTATGCAAAATGCTCGTCACAACACTTGGGAAAAGCAAAACCCCGGAAGCAACCCAAATGCCCATCATCAGGAGAAAGGATACATAAACTGCAGTAGATTCAGGCAAGGGGCTACCCTCAAAGGGAAAAACAAATGAAGCCCAGCCATAAAGCATCAGGATCATTTGTGGTTCTCAAAGCTCGGTTTCGAGACCGCCAGCATCACCCGCAGGTTTGTTAACCGTGCCAGCTCCCCTCCCCCCACCTATTGGACTAGAAATTGAGGCCGGGCAGGAGGGTGGGAAATGGCAGGTGGGTTTTAGGAAGCCTCCAGGTGAGTCTGATAGGCTCAAGTTAGAGAGCCACTGTTGTGGATGAATGTCAGTAACACCTGGGCAGGACGGGCTGGTGTCAGAGCACAATAATATGTCCCTTTACAAGTGAAACCTGGGGACACCTGGGTGGCTCAGTCGGTTAAGCATCCGACTTTGGCTCAGGTCACGATCTCGCGGTCCGTGAGTTCGAGCCCCGCGTCGGGCTCTGGGCTGATGGCTCGGAGCCTGCAGCCTGTTTCGGATTCTGTGTCTCCCTCTCTCTCTGCCCCTCCCCCACCTGTGCTCTGTCTCTATCAAAAATAAATAAATCTAAAAAAAAGTGAAAACTGGATAACCAGGATAACAGTGCTCATAACCAAAAAATATGGTAAGTCTATAAAAAGAAAAGCAAGAAATAATGAATCCAAGTTACTCCGTGGAGGAAAGAGTGTAAAATATGGGGAAGGCAGCCTCTGAGAACGACGGTGTTTTACTTCTTCAATTAGGCAGTGGGTACGAGAACCTCCTCACATCTCTTTTTTTTTTCTGTTTTATTTATTTTTGAGAGAGCGAGCAAGCAGGGGAGGGGCAGAGAGAGCGGAGGACAGAGGATCGGAAGCAGGCTCCGTGCTGACAGCAGAGAGCTCGATGCGGGGCTCAAACTCACCAACTGTGAGACCACGACCTGAGCTGCAGTCAGACGCTCAGCCGACAGAGCCCCCCAGGCGCCCCGCATCTCCCCACCTCCTCAAGGATGGGGAATGATGGTGACTTTACGGCGAAGCACAAGACAGCCACCGCCCTACTGAGGCACCAAACTTAATTAACATCAGGGACAGAACCGTTATGCCTCCGCAGAGGCTGCACCGAGGAGGCTGCCACAGCACCTCCACGGTCTTCTTGCTGCAAATGCACAACTGGAATTTAATCCTAAGGAAACCTCAGACAGACGCCGGCTGAGGGATGTCGTACAAGACACTCTTCCAAAATGTCAAGGTCAGGAAGGACAAGGAAAACCTGAGCCCTTTCAGACTATAGGTGGTTAAAGAGGAATGACCGTTGAGTGCAATGTACTTTGGATTCTAGACTGGAAAAATGTTTTTTTTTTTTTTATAAAGGACATTAAAAAAAAGGAGGTGAGAGAGGGAGGGAGCCAAACCATGAGAGACTCTTAAAAACTGAGAACAAACTGAGGGTTGATGGAGGGCGTGTGATGGGCATCGAGGAGGGCACCTGTTGGGATGAGCCCTGAGTGTTGTATGGAAACCAATTTGACAATAAATTTCATATTTAAAAAAACAAATAAATAAAAATAAAGGACATTAGTGGGAAAATCGATGAGATTTGAAAGTCTGTAAAGTAGAGAATCATGAAATGTCAATTTTACATTCCTGACTTGGATCATTACAGTGCGGCTGTGCTCTGTTTTTGGTAAATATTTGCTGAAAGATTTGGAGGCAAAGGGCCTCGTATCATCAACGTTTGAAGGGTTCAGAATAAAAACTGTGCGTGTCTGTAGGTGTGTATGTGTGTGTGAGCGTGTGTGTGGTGTGGGTGTGTATGGGAAGAGAGAGAATGGTAAAGCAAATGTGGTGAAATATTAACATCTGGGGAAGCTAGGTAAACAACATGTGGAAAATCCTTGTCCTATTTTTGCAAACTTATTCTAAAAATCTGAACTATTGCAAAATAACAACTTTAAATCATTTTTCATTTTTTTTTTAACGTTTATTTCTTTTGTGAGAGAGAGAGAAAGAAGGAGACAGAGGATCAGAAGCAGGCTCTGTGCAGAGCCCGATGCGGGGCTCGAACTCACCCTGAGAACTGTGAGATCATGACCCGAGCCGAAACCAAGAGTCAGCCGCTTAACCAACTGAGCCACCCAGGTGCCCCCAATTTTAAACAATGTTCAACTTGCCATTTGTCCACAGTAACCAGGAATATTACACCCACTCAGTTTTCAGCAGGAGCTTCTTGCCGACATGCCAAAAGCATTCATTGTAACAACAACTCACCCTAACGAGTAACAGTTCATAGCAAACCCTTGACATTGGCAGCTAAGCGAAAGAAAAACCACCTATTGTCCAGCCTTCCTCCCTTCAAGTTAGAACAAGTAAGCCCCAAAGGTAACAAACAACCTGAATGTGGCAATGTATCGTAGAAAGTCCTCTTATAATTAATTCCAACTCAGAAAAGTATGTGACATTAGTTAGACAAATTATCCAATCCCTCTGGGCCACTGTCAGATCATCTTTATGGTCTATTTTAATTCTCATTTTTCATAAGAATCCATGCATGAATTTTATGACAGAAATACTGCTTGCTTTATAATTTAAAGGTAAAATATAGATACCACTAAAATCAAATCTAGAAGTTCAAGCAGAACAGTGGCCTGGACAATATACCTTTTTCATGAACTATTTACCCTAATAGATCCCGAAATGTATGACCTCAGGCCAGGATGATACGTGACCACTTCCTTATTTCTCATAGTCTGGAAAATAAAATTTTTCTTGTGCTGTTGGATTTCTGGAGCTTAACCAGCTTCACCAACAAGCATGTCCAAATGCCTCGATCATCAGATTGCTGGACATATAAACAGAGCAATTAACCCCCAAGTCTATGACAAGCAAATAACATTGATCACATCTTTTAAGATATGTAATGAAACAATTTGAATGGATTTTTATCTACCGTTCTAGAGAAAATGTTGTGGTACGCCAAACACAATCAACACCTATATATAATTAACTGTTATTCAGCTGGCTTTAATAAATAAAACTAGGTAAGTCACAACTGCTGTGTCTGAATTGCTAATGCTTCGTTTTGTTTTGTTTTGTTTTGTTTACATTGCAATCCAGGCCTATCTCGAGAAACAAGAAAAATCCCAAATACAAAATCTAACAGCACACCTACAGGAACTAGAAGCAGAACAACAAAGAAACCCCAAACCCGGCGGAAGAAGAGAAATAATGAAGATCAGAGCAGAAATTAACAACACAGAATTCCAAAGAGCAGGAGATCAATGAAACAAAGAGTTGGTTTGTTGAAAAAAGAAACAAAATTGATAAGCCTCTAGCCAGGCTTCTCAAAAAGAAAACAGAGAGGAAACAGAATAGAGAAACCACAAATAGATAAAATCTCAAACGAAAACGGATTTGTCACAACCAATCCCTCAGAACTACAAGCAATTATCAGAGGATACTGTGAAAAATTGTACGCCAACAACCTGGACAAGCTGGAAGAAACGGACAAATTCCTAGACGGCCAGATTATTAAAAGTGAACACCGTGCTGTGACACTATAATTACTTAAGTGACACAAAAGTACCCCACATAAGGCAAATGGTATTTCGTAGCGGCTACTCACCTGAGAGCTCTTGCCGCATTTAGCATCTCCTGAAACGATCACAATTTGATTTTGAAGCAGGTTCTCCATAAAGGAGTATTTTTCTTTCCATATTGGCAGATCCTCTCTTTCTTTTAGCAGTTTGTAATAACGTGACGAATAAGGCAATCCATCAAAGGGGTTAAGTTCCAAGTCCTCGCAGGCCAAAACCCCCTCCTCATCCCCGTCGCTGGAATCAAGGGATTCTGGGAAATAGCGCTTCTCGGACGCAGCGTTGGGACCTTCCAGCTCTTTTTCTTCCATCTCGTCCGAGAGGGAGCTCAAGCAGCTGGCATCCTACATCGGGTTCCTCCGACAATCACCCACCGCCAACAGGGCTGAAAGTCCACGGACACGGACTCCGGTGTCCTAACTGCCAAGACTTCAGTCCGCGGTCTGGGCAAGTTGAGTGCCTCAAGTCTGCATCCGGTCGTCTCCGCTGGGTCCCTTACGGTCCCGGCTCACGAAGCACTCTTGAGCACGTTAAATGACAGTCAGTAAACCACGCTACCGACAGACAAACAAAGAAGGAAAATCAGACACAAGGTGTTCAAAACAAAAGCGTTAACTGGTTTTTTGTTCTTCTTTCCTGGGAACTGGCTACTGTCTGTCATTTCTGTGGCCTATTTGAAAGCCGAGGAATAATTCAAGGCTCGCTCTTCAAGTTGGGGCAGCTGCGGTTTCCTCCCCGCTGGCCTGGAGACGGTGCCACGCTGGACCTCGTGCTCTCGGCCTGACCTCGATCGCAGGCCCTGACAGCAAAAGCAGCAACCAGGGGATGCGGTGGCCATTAGGCCCCACCCCAGGGTCTCTAACGCCACTACGAGAGACGCTGGGCCCTGCGACAGGGAAGACTGTCAGGGCCCAGGGGGTGATCCCCTAACACTGGTTACCAGTCTCTATTTTTTTTTTTTAATTAAGAAACCTTCTAGTTTAGGGGTGCCTGGGTGGCTCAGTCGGTTGAGCGTCCGGCTTCAGCTCAGGTCACGATCTCACGGTCCGTGAGTTCGAGCCCCGTGTCAGGCTCTGGGCTGATGGCTCGGAGTCTGGAGCCTGCTTCCGATTCTGTGTCTCCCTCTCTCTCTGCCCCTCCCCCGTTCATGCTCTGTCTCTCTCTGTCTCAAAAATAAATAAAAATGTTAAAAAAAAAATTAAAAAAAAAAGAAACCTTCTAGTTTAAAAGAGAGTATTTTTTTAAAACTTCATTTTCCATTTGCCTGTGCCAGTTGACAATGTCAGGCGAGGGAGGTGGATTTCTTTTTTTTTTTCTTTCCATTTGAGGCTATCACTAGCTTTTATTAGTAAGGTCCTGTCTGTGGAAGCGAACCAGAAATCTCAAGCCTGTTTCTTGAGGTTCCAAGGTCTGCAGCCCAAAATGTCAGACTCAAGAGGCAATAAAAAGAAAACATTTATTTTATTATTTTTTTTTTATTTAAAAATTTTTTTTTCAATGTTTATTTATTTTTGGGACAGAGAGAGACAGAGCATGAACGGGGGAGGGGCAAAGAGAGAGGGAGACACAGAATCGGAAACCGGCTCCAGGCTCTGAGCCATCAGCCCAGAGCCCGACGCGGGGCTCGAACTCACGGACCGTGAGATCGTGACCTGGCTGAAGTCGGACGCTTAACCGACTGCGCCACCCAGGCGCCCCAAGAAAACATTTATTTTAAACGAAGAAGAGAAACTCCCCCGGCCAGGACAAATCGACACCAGTAACGTATTCCCTACCTGTCAGGTAAGTGATCTTCCAGTCAGGAATGATTTTTAAAAAAATCCAAATCAACATTGCTGAAAATAAGCGTCTTTTCACATTAAGCAGGTGAACACACGAAAAAGTCAGAAAAACTCATGTAAAAAAAGAGCAGAGCATAAAATGCCGTTCATGATACTGTCAGTGAAATTACTCTTTTTACAGCACTCCATTTATCCTCACTATTGCTTTAGACTGTCGGGGCTCAAAGGGCCAACTCCTCAACCTACATAACAAAAAAGGCTTCCCCAATGGTCAAGCCAGGCTCCAGGGAAACAGTCAAACACTCCAGAAGCCCCTGCTGAGTGCCTTCTCAGGGCCTCCATTAATAAACCAGCCATGTTGGGGCGCCTGGGTGGCGTAGTCGGTTAAGCGTCCGACTTCAGCCAGGTCACGATCTCGCGGTCCGTGAGTTCGAGCCCCGCGTCGGGCTCTGGGCTGATGGCTCGGAGCCTGTTTCCGATTCTGTGTCTCCCTCTCTCTCTGCCCCTCCCCCATTCATGCTCTGTCTCTCTCTGTCCCAAAAATAAATAAACGTTAAAAAAAAAAATTAAAAAAAAAAATAATAAACCAGCCATGAGACACACACATAAGGATACGTTTGGGGTCAGGACCAAGAGTTTTAAAACTCACACAAAAATAGGCCAAAAGAGGGAGAAACTAATAACCAGAGGTGGGGGGGGGGGGGGGGGGGGAGGGGAAGGATGTTGGAGCTCCTCAAAGGTAGAGTTCTTCAAAATTCATTCTGGAAGCCATTGTTTCCAAATTAAACTGGAATTACAACGGTGTAATAACACAAATGTAATATGGATTAACGGCCCAGCTCTTTGCCACCCCCCTATGGGTGGCACAGAATAGACCCAAGAAACACGATGGCTTGAGATCACAGGACAAGCTAACGTTGAGAAGGTATCCAAGAATCAGAAAATCCCAATGCTTAAGGGAAGTTAACATTTAGTTTTATGTTCAACTTTTGCTTTATTCTGATTAGAATCCCTTCTAGGGGGTTCTCATTTGACAGGTAAGTTAAGTTGTTGCCATGACCGATGATTGTTGGAGGTACTATTTCTGAACTGTTTCACTTCAAAAAGAAAAAAAGCACAGCTATTATTTTTACCAAATATACACCCCTGAAATGCTTCTCTTAATTTTACAGTACTCCTTAAAGATGAAATTATCTTGCACTGAGAGTCACATTTATAAAGGATCGAGCGCTTTGAACCCCCAGGGAACAGTCCAGTTTTCTGAAGAGTCATCTTTCTAGAGATCTCAGGGTCCCCTCGCCCCTTCACCACACATACGCTGTACAGCTCTATCACCCATTTCTCCGTCACGGTGAATTCAAGATGGCGGCAGATGCTCTGCCCCTGCTCCCCTGGAGAGGTGGACTCGATTTCCTCTCCCTTTACTCTGAGCTGGCCCTGTGAATCTCTGCCGTCAAAAGAAGGCAGTCAAGTGATGCTGAACCACTTCCAAGGTATTCACATGCCTGAATCACCCCCGTTGGAGCCGGCTGTTATTGGCTGAGACGCCCAAGCCACGTGAAAAGGCCACCGGGAAGAGACCAAAACTGGGCTTCTGCTGACAGAAAGCACAGGCCTGTCATGTGGGTAAGCCACGGACAGTGCTCCAGCCCAGTCAGGTCTCCAGATGCCCACAGGCCCAGCCAACACAACAGCCAGCAACAGCAGCACCCACAGGAACCCAGTCCACCCAAAGAATTGTGAGAGGGAACACAGGGTCACCGCTCCTGGAAGCTACTACGTTCCAGGGTAGTTTGTCGTCTTGCAGCAGCAGATAACCAAAGCTCTGCCTACTAACACGATCTAACTTTCTCTTCATGACTCAGGGTCACCATTACGTCAGTTCCTAAACAGAATGATGTCCTCAGACTTCCCTGAAGCGCCCACGGGTCAAAGGCCAGACTACTGGTCTGAAGAGCCACTTTTCTACAGAGATTCAGTCCCCACGTCCCACTTTGGTCAGTGAGCTTGCCCCGTGAGGCCCCCCTCTGCTTTTCTAACCTGCTCTCCTACCTGGCATGTTAGAAACCAGTTAGGCTTGTTTGACAGGAAGACCTGTAAGGTCGAGTCCTCAAAGGGTTCTATGTTGACTCCAGTAAGTCTGAGCAAAGCTATGAAGTCTGGGACATCAGTGCTCAGATGCACTTCTCGCCGCTCTATAGTTCGGAGTTCGGGATTTCGACGGGGCAGTGGCTGAGTCTTCAAGACGGAGGACACCTCTCTGCATTTATCCTGCAACTGACATGAGCCGTGTCAATATTTTCTGGCATATAATTAAATACACATACAAGAGACCCATGTTTCGGCCTTTGGCAAATTTAGTAATACCATCCTAAGTAAGGGAAAACAAATATGGTAGGTTACGTGCCACTCAAAATAAAATTTAGTAAAAATTGTTCTGTTGCCAGTAGCAACTATGTTGCACTCCAAAGAATCTGAAAGATTGGTAATTTGCTCCTTTTCAAAGCTATCTTACCTATAAACTGGGGACTGCATAATCTGTCAAGGACCGCCCTTTGAAGTGAGTCGATTACAACTTTTAAACGAGTACTTATTAAAATACTACAGACCTAACGTAACACGAAACCACCTCAACAACAAAGAATCAGAAGTTGATGTAAGAGGAGCTACATCTTAGTCATTCAGCTGCTTGGCTCTGGTGCAGTAATTCTAGAAATACAGTTCACAGAAACGGAAAGATAAAGTTTGCAAGGG